>NW_026636792.1:1940000-2466859 GCF_028554395.1 Pezoporus wallicus
GATTCAAGATGGGAAAAACCTCAGGCTGGTAAACTATCGTAAGACACATTCAGTTGTATATCTTTAGTAGTGCTGTGATGTAAATCTGAGTGTGTTTTAAGGACTTTAAGAATCCAGGTTGGCATTTAACTGTCTTCCAGGAATAATTCTGTTCTTTCCAAGTACAGAACTTTCCTCTCTGAGATTGACCGGACACAGTCAAATTCCTCGTGTCCTCATTTCAGCTTGCTGTCTCTTTCTTCAGCTCACTGCTTAGCAAGCAACTGGGTTATGAGGAGTTGTGGTAGTGAAGGCTCATCATTACTGGTCTTGCCTGGCAGCTCTGGTATTAGGTGAAACCAGAAGGTCCTGATTCTGTTTGAAGGCTGAAGAGGATGTCATCCAAAACCTAACAGCTTCTTAAGTGCAACTTTGAACTCTGTAAAGTACACGTCCTCACTTTCTGGGAAACCCAGTGTGTGGTTTAGTTTTGTTCTCTGGTTTTCCATAGAAACAGTTAATGGACTTTTTGTAGCTGGTGAACTAGTGTGCAGGGTTGAGGCTTCACAAATGCACCTTTACTAAAAGGTGAGCTTTCAGAAAGACTGCACAAACCTGTGTCATTGGAGGTCTTACGTTGTCAGTACAGTTATCATTTAACTTTCATAGGTTTGCTGTTGCAATTAATAGTAAATACCTCCTTTTGCTTGGAAATGCTTTTTCAGTTCCATTTCTGCAAGTGTTTCACTGTGGTCAGGCAAGCTGCATGTGAAGCTATTTTCTAGATATTACTGTGTTTGTTTCAAACTGCTATTTGAGAGTCTTCTTGAGCCATAGCAAAGGCTAAATTAAAATGCATAACAATGTACTTTCAACAAACTGATTACTTTTTAATTGCCTCTTACTTTATTTAGGTTTTCTTGTGTTAAATGAAGGACTCTTAGAAAAACAGGTTGGTTTGGTTACTGCCTTGAAAGTCTCCATTCCTACCCTGAAAAGATTATGCAAGGTATTTACTGGAGGGTGGGAAGATGACACGTAGTTGACTCAGGGTTGTGTCAGCTGGTGCAGGACATCTCCCAACTCTGAATCTGCCATGGTTTAGCCATAGAAAGCATTTACCAAATAATGTGTATGCCTAGAACAGGTCACTTTCTAGGAATCTTGGTGGAGAGCGAACATCTATGATGATACGTTTGCATGCAACCATAAGTGATAAAGCTTGTGTGGTTTCTGGGGTTGGGGTCCCAGTGGGATGTGGTAGCTGACCATGAGTGCTGCAGGCCATTGCAAGTGAAGAGGAGATGAGGTTGGCTTAATGGCTTCATGCATCTTTCCAGGCTGATAGAAGGGTGAATCTGGTCTTTTACTCTGCCTTCCTTAAGGGCAGGTTATTTGGAAATAATTTAAAGCATTTGTGATTGTATGGCCATAGTCTTTTACATGTAGATTTGGTTTTATTCCTCTTGAATCTCTTGAGAAAGTGTCAGGGAGGAGCTGTCATTTATTTGGCCCTGAACTTGCCTTCTGTAGTGGCTGAGGTGCTGCTTTTCTGTTGCACCTCCGAGCTTTAGCATAGGGATAAAACATTTTAGAAGGCAGTGATGCTGTTAGACAGGGTGGTTTGTTGTAAAGTGACCAGTCATCTCCCATGATAATTTTATTTTCTGTGACGTGCATAATATCTTTAATATTACGTACTTCTCTTTTGGCACCTCCTTTTGCCACTCATGCTCCTGTAGTGCTCACAAGTGAGCAGTTATTGTGAAAGTAGGATTAATTTACGTTAACTTCTCCTGTGTGATAGGAGCCAGTGCACGATATGACTAGCTAGCTCTCTGTAGACCTCAGACTTGTCAGAACTCTACCATCCTGTCTGACTCTTGTGGCTCTGATTCATGCTGAATCAGAGCAGCTGGATCTGGGGAGGGCTCAGAAATAAAGTGGCCTTCTCTTCCTGTAAGGTTGTAAAGCCAAGCTGAGCTCTGGTTAGCAAATGTCACAATTAAAGCTGCCTTTCAACCCTGCTTGTGGCCTTCTCAAATATATACGTGATGGTGTCATTTGTAATTACATGATCACTTAATTTTCTTCACATGGGATTCCTGCCTCACTCTGAACAGGGTACGTGATGCTCAGAGGGAGGGTGGACAGGCAATGTTTTTTTTGCCTCCTTTAATGCGTGGCCTGTGTGTGCTTACCATAAAGCTGATTCCTCCTGGGTTATTTGCTTTGGTCTAAGTAAATATCAGTAAATTATCTTTGAGCCACTGGTAAATATGGAGTGGTATTATCAAGTGCTGAAGCACAGAGACTTGAGAGGATGTTTGTTAAGCATCACGATGTTGTGGTCCACAGTGAGCATTTCTTGGCAACATGGCACATTCAAGGCAGGTCTTTTGCTGGCTTCAGCTTATTGCATCTGTGACTGGGGAGAGGCTCTAATAATAACCACGACGGTTTCCTTTGCGGCATCACCTGCATTGTTGAAGAGCTCTGTGTCAGACCCAAGGGTGGAGTTCACCCTCCAAAAGGACCTTTTGCTTCTTCGTTGTCCTCCTTCGCTGGCTGTTTCTTTCCCTAGGCGCCAGCAGGCAGGGCTGAAACCCAGACAGCAGCTCCAGGCATCACAGCAGTGAGTCATTCCCCATCACCAGCGCTCCCATGCATCCACTGCTGCAGTAGTGAAATAGGTTGTGTGTGTAAGTAAAGGTGGAACCTTGTCCTTCAACTCACACTCCAGTTGTTCCTGTTGGAGGTAGACTGCTCTCTTCTCTGTTTCCTCTAGCTACAGCATGGAGAGTTTTGGGAATGTAGTTAAAACTGGGGTGGCTAATCATGATTCAGGTATGAGCTGCATACTTGAATCTTCATGTGCCTGAGGTACACAAAGTACACACTGCATACTTCTAAGACTTGCTGAGAGGGGAGATGCTGGAGCTTTTTAAGCAGGGGAAGCAACAGTGATTCCCAAGAGGTCATCTTACCACTGATGGTTTGGGGCTTGGTTAATCTTACGGGGATGGCTTCACCAGCCCCAACTGACTCATTTCCTTTTGCAGCCAAAGATTGGTATTACTCAGCAGCCATGGTAACAGTGCGGTCTCCCTGGAGAGTTGAGGATGCAGATTTGGCATGGAGCTGTGTTTGAGTCGTGCTCTGCAGCCCCCACATGTGTGGTTTGGTGTAGCCAGTGCAGGTCTCGCCTCTTCTGGTGCCATTATTTGGACTCCAGGTTTCTCTTCATACAGCTGTGTTACTGAATCATGCTTCCTTGGGATATTCTTGAACATGTTATGTTAGATGCATGTATCAAAATGGCCAGCTTCCGTTGGGTGCAGTCATTCAGGAACAGACTGCTCCAGCATGGATCCCCAGCGGGGTCACCAGTCCTGCAGCAAACCTGGTCCAGTTTGGGTTCCTCTCCCCACAGGGCCACAGCTCCTGCCAGGAGCCTGCTCCAGGACAGGCTTCCCATGAGGTCACAGCCTCTTCGGGCATCCCTCTGCTCCCGTGCTGTAGGTGGAGATCTGCTCCACCATGGACCTCTATGGGCTGCAGGAGCACCCGTTGTGCCCTGCACTGCAGGCTGCAGGGGAATCTGCTCTGGCACCTGGAACATCTCCTGCCTCCTTCACTGACCTTGGAGTCTGCAGTCTCTGATAGGAATAAGAGCATTTCCTGTTCTGCTGTATATTTTGAGGATAAATGTACCAACACCTAAGAAGTGCAGAAATTCCTTGGTGGTGGAGGTCATGCATACAAAGAATGCTATTGCTGCTGACAAAGCCCACTTAAATTAACTTCAGATTAACTACTGTTTGGAGTTTTATTTGCCTTGAATGGTATTTTGAAAGCTCTGAGTAAGTTGGGTGCTGTTGAGCTCTGATTTTGCAGAATCTCCTAAGCTTTTGTACTATAAATCATACAGACAAGTGCTAATTAGAGCTCTGTGATACTGTGTGTATTTCTGAATGGACAGACATTTCCTGTCATTTTACTGCCTGCCCCAGTACCTGGCCTGTCATCCTTCTAGTGTGTTTAATTGTGAATACCTTATTTTGCTTGTAAAATCCAAGCTAAGTATGAGGATATCCTTTTCATAGTGTTGAAATGTTGTCATTGAAAAACAGATGCTATTTTTATGGATTTACCCAAAATGCTTGCTGTAGAATGACCAGAAGTATCAGGGCAATTACTTTGGGTTCATTTATTTACTGGATCTCTCAATTCAAAATGTTTTTCTGATGTTTTTCAGGAGTAAAAGTTCCTCGTAATTTTCGTCTGTTGGAAGAACTTGAAGAAGGTCAGAAAGGAGTAGGTGATGGAACAGTTAGCTGGGGCCTTGAAGATGACGAAGACATGACACTTACAAGATGGACAGGAATGATTATTGGACCTCCAAGAGTAAGTTATGTGCTTGACTATTAAAATAGTACTGTTACTCTTATTTCTCTTCTCCCTTTTCTTCCCTTAACCTAACCACTGAAGTAGAAAACAAAGGGAACACAAATGAGTGGGGAAAAAAAACCACTTTAGCTAGTGATTTATGTTGAAGGTTCAAGTTCCATGTAATAATGGGGTTCATGTATCTGTGTGTCTTTTGCTTTTAATTTGGAATATTTTTAGTGCCTTTCTCTGGTTAGTTCTGTTACATGTCTGCTTTATATTTACAGATTCATTAAGACATAACTTTTGAGATTCCAGGATTCTAGTATCCTGTACTCTTGAATACAGCAAGGTTTAAAATCCTTCGGCTAGTGAGATTACATGTGGAGCTAATGTAGGTAAAACATGGATGTTTTGTCCAGTACTGCTAGTCTTTCTGCTGTTTCTTGTTGAGTTCATGGGTTGGTTTTTATTGCAGCAGTACTGACTTGCTCTTGTAGAGTTTCAGCTAACTTGGGAAACTCAAATTTTAATGAATTTAATTTTTTAGTGTTCTTTCCCAAAGTAGCTTTTTACAATGCTACTCGTCTTTGTGGTGGTATTGTTGCGTTCTCAACTCTCTTCTCCCCTCGAACCCTACTAAACTGTGGGTCTCCACTCTGGTAGTGAACTTGAGGACTTACTGTGCTTTGTATGTATGCATGTATTCTAAACCCAAAACTTGCCTGTTATCTCCGGTTTCACTGTGTATCTCTGTTCTGTGTCTTTAATATCCTTGCCATGTAGTGCAAGTAGCTGAATCTCCTTCCTGCAAATAGTAGATGTTGTCTTCTGTATCTGGCCTCAATTTCACTTCCCAGTAATTCCAGTGTTCTCTGTCTTTTATAAGGAAACCTTTGCAGATCTTTAACCATGCTACTGCCCTATGTGTTTCCCTTCTGTCAGTTGCCTTTTCTGCCGCGCCATGAGGTTGTACAAGAATCCATATTACAATGGCATTACATGTGCAGTGTTCCCATCCAGAAGTGTTGTTTACTTTTTTGTCTGCCAGTGTTAACATTTCCCCATTTTTGATCATTTCATTTGTTTATGATATCATTTGCTAGAACAGCATTTGATTCTAGAACATTGGGAGAGCGTTAATGAGCAGTAAGACTGAGGAAAGCTTGCTGTGTGCATACACTTCATGGAGAATTTAAGCAACCTTGAAATCTAATTTAGAAAATTAAATAGAAACTGCAGCGTGCAAATAGACATGTGCTGACTTAGTAGAAGTGATAGAAATGTGTAGTTCATGTCATACTGCCAACCAAGGCTAGAGGACTACCACGGAAGATGGTTCAGCTGTGCCTCTTTTGTCCTTCTGGCACACTTAAGGATATAGATGTTTTCGAAGTGCATCATGCTTTCTTATTGCTTGAAGGCAATGGGCTGTACTGGGAGAGATTCTGGGAACTTCGAGTCATTCTTGTTTGATAAGTGACTGTCCTGCTTTCAGTACTGTTCTTGGTTATATTATTACCATATTTTTTTTCCTGACTAGGAAAAAAATGAGAATGCTGGCAATGGGGGAATAAAAATGAAAATCCTATTTCCTTCTGGGTAGAAAGCAGTCACACTTGGAGCAGGTGGAAGAGTCTTATCGTGGGCATCCCAGAGAGAAAAATGAATCGTGGTGCAGAGTTAGATACATGCTGCTGCTCTGAATATCCCTGCTACCATACATGGAAGCATCCTTCTCCTTCCCAGACTTTGTGCAGATAGCTTTGCAGCCAGTGATTCATCTTGTTTATACAAGCTATTTAAAAACAGTGGCACTGTCACAACTTCAGCTTTATCTGCACGTATTTTATATTGGCTGTGGACATGTGCACAGGCAAGGGATTCCATTCACCAGTCCTCACGTGGTGTGGTTATTGGCAAAGACCCTAAAAACCTGCATGAACCTCTGGGCTCTTAGTTGCCCTGTGGGCCACACACGCTCAGGGGCTCAGCAGACCTGAGCAGAGCTGACAGATGACTTTTCCCCCCCCAGAACTTTGTCACAGCATTCAGCTTGTCCCTGCCTTTGCTGGTATCTGAAAGGCTGGCTGCCTGAGGCGCTGGGGGAGTGACCAAGAGGTACTGGTGCCAGCCAGCGCTGGCCAGTGCTGATTGGAAGCCCCTTCATCCACACACATAAGAAGCAGCCGAGCCAGGAAGTCAGTTCTTAGGTTTTTGGTAGTGGTTTGCATCAAAATACTCATTAAGGGAAATACTAAGATGTTCAGGGGCGTAACAGGCCCTGAGAGGGATTGCAAGGAGTTCTAATATACTGTTCTTAAGATCCTGGTGGAGCGTTCTGCTCTGCTGCCACAGGTGAGGAGGAGCTGCTTCTGGGCTTCTGCAGTCACACGTTCTGGATTTTTGCTCGTGGTCACTGCTTTGTGAGTTTAATGTTTGTTACAGCATTGAGGTGTGGGAAATGGTGTCAGAAGCTCTGAACATGGAGATCTTGCCTGCCTAAATTTGCCCATGATGATCCTTTTGCTGTTGTATGCTGCTGCCAGCTTCCTGCATTGCCCAGCTTAGCTGAAGCTCTGTGGCCGGCTGCACTGGCTCAGCACATCAGAATGAGTTACTCTCAGAATGCAGAATAACCTTAACTGTTGCTTCTTTTAATGACTTTTAAATATTGAAGATTCAGTGTAGCCTTGTAGTCTCTCATCTATTTCCATTGTTTAGTTAGTTAAGAGCTCTTGATCCAGGGTTTCTATTAGCTGTGAAGTGTTACTGCTGTGGAGACGGTGGTAATGCTGTTTGGGATCAGGATGTACTTTGCAATGGGAGGAATTCCCCTTTCTGAGAACCAGCAGGTTGGTTTATGACCAAGGAGACCAAGGAGTATTTTTCAAGTGCAGTTCTAGGGCAGGCAGATGAGATAGTTTCCTAACTAACTGTTAAAGCTATGGCTTCAATTTCAAGGAAGAGAGTCTGGTTAGTAAACTGGTAAGACAAAGCTGCTTCATAAAGATAGCTGAAAAGTGGGTATCTGAGCTATATATGATGATTAAAAGAATCACTTCAGTCGGTGAATGGGAAGCAATGCCAGTTTCATTCTTTATGTGAAAATTGAATGCTTAAAAGACCAGTAGAATTTATTACCCTGAAGAGGTAATATTCAATACCATTCTATGGTACTCTGAATATTAGAAAATGAACCCAAAACAGAGGTAGCCAGCACAATATATAAGTGGCTGCCCTCATGTTAAGTAGTTACGATGTCCCTAAAGTAACCACTGTTTTAACCGAATGTTTACTGAACTGCCTCATGTAATTGTTTTCCTCCCTTTCTTCTCCCCTCAGACAATTTATGAAAACAGAATATACAGCCTTAAAATAGAATGTGGGCCTAAGTATCCAGAAGCACCTCCATTTGTAAGATTTGTAACAAAAATTAATATGAATGGAGTAAATAGTTCTAATGGAGTGGTAAGTTTTTTGGTTTTATTCATTTTAACATGGTTTTCGTGTGCATCTTCCAGTTAATGCTTTTGTTTTATACTTACAACTTGCTTAACTGTTTACTGCTTGCTGGTGCTGTTTGCCTTGAGGAGAAGCAAAAGGGGGTAGGAGGGAAGTGGACATGCCAAGTGTGTTCTCAAATCAAAACGTGGAATTAACTTTTCCTGCCCTCTTGCAACTCACAAGTAGTTGCATCATGCAGGGATTTATTATGCTTTTAGGAAACTGCTTGCTTGCTTCTGCTTGCTTTGGTTTCTCCCACTCAGATTTCTTAGAAGCTCTTTAGTTGGAGGGTTTGGGGTGGTGCAAGTGTATCAAACATATCAATTCTGACAGGAATGATCTTTTTGTCTATTTTAGGTGGACCCCAGAGCCATATCAGTCCTAGCAAAATGGCAGAATTCTTATAGTATCAAAGTTGTTCTGCAAGAGCTTCGGCGTCTAATGATGTCTAAAGAAAATATGAAACTTCCTCAGCCACCTGAAGGACAATGTTACAGCAATTAATTAAAAACAAAACAAAAACAAAACCATGCCCCCCTTATTCAATTTAAGCTGTCTTCATTTTCCACAGTAGTAAATTTTCTAGATGCATCTTGTAGACCTCAGAAATACTGGAAAGGAAGTTCCCATTCAAAGGAAGTTTTTTCATGAGATACTGTAAATGATACTAATTTTTTTGTTTGTTTGTTTTTGGGGTTTTTTGGGTTGTTTTTTTTTTTTTCATTTGAAATATAAGTTGTGCTATAACAAATAATCCTGTCGTGTAACCACTGTCCACATAGCTGAACTTCTGGTATCAGGAAAAGTCTATTTAAATTTATTACTGTCAAGACCAGTGTGGCACATCTAACGTAACTGTGAAAGCATCCATCCCACAATCACCTTGCTGTGTGTCTGGCCTGGGGTTTGTTTTTTTTTCTGTCTTTTGCAATAGAGTCGAAGCTCAGGGCTATTTATTAGAGTAGACACAAAGGTTTTTGCTTCCAGTACTACACTGGGCTTTATGGACTACTAATGGGGATGTGTGCTAACCTCAGTCATCCCTCCCTTTGTGCTATCTCTAGTAAAGGCTGAATGTGACTGTGGTCGTTTTGGGGTTTTTTATTGTTTTGGGTTTTGTTTTTTTTTAATGCCCTGATCCGGGCAAACTTCCTTCTTCCCTTTGGCCAAGGCATAGATTGTATTTCTCTTCCTGGTCCTCCTCACCAGTGATGTGGGCTTTGGGTGAGGGATTCAGGGTTCTTTTAATCTCTTCCCTCTTCCCCTCTTTTTAGCGGGGATGCTGCTTTCTTTTTGCCCCTCTTTGTGACTCTTCTCACCCCTGGCCAGCAGGGGTAAGCGTTGGGGCAATAACTTGACCTGTTCCCTCCCGCTTATCATTTTGGTTTTGCAACAAATTTAGTCTTCACCAGCCTGGGAAACAAGAGTATCTATTCTGCTCGCAAACTTGGATTTCCCCTGTCCCTCCAGCACTGCTGCCACACCGCCAAGCTGGCCACGGCTGATGTTATTAGATAGGCTTTTGACGTGGTGAAAAGAGCAGTAATTTACCAGGATTGCTGAAACCTTCTGCTGCTGCCAAACTGTTACGGGGGAAACTCTGCACACAGAGATTCTGAACACACGCTCCAGCTCAAATAGTTGTGTTTTGGTGCTTTGGATTGACCCACGAATGTTAATTAACAAAATATTGCACTTATGTTTGGCCCTTCTAAAGATGTAATGACTACAGACAAATCAAATAAGTGGTAGATTTCGTTAGGATTCTGTAAGTCTTAGAAGAGAAATCTCCTCAGTGAAGATTCTGGTGCGTACAGCAGATCGAGGACCTTGATTGGCTTTGCATCCTGGCAAATCACTGCCTTTTCTGGTTTACTGTTTCGGACCACTAGCTGCTGAAATGTGGATGCAAGCTTACATACAACCAACCTAGTGTGTCCTGAGTTTTATGAACAAATTCAGTGTTTGTGTAAAAAAAGAAAACAAAAAAAAGGAAAAAAAAAAAGGAAAAGAGTAAAAATGAACACATTTTAAAGCAGCAGCTATCAAGTCAATGAACAATTGATGTTTCCATTAACTCTTTTGAGGAAAATATTAGTTGTAAGGATTTAACATCCTCTGTAATTAAAGTTTAACATAACAGTATTCCATAAGCAGCCTTTTTATTGTATCAGACCATTGCCTGATTTTAATATAATAAAAAGTGTGCATTAATATTAGAAGGCTTTAATTGTATTTATGTTTAGAATTTTAATCCCTTATGGAATTCTTGATTTGCTGGAAGTATCTTCCTACAGATCATGTTTAACTAGGAGTCTGTAGACTGGTGGTGAAAGGCAATTGTCTTTATCCAGCTGCTGCTGCTGTGCCAAGGAGAGGCTTTAGTCTTAGATTAAACCTCAAACTCCCCTAGACTTGACAGTTGGTAACGTTACATGATGCTTGAGGAACTGCTGAAGTGCATTTCTAGATACATGTGCTGGCTGGAGGTGCTCTGTCATTGCAGTGACCTTTACGTGCTGTGGTCCTGAGGAGATCAAATCCCCGTGCAGTTGCATGTTAAACGCTGTCAAGTTCAAGGAGAGCTTCACGTCCTGAAACTTTACCTGTTTTCCTTCAAATAGCAAAGTGTAAAAAGCTGATCCCTCCAAATCTGGATATGGAACGGGGCTGTGAGATTTCAGCCTTTGCCAAGTGTAAAGCGTCTCCGCTTCAGAGGGTTGCCAGAAGGTACTCGTGTGTTCACTTGGGTGTTGCGGTGGAACAAGGTCCTTCCTGGGTTAGGAATGAAAAAGGGAATGACCTTTTGTGAAACTTTGTGAAACTTGCTGCTGGCTTCTAGCCTGGAATTCTCAATCCTCTGGTAGCTCGGAGGGTATCTGTGAAGACTAATACTTTGTCAGCATCATGTGTGGGTGTTTATTTAAAATAGCTCGGTATGTGAAGATGTTGAACGGGAATCGGAACAATGCTCGATAATTATAGCATGCTGCTCGATTATCTCTGTTTTTCAGAGCTGTTGTAAGTGCCCTTGCCCTGTTTTGGAGTTGGTTGGTGCATGTTCGGGGCCTCCCCTGACCTTCGGACCTCAAGTAACAGTTTTAAAACCTTGAAACTGTCGGGTTTGCTCTGCAGGTTGTACAGGTTGGAGCATTCCCCTCTGACCTGGGCTGTGCTGTGCTGGCAAGAGCCGTGTGTTGTTAACATTTGCCATGTGAAGTGGGGTGGTACCTGAAAATCAGAGGGGTTCACTCCGAATTTTCTCACCTGGGAGTTGCACTCTTTGAACATGTCATTGCTCCCATGCTCTCTTCACTCTGAACCACTCAGGAGCGGTCTGGAAAGCCCTAAGTCAGCTTTATTGGATCTATGCCTTGTAGCTTTGCCAGTGTATGCAACCTACAGACTGCATAGTGGAAGAGACCTGTCATCCTGCAGCTTAGTTGCTTGTTTGGGCTTCAGAAATGAGATGGGGAAATAAAATTGTGTCTGAACCTGTATTTATCCTCACTCTAGCAGTGTAAAGGCAAAGTGGCAGCTGATCCCCACTGGCCCTCAGTTTATGTCTTGAACCAGGGTCTCTTAATAGAAAGATATGAAGGGATAATAAATAAAATGAGAGGATTGGCCATAAAATAGACGTTGTTCCTTGGAGCAGGTGCTGCTGGCGCAGTGCTCAGAGCAGGGACTGGTTTGAGCAGGAGGGGGCCGTGCGGATGGCTTTCCTGTTCCTGCAGTGTCCCAGGGCCGTCCTTGCACCAAATACGCTGGCTATAAAACCCCTTCCTCACCTGCCAGTGCTTCCTGGGCGTGTGGCGACAGGTTTTGACTCTGGCTGTAACATGAGGCGGTAGAGGGAGCTAGCAAGCTGTGCAAGGCTTGGCTCTGAGTAAGGTGCAAATGCTGCTCCATTGAAATGTGGGAATTGTCCTCTTGCGGGAACCACTTTTCACACTTACAATGAATCAATTCAGTTTGAAAAAGCTGATGATCGTTACTTTCTCACTGTACAGACATTAACTTGCTACGGGGAAAAGCAGCACTGCAGTGAGATTTTAGTGGTTAATAAAGACTAATTGCTGGCTTCTTGCTTTGTTGTAATTAAGCTCTGTGTGTGTAGGGAGTAAATGCTCAAATATGCCTTTTCTGTACAACTCCTTGTAGTGCTTTGGATTTCTTAGCTTTCTTCCACTACCATTAGAGAATGAATTTTTAACCCAAAAGGTGTTTTCAGCTGCTGTGTCCCTGGAGTCGGTCAGAGCAGAGCAGAGCAGAAGGAGCAGGCAGTGAATGTGGCTGTGATCATGGGTCCTGGGCAAACAGCCTGGCCAAAGGACAGCTGCTCGGAAGGTTTATCTTAGAGCTGCTTCGGAGCCGTGATGCCAGAGCTCCCAGTGGCACTGCCACAGAAGCAGCATGAAGGGACAGCGTTAAGTTATGCCAGTTCTAACAAGGGAAACAAACCCGACAGAGAGATGCAGTGGGACATGCTCGCGTGCCAAATACCAGCCTTTGTGGTGTGCTGCTGGAGCTGTAGGAGCTATTTGTGGCTTGCCTTGCTGTTTGTGGGAATTGGCCATTAGGCATTTGAGGTTGGTGCTTTACCTACAGGACAGCATTTCCTGCATCAAGAAACAGCTCAGTGAATTCAGGGGTGTTTTTCAAGCTGGCACCAGCTTACACTGAAACAAGGGAGTTCCAGTTCTGCATGTATCTGTAGATAAATCTGCTTCGAGCTCTACCTACCTGGAGCTGAAAGAAGGTGAAGAGAATGTGATAGTGATATTATTAATATCTAAACTTTGTTGTGTGTTATTTTACCTTTAAGAAGATTTTCCTGATGGCTTAGAGTGTTCCTCAGTCAGTGGAAATTGCCATATTGCATTAATTTTTGGGTAGCGTGCTTTCCAAAGCACTCTAACCTTGCTGTTGACTAAGATTCAGGTCCTTCAATAGCTGCTTGTTTGTCTGGTCTGTAGCAGATCGCTGGAGAATGTGCTTAGCTTCTAAGCCTGTGAAGAGCCCCAGTGAAGGAAAGCTTAAGTTAGGCACATGCTTAAGTGCTTTGTTGGACCAGAGGCAGCACGCTCAGCTTCTGCTGGGACAGACCTTTTTAGCCCTTATTGAGCGTCTTCTTCCCACTCCTCCCTTGGTGCTACATCGTTGGTGCTTGTGCCTTTACATTTCTCCCAATGTCACACACACTTTGTTGTAAAAGAAAAGCAGAAGACGTCGTGGAAGATAAGGAGATAAGCTAGATTCTCATCATCTTACATCTGTCAAGCATCTTGTCACCTTCTCATCCTTATCTCCTTTTAAATAAAGCCTACAGAGGGTTTCCAGAAATGTGGGTCCTGTCCTGATTTTCTGCCTCTCGAGCCAGGTTGGTGGTGGCTTTGTCCTGACATGTCTAGAAAGCCCTATGGAAACCTTAATGGGTAATAGGAGGGGAAGATAAATGTCAAATGGTCTGTCTGCAAGTCCCTTCTCCCTCTCTATTGCTCAACATGTATTCTTTTACTTTGGCTTATTTCATTAGGTCTTCACTCACCAAAGAATGTTTTAGGATAGCCAAAGCTTGAAGTTTCTTTTGGGGAAAAAACCCAAACCAAACAAAAAAAGCACAGGAGTTTGGGAAGGAAAAGGGAAGCAAGCTTTTGAGTCACCTCCATCAGAAATGAGTCCGTTTTCCATTCTACTTATTCCTCTTATAGAGCTGCTTTAAAGCCACATGCTAATAATTGACCTGGTAGCAGCGTCCTGATACATGGAGAATAGGATTTTTGTTTGCCTCATGGTGGAGGCTTTTGGGGGCAGTTTTGTGCTTGCTCGGTGCTAAGTGCAGGCAGAGGGAGGCCGGAGCAGAGGCTGGAGGGCTGGTGGCACTGGTCCTGCGCACACACAGTGTAGGGCAGGGTTATGGAGAGATCAGTGTTCTGTGTGATGGCAAACAGCTGCTTGTGCTCCACTGGAGTCAGGGGAGCACACGCAGTCACGCACCTTCAGTATTCCTGGAAATTAGGAGTAATATCTTAATTACAGCGCTTTTGTGCTCACCGAGGCTGCGACGCTGCGTAAACGAGGCCGGGGTGTGCACGGGATGCATGTGTCAGCCCTGTGCGGTCAGCGGGACTTGGGGAACAGCCGGAGGAGAGCAGGGATCTCAGGGAGCTATCTGCCAAACTCCTGTCCCTCCAAAGAGACCTCTTGAATCCCTGGGCTACCAGATCAGCCCTTGTCCAAGGTTAGCAGCCAGATGTTTCTCAGCTGCTTGGACGGGTTTCCAGCTGAGCCCAACTGAGCGGCTATCCAACATGTAAGTATTAATATAAACATCTCGGAGGCCTCGCCTTGAGCGAGCCATGGAAAACTTCCCACGATACTGGAAGCGGCGCTGGCTTCCTCGGAGAGCATCAGGACTCTCTGTATCACACTGGAATATCCTGCATGGGTCAGGCTGCGGCTGCCACCTGCTCGCTGCGCAGTGCTGGGGCCCGGCCCCCCCCTTGGTTTAGTGGCGCCAGAGCAGTGTGGTCCCTGGAACTTGATTATTTGTGTTAGCAGATAATTTAGGCCAGAAGGCTGAGAGTGTTCCCTTCCTTCCCCGGGTGTCGTCATGCTTCCCAGCAACACACAGTCCCCTGTCCCTGTGTCCCTGCTCCCCTCACCCCGCAAGTACAACAGCAACGCTTCCAGCATCCCTTCTTCTGAAGGGTCACTGTCCACCCGCTGTAAGCTCGGTTTTGGCTTGGGTGGGCCTGCCAGAAGGGAAGGATTTCATTAAATCCAGCGTGTAGAGCTGTGGGTTTAATTATTATATGTCTTAAAGGAGAAAAGCAGGAGGTTTTGATGCGGGGTTCTCCTGAAGTATCCCTAATGCCACCCATGAGCTTCGGTGTTCGAACATGGGTGATAAGAAGTGACCCTCTCTGGTCTCCTACTGGTACGAAACAAGACTCTTCTAATGCTCACCATCATTTTCATGGGGTTTTAATGCTTTGGTTCTCCAAGACCTGGCCTGCTCCAGCCCTAAACCAAACACCATTTTACATCAAAGCTGGCTCCTGCTGGAGGTGCAGGGTGCTTGCTTGCAGATGCTGTTCTGCAGGTAGGAGTGTCCTGGTGCTGGTTCCCAGGGGATGACTTTGCACCTCGGGTCTGGTGCTGCAGCAAGCGAAGGGGTTCACCTTGGTCTCCTTCCTTTTAAGCTGCCGGAGCTGCTTGGGGTGAGATGCAGTGGGAGAGGTCACATTATAAAGGTGCTATTTCTTACAAAAGGCTTGAAAGCTGCAGGTGTTCAGGGCATGGGCAAAACTGAAGGATTTAACAGAAATAATCCTGCATTTAGGCTGGATTTAGCAAATGTAATTCCAGCATTAGGCTGGCAGGGTCCTCCCGCAGAGGATGGTTTGCAGGGTTGCTTTACTGCAATACAGCTAATGACAGTTGTGTATGTTGTGAGAAGGGAACTGAAACAAGAGGGACTACAGCCAGAAATGGGGTGAAACCTGCAAAATAATGACATCATCCCTGACAGAGCAAAGGTTCCTCTTGTTGCCTTGATGAAAGCCTGGGTCTGTATCCTGAACAGCAGCCGCTTGGGAGTGGGTTTTCAGCACCTTCTTGCTTATTAACAAGTATTCAGCTAACAATAAGGTGTGGATTCATTACTCCTTCCAAAGACCATCCCTGTTTTATTCATGAAGACCACCTGAAAGACACGGCCTTCCCAAAACATCCTCCACTTACTTTACAGCAGTGACATTCAGCGGGACAGAAACCTCCTGCATCAGGGTCCTGCTGTGTGTACCCTGTTGCCAACTCTGTAGAAGGCAAATGCTCAAGTACAACCATGTGCATGGAGCGGTGTGGTTCTGGTGCTGGTTTGGAGACGGGAGGGCAGCCACTGGTGTTCTTTAGTAGAGGATGAGGGTGGTGGTGTGGTGGGTGTGAACTGCTCTGGTTTATGGAAGAGAATCAGCAAGTGATGGTGTTAATGAGGTGATCAGATCAGCAGCAGTACTCAGATGATGTGCCACGGCTTGTGCTGTTTCTTGGCTGAGAGTCTTGGCTGTCCCACTGTGAGCAAGGCACCAGACTGAACCTGGCTCATCAGCCCCCACTGTTACTGACAGGAGGCTATGCTTTGGGGTGTCCCTGCTCCCCATGGCCCTTCAGACCACTAATAGCTTGCTGTGAAAGGCTGAAGGAGCTGGGCAATGGGCTCGCTGACTGCTCTTTGGCCAGTTCAGAGCCCTTGCTCCAAGAGGGTGATGTGAAAGATGGAGGGGGAAGCCCAGCCCCAGGCAGGGTCTCTGCAGGGATGCCAGGGTAAGGAGGTGCTTTATGCCAATGGGTCTTCCCATGTAGGAGCCAAGAGGTCTTGATTTCAGGAACAATTCTAACTTGTAATTCCACAAGCACAAGTTTTTAGCGTTTATGTCCAATAACACCTCTATGTCTCTCTGTGCCCTGGTGTGAATGAGAGCAAATTGCAGTTTCTCTGCTTTTTAAACCTTTTTAAGAATGTTGAGTATTTGAGATGCTCCGAACAGAGTGGTGTGATGACCTGGCCCATTCCCAACCGTTTAACCCCCAGCCGTGCCTGCTATTGCTCAGCTGGACCCCTGTCCTGGTCTGTAGCTCCCACAGTTCAGTCATAACCATAGTGTTTTGGGTTTTGTTCTTTAACATCATTCCCTGTGCATCCTCTGTAATCCCTGGTGCCGATCTCCCCTGTGCATCCCGGCCCTGCCTCCCACCGGGAGGAGAAGGAAAGCCAGCACCTCTGCTCCGAGGGCTGCTCTGCAGGGAGGAGCTGCCCCAGCAGCCCTTTGAAGGGCGCAGCAGGTTGCTGGTGTTCTCACCCATCACTTCGTGCTCACCAACCCCACTGCAGAGCCTTGCTGCAGAAAGCACTCGCCCAGGATACACAGTGTGTGCTGGTTTTTGCTTGTGGCCAGCCAGTTTGCAGTGGTGATGGGCCTGTGAGACACGGCACTCTCATCCCTTGGTGGGAGCCAATGAGTGCCAGCACTAATCCCAGTCAGAGTCCAGGAGCAGCGGGATCTGGGGCTGGGAGCTGGATCTGTTCCTCTTTCCATTCCCTGCAGCCCAGCATCCCCAGCTGGGAAAAGGATGCAGTTTGGTTGAAAAGAAAAATGAGAAGTTATTTTCCCTCTAGCGCAGAAGACATTCCTGCGAGCGGGAATTGTCAGCCCTGGGTGTTGGGATGGGTGTTCTCAATCATTCCATTTCTTTGTATTTCTCACTCATTTTTTACCCATTTTGATTTATTTTTAATGGCACTGACACCCTTGTTTATAATAATAAATAGCAGCCGTGTGGGCGCAATGAGTCTGTTTCAGGTTCAAGTGTTTTTAATAACCTTGCAGCGAGAAATAGACCCGAGCTGGGACACGGAGAAACCTGATGAAGACCCTGCTGCTGCAGTGAAATACGATTTCAGAGTCGCTGCTGTGCAAACAGCCCCGGACAGCAATCGCTCCCCTGCTTTGACTCCCAGCCAGTGCTTTTAGACAAGACTCCCCTTTGTATCGCTCCAAACCCTGACTTCCAAGGGGTGTTTTTGTCTTCCAGACATGACCTGACTTAAGCAAAGGAAAGACAAGGGGGTAGGTGAAGGTATTTCTTTTATTACCAGCATTTATCTGTGCCTCCAGAGCCCGCCGCATGCCCCATCCTGAGCTGGGGCTGTGCAATTCCCATCTGGGATGTTGCAGTGGCACAAGGAGAAGAGAGAAAGTGATGATGGGCATTGTGAGGCCTCGCCCTGTTTAATTAACTAAAACCTCATTAGCTCTTTTCAGTGGTTAAACAGCTTCGAGGGGGTCGCCCTTTGGCAAGGAAAACAGGCAAGTGGGTCCTGGAGGCTCCTCATGCCTGTCCTTGGAGGCAGAGCTGCAGGGCTGGCTGCTGGAACACTGCCCTGGGTCCGAGGCAGGTATCCACCTTTCAGGAAGACAAGGGTTTGGTTTTGGAGAGCCAGAGGGTGGGAACACAGCCCCCAGGGAAGGGGCAGCCCCCCATGGCCAGTGGCAGAGGGCGCTGGGCAGCAGAGGGGCTGAGCTCTTGTGGTACCTGCCTGGGGTTCAGGGTCCATGCTGGGACCCCTGGGGAGGTTTGGATGGGCACCTCCCATATGGCCCCAGCCCCAGTGGCTTCTCCCATCTCCCTCTGTAGGGCATGTGCCATGGTTCCCCTGCCTGTGTAGGGGCAAGTCTGGGCTTCCCTGCTTGCTCATGGTGCTGCAGCATCCCCTTACCCACAGGGCAGAGGCCTGCCCAGATCTCCTCCTCCAAGCAAACCCCCTGTAGAGAGATGCTGGGAGGTGATCACTCCTTGGCTGTGCCAGGGCTCCTCAAACCTCCCTTGCAGGAGGGGCCCCTTTCCCTGAACCTTGGGGTTCTCCTGTAGGTGTTTCCCCTGGTTCTGCCCCTTTGCCTCCCTGGCATCCCTCTCAGGGATGGATGCATTAGGTAGGTGCAGTCACACCACACTGTGCTCTGCCTTGGCATCAAGCTGTGCTTTCCTTGTGTGTTCAGGGACAGGGGTTATGTCTTGAGCCTGGCAGGACTTAAGGGAGAGAGGTTGGTGTTGGTGAGTAGTGGCCTCAGCGTGTGGCTGGTGCCAGATCCCAGCAGGGAGGGAAGCAGGGGGCACTCCACAACCTCTGTGGCCCTGCCACAGCAGCAGGAAGGAAAGGGGTGCACATGGAGCCAGGGCCCTGCTGTGCTAGGGGATCACCTATTGTATTCATTGTATTCATTAGGAGAGATGGAGCTCATCCAAGTGCTCCTTAGCTTGAGCAGCCCTTGCCTCTGCCAGCGCTGGGGTGGCCCAGGTGATGAAGCAGCCCCTGGGTGCATGCACTGAGCTTTGCACGTCCTCAGCTGGAGCTGGGAGCTGGGAAATCCTCTCCTTGCTCCCTGTGCAAAGAGCTGCTCTATCCCAAGGCCAAGCAGGGCCACGCTCAGCCCTTTGTCTTTACAGGGTCTTCTGCCCTATTTATCTTCCCCCAGTGACATCTCCCTCCCCGTTCCATGCAACACCCCCCAAAAAATAATAAACGGCAGCAGGCTCTGTAAACAGAGCCTATCTCCAGAGCTGTTTGAAATGTAGACAGGCTCAAGTGAATTAGTTCAGCGAGGGCTTAATTGCCGTCCTGTCTGTCAGCGTGCGGCACTGAGGGTTAGCAGGGGAGCGCGGTGGCAGGGAGATGGATGGGGTCCTGCAGCCGGGGTCACTGCACCAGAAACCACGTCCCGGTGTGACCCCTGCTGAGATAAGCGGTCTCTGCACCATCCCCATCGCTGCTGTGACCCTCCCTTGCCTCCCCCGGAATGAAAACACTGGGAGAACCATGGAATGGCTTGGGTTGAAAGGGACCTTAAAGCTCCTCCAGCTCCAACCCCCTGCCACAGGCAGGGACACCTTCCACTAGAGCAGGTTGCTCCAAGCCCCTGTGCCCAACCCGGCCTTGAACACTGCCAGGGATGGGGCGGCCACAAGGGCTGGGGCTGCAAAGCATGATGTGTTGTCCCTTCCCCACGCCAGCTGGGGGGTTTGGTCTTGCTGGGGCTCAGGGCTGCCGAGGGGAGTGGGTGCAGTGGCTGATGATGGCAGTGTCACGTCCCCAGAGCACGAGGCATGGCGGAGAGGCTGTGGGCAGGGAGGTGTCCTGGGCAGGAGAGGTTCCTTCCATCCCATGTGAGAGGAGCAAAGTGTTAATCCTGCTGCCCCTTCCCTGCATCGCTCCTGCATCGCAGAACAGTCCCCACAACCCCAGGCATCCGGCTGCATCCCTTTCACACGCTGCTCCAGCCAGCACGAGCGCAGCTGGTGGGCAGAGGCACTGGGAAAACATCAGGGATAGCCATCCCCCTGCTTGGTCCTGCAGGAAACCCGCCAGGGAGGGCGGATGGGGCCCGGCTCGGTACCCCGAGAGGGGCAGCACCCTCGGGGTACAGTGTGAATGGGGGGGTCAGTGCGGGGAGCTCCTGCATCACCACGGGGGGACTGGGTTTTGGCGCAGGCAGCCGTCAGCAGCGCTTCTGGCCGGGCTCTTCCCCACCTCCCCGTTAATTAAACAGCAGCTTCTTATGCACGGGGAAAAGGAAGGAGGAAAAGAGCTAAAGATCAGCAAGCCCCAGCCCCTGAGATTCCTGTTTACCCCCTCGAGGAGCACAGGAGTATATTGTCCATTTAATAGAAGCCTATAAATCACTGCAAAACATTTATAAAATAATTGAAGGTAATGGGAACCATTTGTTTAAATAACATCACGTTCATGCCCCAGAGGTGCAATAAAAGTTAGATTAATTGATAGGGTTTTATATCTCGCTGTGAAAAACCATGTCACATTCTAGACACCGACAGTTTGGGAAAGTTGCAAATTCATCAGGCACCCAGCTACTATCAAAATAGTCTCTTCCATGTGAAGAGGCACATTTATATGACCCTGAAGGGTTTTAGGATGAGAACTATTTACTTAAACTGTGAAGTGAACTAGCCAGTGTGAGATCCTGACCCAGATTGGGGTTTTTTTCCTTCCTCTTCTATCTGCTGGTTCATTTTTTTCCCCATTATGATAAAAAGCAAATAAATATCCCTAAACCAAAGGCTTATTCTTAATCCAGGGCTAAAGTGTCCCGCATCCATCTGTGCCCATGAGAATGGCACCTCGGAGGCACCGGGCGAGGAAGCTGGGGCTGGAGCAGGGATGTGGGGCTGGGGGAGCCCTGTCCTGGGCTGCTCACCCCAAACCTCATGGCAGGGTTTTTTTCTCCTTGGCCTCCTCTCCACTGCCAGCCAGGGCCAGCACTGAGCTGCTTTCAGGCTGTAAAGCGTGTGTCCCCTCTTCCCCTTTCCCCCTGTAACCGTGTCCTGTGGTTTGTGTGGTTCAAGGGCAGAAAAATGGAACAAAGCATGGGTTTTAGTGAAGGGGCAGGCACTCCCCAGCCCCACCACTGCTCTGCTCCCCAGGGCTCCCTCGCTGCCCACGCTCTGCTCCAGGTTTGCCCTGGTTTTCACCAAACTCCATTGTCACCTATTTCCCCTCCTTTCATATGCTGAAGAGCAAGGCCAGCACCGAGCTTGGGCTCTGCCAAGCGAGATGGTGGCACATGGGTCTGTCACCCCCCGGCCACCCCATCATCCTACAGCCTCATGGCTCCTGGGTGCAAGCAATGGGGACCTTGCTCTTCTCATTACACCCCTCAGGGCTCCTGGCTAGAACAGCCCCACTGCAAAGGTGCACCCGCAGCACGGTCATCCCCTAATGCAGCCCCTCAGGGTGGGTGGCACAATGGGGACCCACCTCTCTGGCAGCCCCCCACCAATACATTCCCAACCAGCCCATCCCTAGGGAAGCACCAGCTCCCAGCCATGCCGAGCGCGTGGTGCAGCCCGGCTTCGCATCAGCTTTTGATAAAGGCGCCCTGTCAAACAAGGGCTGAATAAATCATGATGTGTTACCAAGATGCATTACAGCTTTTAAAACAACCACCATGGCATTCTACCCCACGGACTGATGAGTCTGGGGATGCCAGATCCCTGGCGCTCCGCAGCCTTGCTGGAGCCAGCTCACATCTGGAGTGCAGTAAACGTACCCAGAAGCAAGAAAGCAGCTCTGTAAGGGTCAGGAGTACAGAGAGCGGCTGCTGAGTCCAGGCGCCACCCCAAAACCCACATGCATTTCCTTGTGTAAACACATGTGGCCAAAAGGCAGCCGTGGTCACCTTTCTCCAACGTGAGCCCTATAAAACCGCCAGCAAAGTGAGGAACAATGTCACTATTATTGTTTTAGAGGAATTCCTCCCAAGCAGAAAAGCATAGCCGGGCTGCCGACAAGGGTGTCTTTAAAAGCAAGGGCTGACAATTGACTCCAGAGCTGAGGGGAGGGAAAAAATCCCCTTGGGGTTGATCATTTGCAGTTGTTGGGGGCTTCCAGAGCCACCCGTTAACCTGCTGGGCCCTGCTGCCATAGAGGCATAGATGGGTGTGCAGAGCCCCAGCACACTGGGGCCAGTGCTGAGGAAGCCCCTGGGGATGGGGTGCAACCATGGGGAGAAGAGGGTGCTGGGTTTGGGTGCTGGTGGGAAGCAGCCCTAAAGCTCCTTTTGTTGTAGCAGTGCCCAGTGAATTGATCCACTGGGAAGCCAAGCATATCCAGAAATTGCTCCCAAACCTGCCATGGCAGGAGATTTCACCCCCTCACACCACATCAGTGTCTGCAGCCCTGCTGATGCAATCAGAGCTCCCAGTCCTGGCATCATCTGGGGTGAGACTTTACCATAGCTGGGAAGGAAAACCACTGCTGCCTTCTCAAGGCGGGGCGACCAGAGCAAATATTTGGGGTCTGGAGCTGCTTTCTCTTGGGGGGTCTGTGATCACTCGGGTCAAGTCCTTAAAGCTGCTTCTCTATGGGGATTTATTGCCTGGTGGCAAAGCCAGATGTGGGCTGCCAGAAGCAGCACGAGTGACAACCTGGGGCCAGATCCTGCCTGTAATTGGGAATCACAGCCTGGACCTGCCCCGACTACAGCCCCATGGCTGCTGGGCATGGATACACTCAGCAGTGCCTGGGGAGGGTTGGGAGGTAGCAATGGGCACAGGGTTCCTGCCAGCGTGGCTTTAACCCCACACCAGAGCTCAAGGTGAACACTCCAGCACCAGTGGTACTGGGGGAGTCCCTGTGGGAGACCTGGACAGGAGGATTTAGGGACAGGACTGAGAAAGGGCTGTGAATATGTACCGAGGCTGGAGGCACGCAGATAGGGAGAGCCTCCACGCTTCACACCTGATTGGGGTGACCTTGCTCCTGGATAAGGGCTGTGTCCTCCAGTGGACACAGATGAACATCTGAATTTCGGTGATAAGCCCATCAAACAGTTAAGTGTGTCAGAGGCTGCACCAATGCCCTGCAGTTTCTCCAGTGAGTCAGGGTCCCAAAACCTTTCTTTGGGGAGCTTATCTTATCAGGCAGGGCTGCAGTGCTCCTCCAGGAAGCAGGGCCAGCTCAGCCTGAGTAATGGGGCTCTGAGCAAAAGCATTGCAAAACTGAAGGTGCTTTTAAAAAGGCCTGACATCCCAGACAGAGGGGTGAGGAGAGAGGAAGACGAGGCTTAGTCACATTGGCCACAACCCAACGCTGTGGTGCTTCTCCAGGGCAAGGTCTTTAATGTCCTTCCTAGGACAAAGCTTTACATCTGCCTTTCCCTGTGAGAGCAACCTGGGGGCTGTTCCCAGCCAAATCCATTCCTTAATTCCTTCCATCAGAGACTGGGGCCAGCGAGAGGGATGCTGCCGGCTTCATCCCAAGGAGCTGGGAAGCCCCATTCCCCCTGAGGCCACTGAATAAGGGGTCCAGTGGGGATGAGGAGTCCCTCAGCCACTGGCCACAGTGATTCCTCTGGCAAAGGGAGGATGAGCCACCGGGACCGGCCATGAGTGTTATCCTGAGTGGAAACAAACCAGCTGGACAGTGAGCTCCCTCCCACCCTGGGCTGAGCCCATCCTGAACAGCCCCTGCAGTCCTTCGGGTCCCCTGACCACAGGAGCCAGGCATGGGAACCCAAAAGCCAGTGTAAATAACATGCAAAGGCTGGCCAAGTTTTTAACACAGCTGGAATTCCCAGGAAAGAGGAGTATCAGTGTCTGGGGAATAAACACCCAAAGCCATTCCCAAAAGGAGGAATAACACTGCCAAAGGCGATGCCTTCCCCACTCCTCCTTTCTCCCCGTGTTGATGTGATCATGAATTTCCACCTACTTGGGAAATTCTTCCCAGGGTAAGCGCCAGCATTAAATTAAAACCTCTTGGAGCCTTCCCCTAAAAGCCAGCGTGTCCCAGCCGACATCCGAGCATGCCCATGTGTGGAAGGGCGCCTTCGGGAATGCCTTGCGTATGGTCCCTATAAGCGCGTATTGGATGGGATTCCTGGGGGCCGGTGGAACGGGAAGCCTCCGAGCTGCGGGAAGCCTTTGGTTTGCTGCTGCTTGCGTAAATCCCTGGACACACACGCACTGAAGCTGGTATGGGATTGAGGGAATGGCTCGGCCACTTCCAGAGCAGCGCAGCCACAGGGTAGGTGACTAGAACACGCTAGCTGTGACATGTCCCCAGTGCTGAGTGGAGCTGGAGGTGGGCTGCGGGGACCTCAGTGATGGCATGCAGGGGTTAAGGCACTTGCCCCTCTGGAGCCCTTGCAGGCAGCAGCCACAGGACAAGTGTGATTGTTATTGTCATTCCCTTCATTTCTGGCATTTCAGAAAAGGAGCTGCCCTCAGGACACGGATTCAGAGGATGCTGTGGAGGAGCCGACAGCGTTTGCCACTGGGCTTCTGTGAAGGTGGATGAGGAGGAGCTTTTTAATGTGGGTATTTCATAGCTAATAAAAAATAAGAAAACGGCTCTTTAGCCATAGGGGAAGGAAGTGTCAGACATGATTGATGGCACTTTGAGCTCCTTGTTGAAATGTGGTCAAAGCCATCAGATGGGAAACGTTTGGGAACAGTTCTGCCACCTGCCCGCTGTTTGCTGGGGACACAGGGCTGGTGCAGGACTGCTGGGGGCCAGACCCTTGTCCCCAGGTATCCTCTGGGACTCCTGCTTTGCAATGGCTCAGCATGGGGAGTGTTTGGCAACCTCCTCTGATGCTCATGTAGCCCACCACCCACTTTGCAAGGGCTGGGAGACCTTCCTCCACAAGCACCTGGTGCTAAGACCCACATCATGGTCTGCCCTTTGTGGATGCAATATTGGGGACGGTCCAAGAGCAGGTCACAGGCGAGCTTTGCTGAGGGCACCGCCTCACACAACAGCACGTCTCTTCCTCACCACCCTGGGGCAATCCGAGCAGCCCCAGATCCCCACTGCAGTTAAAGACAAACGCAAAGGACCTGGGGGACACCTCCAGCCCTGCAGGGCCTGGCTTGTCCCCAGCGCTGGCCCTGCTGCATCCCCCCCTCCCAGCACCGCAGCATCCCAGCCCTGCTCTCTTTGTAGTGCTATTTTTAAAACACCAAAGGAGAACTCCCACCTCCGTCTGCTGGAAACGTGGCGCGTCCCTCCCGCTACCCGCGGCCGCCAAGAGCCCTGCTCATTTTCAAGCCTGCCCGAGTTAGCTCCAGATCTAAACCCAGCCGAGCAGACTGAAAGGGGCTGCTTGTGTGAAAAGGTTCCTTCGAATTAGCTGTATCTGCCTTGTGATCCCTTTTTGATTGAATGCTTAATAGCAGCCAGGTGCAGGCAATACAGCACGCTCACCCGTGCCTCTGGAAGCAGCCTGGGAACGCGGGCAGCGCACGGGCAACTCGGTGTGTGGGCTGCTCCTGCCCTTCCTCTGCCTCCCCTTTCATCCACAGGGATCACAGCCTTTGTTTCCTTCCCAATGTGCGGGAGATGCATCTATACATTTGCGTGTGTGTATACACACAAACACAGAGCTCTGTTGCGAATGCAGAAGCACCAGCACATGTGTGTGTTGTTAATGCAACCAGGTGGGCAGCATGCACGTAACATGTATGTATGTGTGTGAACATGTTCTGTTCATCAGCACTCCCGTGCTCTGCAGCAAGACAGTCACGTGGAGCCCGGAGACATTTTTCCACCCTGGCACTTCCAAATGTGTCTGTTGGTGTTTGAGCCCATTTCCATCCCCAAGTACGCCTGTGTGCAGCCTTACTGCAGTGATTATAGAAACACACTGCCTTCAGAGACCGTAATAAAAGGTGGATGCCAGGGAGAGAGACTGTCCAGAAACTCCCAAGTTAAAGACACTGCTCTCCTGGAGCATGTCTCTGAAAGCACAGGGTGCAAGCAGGAGTGCTCCTGAAGGCATGAAAATTAACTTCATGTGCCCAGTTCTGGGCCAGGACACAGCAGTGCTGCTCAGTGGTCTTCAGTCCCTGTCGCCATGCCAAACCATAGGAGCAGCACTGTCAGGCAGCAAAACTGCTGCAGCTGAAGATGCCCAAGCTGCTGCTGGCTTCCTGTGGCTTCAAGGTCCTTCTTTATCCAATGACTCCATTCAAATACACTTTTTTTCCTCTCTTCCACCCCCATCCATTTCTTTTTCCCAAGTGATGCAATTTCCACCCAACACTGTTCTGGAGAAAGATCTATAGGGTGTTGCTTCCGATTATAACTCCTGTAGTGCTGGCCGAAGCCTGCCTGGCTACTTGATTTATTGGACTCCCAAATCCTCCAAAGAAACTCAATGATTTTATATGAACAATTCCCTCATGCCTGAAAATACAGAATTTGCCAGAGCGCTTTCTCAGTGTTAGCATCCAGAAGGTTATTAGTGCCAATAGGAGAAGAAATTGTCCTGAAGGCTGGGGCAAACACTGCGTGCTGCAGAGGTATGGACCAAGCATACACATATATGTTATAGCTTGTGCTCTCCTGGGCTGCAGAGACACGTATTGGGCTGGTCCCACTGCTGTTACAGGGGTTTTGTCACCTTCAGTGAAGGCCAGGCAAGAGCTGTGGCACAGGAGGATGAGATATCAGTTGGCAAAGAGCCGGCTGGACACAATTAACCTGTCAAAACATTTTCAATACCAAGGCTTCAATGGGATTTAATGAATTTAATGTTTGCACCGGATCAGCACTTTGCATCATGCAGTGGCAGAGCTTCGGAAGCGCTGAAACCAGGTTTCCTCCGTCGCTGAAACATAACTCTGCTTTTCCACCTGCAAATGGGGCCAATAACACTTTCAAGCTATGGAGAAGGTGATAAGATTCAAGGGGAAAAGGCGCTGTACCACAGCCAAGTCATTCCCTTCTATCCCAAGGTTTCAGGTGCGTGCAGAGGAGAACCAGTGAAAGGCCTGTTCCTTCTCCTGAGGGGAAGTGTTTGTAGGATCAGGGCGTATTTAGACATGGCAGAAATGGGACTCCTAAACAATGGGCCAGGGCAGCGAGCCCCGCGCTGCTGCCACTGTTCCCACACCGCAGAGGGTTTCCAGACTCGCTGCCTACCTGCCTGCGGGAGTAAAGCTGTCCAGATCCACTGCCAGCGCTGGGAAATTCCATTTTAGGAGGTGATGGGAACAGGGTCAGGCATTTCTAACCCCCCACTTTCTTGCCAGAGCGGATGATGTGGGCTGAGGGGCTGGGAATGTGCTGCTGCTCTGCTGCCTGTTCCCCCACCTCTGCTGGGTGCACATCCATTGCCATGCACACTAAACCCGACTGCTGATCCCTGCACAAGGATCCCCCCACCTCGAGCACATCACAGTGGCCAAAAATCCAGCACAACCGAGCTACATTCCCCCACCCGGCTGGGTTTGGTGCCGGGGCCCTTCGCCTGCCAGTGCTTTGTGTTGCTTATGGGATGAATCCTCTTCTCCATTAACGGCCACAAAATAAATTGGTCTTAAATGCTAAACTGCACCAGGGCGAGCAATTCATACAGATTTACTTTGGGTTTGTGTAATTAGCAGTGGGGGATGTGCAATTCTCCGCGAGGCAGTGTGCAGGAGCAAGAGCAGGCTGTTTCCTATGGAAGAAATCAAGGCAGGCTGAAGAAAGGTGTCAGTGTTCGCTGTGTGAACAGCAGCGGGGCTGGGCTCATTGAGCTTTGGCCCAAGTTTAGGAAATAAAGATGCGTGGTGCCAGATTGCTGCTATGAAGTGAGAGGGGGATGCTGCTGAGGATCTGGGATGCTGGAGGTGGAGAGGGAGGGGCCGCACCACGGGGACAGAGCGGATAATGGGCCACCTCCACTTGGTCCTTGGAAACCTCCCTGTGAGCAGGGCCTTTGGAAACCTTCCTCTTTCCCCTCCTTGTACTGTTTGTGCTCAGCTCAGTCCCCCTGCACGTGCACGGATGCAGGCGTGCGTGGGGCGAGCTGCTCACAGCGAGCAGATGCAGGAGGCACATGTGCTGCGCTTGGCTTGCAGCAGCGCTACATATGCAATTTTCTCATTTACGCCCACAATCAGTTTATAATCTCTGGCCAGAACTTCATCTCCTCCATGGGAAGATTTGGCCTGTGGAGAGACGTCAACTCGAAGGCGAGTGGGAAATATGAAAGGGCTCTCTATGTGGAGAGCAGCTCAGTTTGCCTGCAGTACACAACTGTGGGTTTTCCATCCCTCTGGGTTTCTGCTCCGAGACATCTCTGCACCACAAGCCCTGCCTGGGCTGCACCGAGTGCTGCCTGTGGTTGGGATGAGCCGACGGCACTGTACCGACACTGAGCCGTGCTCCTGTTGGCATTCCACTAGCTCATGGGGGTTTGCAGGGCAAGAGGGGCAGGAGCCATGGTTTGTGTGAGGGTAAAATTGGGATCTGTGCTGTCTGGTTTGTCAGCCCCCAGGCGCTGGGCATCCATTTGGGACTGCTGCTGTGTTCCGTGGCTGGTGGGGATGGAGCTGGCCTGGATCTGAGCGGTCCTGGTACGCTGGCTCCGTGTTGAGAAAGCATCAGATCCATCATCTCCTGCTTGATCCCGGCCACCCAAGTAGCACCCTGGAATGCTGGGCTCCCTCTTGGCCCTGGAAATGCGGGGTGCAGGCAGCATGCTTCCACACTGCTGCTTTGGCACTGGATTTCCTTGGGATTTAATGGAAAAGATAAGAGAACAGAATAAATGGCGGGGGGGGAACACGACACACATGAAAGAGCTGCTGGTGTGCAATTGATCTGCTGAATCAGCCACCCCTCCGGAGGGTGGTAAGAAATCCTCTGGCTAAGAAATGCAGCTCTGGAGCTGCGGAGCGGTTGGGAGCACAGCAATGAGCCCTGTCCCAGCCCTGTCCTGGCTAGAGGTGTGCCGGGCGGGATGCTGCT
Source organism: Pezoporus wallicus (assembly GCF_028554395.1). Classification (NCBI taxonomy): domain Eukaryota; kingdom Metazoa; phylum Chordata; class Aves; order Psittaciformes; family Psittacidae; genus Pezoporus; species Pezoporus wallicus. Next base: position 1,968,700 of record NW_026636792.1, read on the forward strand.
CTCACACGTGCAGTGAAGGCGTGTGGCCTCCACCGCAGCCCCAGCAGAACTGAATTGTTTTCTGCAAGGGGAAAAAACAAAACAAAACAAAAAAACCCTAAAAAATTACAAAATCATTTTGGGCCGAGATGGAAACAGGCGATAGCGGCAGCAGCATGGGCTGTTCTCCACCTGTTGTTATTTTGGTCTGGCCCAATCAACCTGCTAGCCAGGCTGGAGCCAGAGACCATCTGGAAAAACTGCCGTGTTTATAAAACTGACATGGAGCAGCACCCCAGGGCCCTGACCTCCCACACGAATCTGGAAGTGATTAAAATGGCCCTGCCTGCCTCGGCGGCGCGGAGCTGCCTGCGGAGCAGCCACCGCCTGCATTTGGAGTTCTCATCAGCGGCACTGGGAACGCGCGCCCTCAGCCCAGCTCCCTGCACGGAGTCCCCCGCACGCAGGGGGATGCTCTGGGGAGCAGGAGGGCAGAATGCGCCAATCCAGCTCGCCTTTCCCTACCTGGAGCTGCCTCACTCGGCGCCGCATCCCGGTCTGGGTGAGGGGCACACACCCCAGGCTGCGGCAGCCCACCCATCGCTCCCTGCCCTGCATCAATCCCTCCGTCTGCAGCGGTCCTCTATTTTTACAGCTAGCTGGAATTAAACAGTGAAATAGTATCGGTGAGCCTAACTTCGGTGGGAATTAGAAGGCGAGCCTCAGCACCAGCACAACAGCAAGTATGAACCCTGACAAGCTGGCTGTGAGCTTCAGTGAGCTCAGGTCACTGCTGTGGGACCAGAGCCATGTGCAGCCCTTCCCCAGGAGCAGAAAGGCTTTGGTGGGGATTTGGGTTGGGTTCCCTGTTTGGAAAAGGCCTCCCCAAAGGGGTGCCCTCCCCTCTGCACTGCTCTCAAACCTCCCACCTCCAGGACACCACTTATCCAAGCAGCTCTGTGTCCTCCATGTAGCAAAGAGTAAGTGACCCCACAGCCAAAACTCAAGCCGCATTGGACCTTGCTGACCTGCACTGGGCAGGGGACATTTGGCTGGTTTCAGCCTTGCCTAGCCTGCTGGGCAGTGGTTTAATTAGGGAGGTGTGAATAATGAATTATCCGTGCCTCTGAGCCATCCATGGAAAATTCAAATCAACCTGCTTTTGGTTTACAAGACGTCAGAGAGCTATCTGCCAAGAGAGAGCGGGGGGAGGAAGAAAAGCCAGACTGTGTCTTGGTGGGGGCCAAGGAGCGGGTGGAAGCTGGAGAGCGGGGTTGGAGGTGATGCTGTGTGGTGTAGCCTGAGCCCAGTTGGTGCTGTCTGCTGGCACATGAGGAAAAGGGATGCTCAGTCCCTCGGAGTGTGAGCCAGGGCTGGAGCTACCAGGCTACGTGATGGATGGAACTCCTTGCTCCCATCTCACCTACAAGCAAGCGGGTAGGCAGGGTAGTCACTGCAGCCATGGCCAGCAGCAGGGGGGGACAGTGGGTCCTTCTGTGTGGGGTCCTGCTCCCTGGGCTCCCTCTAGCTCCTACTGGTCCCAGTGTAGGTGTAAAACTGGTCCTCTTCCCCTCCCAGGGGTCCTGCTGGGGCTGGGCAGTGATGCTGCTGGCACCCCAGAACAGATGGGGAGCAAGGGAAGGGAGAGACCCCCTTCCCAGCCCCATGGGGTGGACCCAAACCCTTGCAAATGGGGCTGCTGGGATTTATAGTGACAGCTTCAAGTAAACACTTGCTTCATCCTGGCACAAGGGGACTTAATCCCTGAAAGGGCCCTGGCCTTGGGCCTGGAGGAGCCCTTTTTGCTGTGTTTGTCTTTGTCCCTCCCCTGTTTTACCTGCTTGGCTGTGCTAAGCCCTGGCCCTGAGTTTGCTGCTGCCACTATTCTTGTGTTATCAGGGGAGGATGATGGGGACAGGGACCGGAGCAGGAGGGGCCGGCTGGGCTGCAGAGCCTGGCTTGAACTTGGCAGCTCTGCCACTGGGCACAGCTGGGCAGGATGCTCCGGGAAGGCTTCCCAGCAACACACTTCTCCTTCCCTCCAGGTCCAGCTCGGACCTGGCCTCGATGGCAGCAGCTCCCTTCCCTCCTCCCCAACTTGCCCTGCAGTGCAGTTCCAATGTGCTTGGGTAGGGATGCTGGGAAAGGCACAGCTCCCATGGCTCCATCCCAATCCAGGCAGGATTTCTGATGGAAGAGCATGCAAAATTATCAGCCTGAATTTCAGACACTTTAATCGGCTGCTGATAACGAGGGGGAGCCCTGCGCTGCTGCTGGGGCCGAAGGCTTTGAAACAGGCAGAAAATAGACCTGTCACGTCTTTTGTCTGGGGCCCGCTCTGCTCACTGATCTATCAGATGAGTAAACCGATACATATTAACCCAGAGCCAAAGCAAACATATTCTGAGTGTTGAAGAAGTTCAGATAAGTCCTTTCCCCCCCACCAGGAAGCTGGAGCTGAAGCCCTGACTTGGAGGAGCCAAGGGGTCCCAATCCATCTTCTGCACCCCTTTCCTGGGGTGCGTGGCTGCGTGTGCCTCAGTTTCCCCTGCCCTGGGGAAGGTATGGGACCCTCCACCATGGGTTTGTCCTTGGGGGTCCAGCCCCCATCCTGAAGTTGCCATCACTGCTCTGCCGCGGGGAACGTGTGCCATGGGAGCACTCCCATCATCAGCCCCCTCTGCTTGCCGAGGTTGTTAAATTCCCCCCCAGTTTGTAAAAGGAAGGGCCAGTGGCTGATAAACCCTTGTGAAAGGCCGGACGATAACAGCAGGTAGCACCACAGATAAACCCTCCTGCCCACCCCTCTGTACCCATTGACCTGCGGCTGCCAACTCCCTCTGCGGGCTGCAGGCACTGCAAGGCATTACCAACCCCCTGCTGTGTTACAGCCTCCTATAAGTTATGATTAAAACCTATTACACAAATAGATTGTGGAAGTAAATTGTGCTTCAGGGAAGTTGAATACTTGAAACCACAGAAAACCCCCACTATTGATCCTATTACTTGCCATGGGCAATAAGCACTTCGGCCACGTCACTGGTACTGACCTGTGTTTCTTCTCCCTTGGTACACTTGGGTTGGGGGAAGGCAATTCTGGGGTGCTGGGACCCACTGTCTGGGCAGTCAGAAGTGAAACACTTCACAAGGACATGAGCATTTTGGTGCTTTTTCCCTGGGAAAGAGCAGAAATGACTCATGCTGAAGGGGGATTTTGGAACAATGATGTTGATGCCTGATTTTTGATAAGTCTCAAAGTTTCATTTCTACATGATTATCTTGGTTAATTTTGCTTCAATTTTGATATTAAGAACCATGCTAGTTACTTCTGCTTCGAATTTTCTGTTAAATGGTGTGCTAAATACATTGTGAATGCAATACATTACACGGACATGGTTGTTTGGATGGTCCAAAATTCCATTTCATATAAATCACAGTCTAGGAATGAGAAGGAGGGTGTATCCCTGGGGTGCCATATGGAGACTTTGTCCCCTTCACCATCACCTCCACCATTCCCACGACTGGCTATCCCTGGCCCTGCTCCCCTCACCTTGGGGACTGAAGGCAGATGAAGATGGTTGTTGTGGTGCTTCACTAAGGACAGTGGAGGGAAAAGGGAAGTGACTTGTCTCAGTCACCGCTGGGCTATGTGTCACTGGGGAAGCCACCCGCGTCCGGCCCTGCTCACCCTCTCCAGCTGCACCCGACCCGGCGTCTGCCAAGCAAACAAACTGAGACACCCCCGAGCTGAACAAACAGACACCGCTCTACGGGCGGGAGGGCAGCTCCGGGCCGGGGGGGTGCTGCTGACGGCAGGTTTGGGTTGCACCTTGCAGGGATAGGCAGGAACCGGAGGAAACCGCGGCTGCTGACAGCCGTGCCCGGGAGTCCGGAGAGGAAACCAGGGCAGCCCCAGCACCGTGACCTTTCCTCCCGCTGGGAATGCGCTGCCTCAGCAGGAAATGCTTAGGGCTGGCTCTCCTGGCTGATGGGATGCTGCTCCCCATGGCTGATGCTGCGGGAGCCCAGGGAAGAGGCTTCAGAGAAGAGGGACGGCTGCACAGCAGCTCACCCACGGTGGCTGCAGCAACCACACACTGAGTCATTTGACTTCTCACATGGGTAAAAGAAAAGGGATCTGGAGTGAGCCCCGGTGCAGAACAACCCACCTTGTGGGTCAGGCTAGCTCTCACATCCCACAGTGGGGTTTCCTAGCTTCTGAGTCCCTTGTAAATAACATTTAGCCTTTTTAAGTGGTAAAGAAGTTATCTGGGAAATTAGGGCAAAGGGTGGGAAAAGCTGACATTGAACCCTGGTTTCTGTTCTCCATCCACCCTTTGATGTATTTCTGGGGAAAAGCAGCATCCCACTCAGGGTATAGAGCTGCTTGACTGCACTACAGGCACCTGAGTAGCCCATAGGGATGCTCTGCATGCCCCAGCCCCTGCCTGCTCCTGAGTTATAAGCAGCCATGAAACACAGGATTGCCAAAAGGACAGGGAGCCTGGCTCAGCTGGCAAAGCTCCATGTGGGCAGGGAGAGATCGTGGGCCCAAACACTGTTGAGCAAAGCTCAGCCCTATCTTGGACAACGGCATCATGCAGGGATGGGAGCCATGCTGTAAACCCTATATGCTCCCCTCCAACCACCAACCAAAACACTTGCTCAAGGAGCAGCCTGTGCTTGCTCAAAACTGAGCCCAGGTGAGCCCATAATGGGATCCAGGCTTCTGCTGAGCACGACTGGAGGTTGCCAGAAGTTCAAGCCAGGCTGGGGTTCAGGTCTGTGATGAAACCCTCGAGTCTGGGGGCTGCTCACAGCAACTGACACAGGAACAAGCAGCTAAGAACAAACTTGGGAAGGGTTCTGGTTAGCTGGGCATTGCTGCTGGCAACAGCAGTGAGGGGAGATGGTTCAGTGGCAGCAGAATCGGTCCCCTTAGGTGCAATACCAGGAGGAGCCCTGGTGCACACACAGCAGAAGACACCCTGCATAGGAAACGGGAGCCTGTTTTGGTGAGGAAACGCCACAACTGTTATTTATTTGCAGAGGTTTGTTTTCATTAACTCCAGCGCGAGTCAAACCCTTCCTGCCAGTGCCTCACCGGAGCGGAGCCTCTGGCTGGCACCGCTGCTTCCCTGCTTGCCGGGTGGAAGCTGGGCAGCAGGAAGCAGGACAATGTGGCCAGCAGCCCCGGTGGTGACCAGCCCTGTGGTGTGCTGCTGGCAACTGTGCCGTGTTCATGAGCTGCAGCCCCGCAGGGCTTTCCTGATGAGCTGTGTGCATGAATCATGGGCTGGCTGGGAAGGGGAGAAACACAGCAATGATGGAATGAGTTGGGAGTAGTGCCTCTGAGGGAGCTAGACCGGCGCTGGGAACAGCTGCCTACAGGATGGTTAGAGCTAATTTTAGGGGTAGGATTGGGAAGACATCCCATGGCCAAGCTCTTCATGCCTTTGCCATCACTGTGGTGCACTCAGAGCCAGGCAGCCCATATATCCTTATCTCCTGCAGCCAGCAGGAGGGAGGCACAGGGTAAGAATAGCACTGCCATCCTTCCTGGCATTCCACCTCCATGGGCCAGGGATTTCCTGAGCAGCACAGTGCCTCTGCCGTGGATGGTGGATGCAGCACCATGGCTGTACCTGACCACACTCTGGCTGGCTCCTGTGCCATGCTGTGCAGCTCTGTGACAGAGAACTGCTTCTCCTTCTGTCCCATCCAAAAGCAAGAGCTGGGGGCAACCACCTACAGTTGGTTCAGATGGCAATGGCAGCGATTCATGGGGTAGCCAGAGAGTGTGGTGGGGAAAAGGGCCCAGCCTGAGCTGGATGGACCAGCTCTGAGCAGCTTCAGCTCAGAGAAAGGACCCTCTGCAGTGAAGAAATAGGGACATTTAAAACCACACTAGTGACAGCCATCAGAAACACATGCTGCTTTCCCAGCCTGTTCACTTTCCCCCAGAGATGCTCTAGTGCGGGTGAAAGCAAACCAAAGACAAGTAGTAAACAGCTTTTACTTCTCCAGCTGAAAGACACAGCCATCTATGCCCTCCACCTACAGACACCAGGATGCCACATGAACTATTACATCCACAGCCAGCTGCTTACAAAACCCATCTGAGAACACAGCCGCTGCAAACCGCACAGCCACACAGACCAAAGGGCTTTGTGTGAGAAGCAGCCGGTTCCCCACTGCTTCCTCTGCCCCGCTGCCTGTGACCCACCGCGTCCTCCGGGCCCGGAGCCGGCCCCGGCAGGAAACAGGTGGGATAAATATTTGTGCAAAGCAAGTGAAACTCCCCTTGAAGGCCATGCAATGTGTTTCCCTCGCAGTGGTTATGAATGGGAAGGTAACGAACCAGCACTGCAGCAGGTGCTGCCAGGGCGGTGTGGGACCAGCGCTGCCGCCTTCCCAGGGAAAGTGAGCCCATTACTCTTGCTACACCAAGGCAGGCTCAGGAAGCTGCTGGGGGTGCGGGAAAAATCAGCCCTGGAACGACCCAGGCACTTCATTGCTGTGGTTCAACCTGAGGCCCTTGGGAGCCCTGCAGCGTAGGGACTAGCATACCCAACCCCAGGTGGGACCACCACATCAGACCCCATGCTGGTGGGACAGAACAAAAGCTGTACAGTCCCACCATGATGTTTCCAGAGATCCAGAACCCTATGTAAGCCTGGTTAAGAGAAAGCACCAAGGGACCATGTGGGTCTGGTGCCCTCTGCAACCAGCATGTCACTGGAAAGGATGTACTGTTGGGGAGGGAGCAGATCATAGAATCATAGGATGGTTTGGAAAGGACCTAAAGATCAACTAGTTCCAACCCCCTGCCAAGGGCAGGGATGACTCACTAGATGCAGAAGCTCTTTCTCTCCCCTTGGAGAGGTGGTCAGGGTTTGACCCTCTCAGCCCACCAGCATCAATGCTATGAAGGAGGGGAAAATGCACTGCAGTGATGCTGCTCCTTCCCCCCAGGAACACTACTGTGGGAGCCTGCTGCTGTGGCACCTGTTTCCAGTGGTGTACGGATTAATTCAGGGGCTATCTTCAACTAGAACTAAAAACTGAACAAGACTGAGATCTCCAACAGCTTCATCGGGCTCATTTCAGAGCCAGGCAGTGGGAAAGGAGTGGGAATTTCTGTCTCAATCAGTGCGCACGGGGAGCCGGGACAGCACAGGATACAGGCGCCTCTGAGCTAGCACGCACTCATTACAACCCCGACATCTGCTCTCTGACCTCCTGTGCTCCGACTGCTGACAAACCTGCCCCGGCTGCCTTCCCCCCTTGGACTTCCTCCTCCTGCCTGCAGACACCGCGGGCTCCCCAGCGAGGGGCAGGTGGGAGCCACGGGCACCCGCGCCCCTCCCCGCGGCGCTGCGGAAGCTGATCCGGTGATTTGGGACCGGAGGGTGGGGACGGGCTCCGCAAACCAACGAGGGTTGCACAAGAGTTTGCTTAAGGGCTTGTGACTGCAGCCTCATGCTCAGGTGCTCCGGGCAGGCAGGGAGCAGCCCTGTCCTGGGGGCCAGGGCTCTGCATCCCCATCCAGGCACAGCTGTACATGAGATGCTGCAGGAGTGCTCTGGGGACCACCACCACCCCCTTGGACACTGGACCTGCTAGATCCAGCCACAGCAAAGAGCCAGCTGCTCACATCCCCGTGGGGTTTGCAATCCACCCAAGTAGAAACCAGTACAGCCGATGCAATCCATTCCCCTCTTCTACCTCTCTGCCTTTTTTCCCCCCTCCCTCTCATTCCCCCCTTCCCCCAAAAGCTCTTTGTCTCCGAGCTCTGCGGAGGAAGCAGACCTTCTGAAAATAAACTCTTTCTGCTTTGATCTGGTTTATGGGCACGCACTGTTTATAGCTCCGTGCGTACGACTTGACACCTTCCCACCTGCGGCCCCAGCAACTGCTTCTTATCACAGCCACTTTGGATATTAACAGGCCAGCAGGGAGGCAATCTGGAGGTCCCCAAGGCCCCCGGCCTACCCCCACAGCCCAGCACCCTCTCCAGCCACTGCCCCTCCCCAGGCAGGAGGGAGACCTGCTGGTGTCACCCTGCATGTGCTAATTGCATCAACCTATGTTTATTGGGATGTTTATCTAGACTAGCAATGACGGGAGGGTCTTCATAGGTCAGATCCCCACAGGAACTGGCTCACTTTGACCTGTGCTTTCAGCACATCCCAGGACCTGGTTGAGTTCCCATGCCTTCCTTCTGACCTGGTGGATATACACATTCAGGGAAGAAGGACAGGAAAGGCCTGGAAAGCCCCAGATTCGCTTTAATTTGACATGCTGAAGTGTATATTGAAGTAGGTGTCACCCACCTGCTCTGGGGACTGGAGCCCATTCAGGTTCCACAGCCTGGCTGGGTCAGTACTGGTCTGCTTCTCCATCACTGGAAGGAGGGCAAGTACCTCTGCTTTTTCTGGAGCCTGTTTCATGACCTCTCTGCTATAGCATCCTGGAAAGAGCCCGAGATGCTGCAATAAATGAGTCTGTTAATAAACAGCATCAAGCCTGGGCTGTGCTTACAATCATCTTTTATCCAGGCTTGCCTTCAAAACACCCACCAACAGGACACCTCTGTGGCAACACGAAGTGGTGACATGTACCCAAGAACAGATCCAGGCACGTCCCCTGTGAGGCCTGGCCCCGCACTGCTCAGCTGGGCTGCACCGGCAGGGATCAGGGAATTATAGTTGACAGCACAGAAGAGCTGTCAAGGTTTTGGACATCACCCCTCCAAAAAGCTGGGAAGAGAATTGACATTTCAAGGCTCATTCCCAACAGAAAGCCTTGAACTAGACCAGCTTAAGTCAGTTCTTCCAATCTTATTCATATGCTTCCAAAATACTGCATTTTCACTTTGAACATACAGAATGTTTTTAAGTGCATTTAATTACCTAACATTTCATGGGGAAAATAACTCACGCTAGGCAAAAAAAATACATTTTTGACACAGTTGCAACCATGGGGGCATATTTTCAATTATGAGAAGTTAATCAGAATCAACTTTTTTCCACCATATTGCTTGCAGCACACTGAGTTTTCAGTTAACAGCATTTCCCTAAAACATTCCCAGTTGGCTCCGGTAGCAACACTTACATCATACCTCTTGCTGCACTAAAGGAGATGGTTGGTAACACTTGAAACTCCCATTTAAAGCTGATATAGAGGCATAATGGGGGGTGGTGGGACGGACATGACACTCCTTGCCACAAGATACTTGAGGTCAAGCACCGCTGCTGTCAGAGGCAGGTGATGCTGACTGCCCCGGGCACGCTGTGCTCAGGGCAAGGGGCTCCAGGTCACAACCCTTTGCTGGCATGCCTGAGGGGAGCAGGGAGTTCCTGCCCGTGGGGCACGGGCTCGGCCCAAGCACCTGCTCCAAGGTCTTGGGATGGAGTTTCCTAATCTCCGGGCAGGCTAATGCAAGCGGCATGTTGCACAAGTGGCTGTTATCGGCATAGTTTGGGGCTTAGTGGTGGCGCGGTGAGGGAGGGGGATTGCTCTTGGCTGTGGAGCGCTCCAGCCTGCAGCCAGGCGCCAAGGCTGGGGAACAGCCTGCACTGTCGTGCTGCAAGCCAACAGCTCCAGCACAGAGACACATGGAAAAGAGCCCAGAAATCCCAAGGCTTGGCCCGGCGCATGGAGTGACTTGGTCTTGGCATTCTTCCCTCAGCACACCGCTGTCTTCCCAGGGATCCAGCCACCCTGTGGACCACGATCCCCCAGTGTGGCAGGACCAGCACCTGGAGCGGCCGTCTGGAAGTGGGAATTGTCATGTAAGACACCCAGGGGAAGGTCTGATCCTGCTGTGCACCAAGTCCCACACAGGCTCTGCACCATGCATCTCTCACCCTTTGCTATCCACCCCATCACCTGCAATCCAAACCCCAGCTGGGTTGAGCACGAGAGTCCCCACCACCTCCCCAGGGAGCACATTAACTGCAGCACCCCATTCAACCCAAACCCTGCCCCTCTCAGTCAAATCTGGCCCTTCTCTAGGGCAGACACTTGCTAAGGCAGCACCACATAGGCAGGGTATAGCTATGCTTCATGTATTAAATATTTGGGGGCACCATACGGGAGCAGCTACACTGGTGGCAGAGGGACCTGCAAAGCCACGTGCATGGGAGGACAAGTTTTGGCCTGACCAAAGGGCTGCAAAGCATCTGGCATGCTTCCCCTTTTTCTGCTATTAACTTTTATCAGGGTAACTCACAATTGTTTGCTGTGGCTGCAGGAATGCCCTCATGATCTGCTACAGCATGAGCACACACAGCCTCACAGCACCCACAGGGGAGCTGAGCGCTCACAACAAGGTGCTGGCTGTGAAATAAGGCAGGGGTTAGCATCACCTATGAACCCCAAACAACTACAACAGCAGAGGAAAGTGAGGCAGCTCTTGTTACAGAGCCTCCTGAGGGCACACCATCACAGGCAATAGAGGAGTACTGATATCCAGGGGGTTTAGGGCTACTCCCAGGCCCTGGGGTGAGCACACAGAGCAGGACTGGACAGTGTGCCCATGGGTGCATGAAGAAGTCAGCTGTATGTCCCCATCAACCAGGGTCCAGTGCAGAGGCACCTCTCCTTTCCCCTCCCCAGCTCTGTGCTTGGGAAGCAAGGGCCAGCATCCAGTGGCCACATGCCCAGATACATGCATGGGGGGAGCAGGGCTTGGCTCTGCTCATGACCCCCCTCCCCCCCATATTACTGGCCTGGGGGTCTCATGGCCAGGAGTAGTGATGCCCACGCTGGCTGCACACCATCAATCACTGCTCAGCCACTCGGTGCCTCCCACCCCGAGAGCTTCTTGAAAGAAACTCCTCATTTTCAACACCTACTTAAGGCTCTTGAGGCCGCGCCACTGCCGGCAGACGTGAGCTCATGCTGGTGCTCACAGGCATGTGCTGCCCTGCCCCAAGGCTTACACCCACAGCAAAACAGCTCCCTCAGCTCCCCACTGCACCAGAGCGCACCAGGTGAGCCCCACCTGAAATGCAAAAGGCAGAGTCACAGGCAGCCCCCCCACTGCCTGTGTGGATCTCAGAAACTCATGGTTTAAATAGGAAAGCTCCTCCTCTGTACTCAAGTGTATCTTCATAGTCTATTTGAAGATGTGGGTATTAGTAGGTGTCCCCTAACTGGGGAGCACAGGAAAGACCCTGTGTTTGCATCCCCTGCTGATATGAGAACAACATCACCAAGTCTGTGACTTACCAGCACAAGAGTTGGAAGTGAGCTTCATGCAGCATCTCCACAGAGAGGCCCTGCTGCCTTGGTATACCCACACTGTAGAGATGGAGCATGGTCCTTAGGATAGTGCTCCAGCCTGCCCTTAGGCAGCCCAAGACCTTCCCTCCCCAGGTGATACCCAACAAGGGCAGGGCCAGAGGAAGGTCCTATTTCAGTGGGAAGCTAAATGAGGCAGATGGCTTTCAGCTGCTCCTGTGACAGGGTGTGAGCAATCATGCTCTGAAGCTCCTGCTAAAGGGTCACTGTGCTTAAACACCACCTCCCTACAGGCAGCATCAGCCACAGGCAGTGCTGTATCCCAGGGTACACGTGCTACCAAGGGGACTACTCTGGGTACACAGAAATCGGGTGGTGGCACCCAAGGGGAGACTTGCCCTTGTCCCCATGTGTAGAGGCTGGAGCTGACTGTAAGGCAAAGTCCATCCCTGCTCTGGTGCCACCGCAGAGGGGCAGTCCCAGCACCCTGGGTTGGAGGAGCGGATGGCTCTCTTGGCTGCCCACCAGCCCTTGTCCACCACAAGTGTTTTCTTCTGGCTGGCCGCAGCCCTGGCGGTGTGTGAAGGTCCGAGCCCTGGGGGAGGAAAGCTTTTTGTGATTTCCTCCTGCTCTGCACAAGCCACGCTCCTGTGAACACCACATGAAAGGGCTGAGAGGGCACAGGGAAAGTCCCAAGAAACAAAAAGCTTTGTGCCCTGGAAATGGGCTGTCTTGCCAAGGCAAATCAATGCTGCCCAGCCAGAGGTGCCAGGTTGTGCCAGTCCATCCAGGCAAGAGATGCACACAGGTGTGTGCAGGGCCGCTGAGCAGCCCCAGTGATGCACGGGTTTCCAAGACATTTATGGTGTACGAAGCAGAAGAGGGGTCTGATCTGGTACAGAATATGGGTCTGGGGTGAGGTCCACTGCACCCTACAGAGTTACCACATGCCCCAGAGGAAAGGCAGGAGCTGCTCAGCATCATGGACAGACCGAGTCTAGGTGGGGATAAAGGGGTTAAAAATCCAGGAAAAGCTGCAAATGGATTTCACAGATGGCCCTTTAGCCACAATTGCAGACCTTCGAAGGCTGCACCCTCCGGTTGTGGGGGTCCCTGGACCCCAGTGCTACCCTGCAGGCCATGGGGAAAGGGTCTGGCCAGCTCTTGGGGACTCCCATCCCCTCCAGCACCCCCGGGAGGCAGCTGGGGCAGAGGCTGGGACACAGCAGCCTTGGTTTCAGCTGGAGGCATGGAAAAAAGAGAGATGAGGTCACTGCAAAGCGGTCGTGTAGGATGTGATACAGGAGAGGAGCGGGGAGCATGGAGGAACAAGGAGCTATTGTAACCTTGCAGAGCAGGGGAAAAACCAGCTGTGGGGATGGCAGGTCACCTCCTGCTCACACCAGACATTCGGGGGGTTAACTTGTCTGGGGTCACATAAAACAGCTCTAGAAGAGGAACTGATAGAAGGAGGTGGTGGAGGGTGGTAGATGCATTGACACAGCTTTTCTCTTCATTGCACCATCCCTGCTGGAATGCCTGTTGCAGTACAACAGGTACTGGTGCAAACAGCTCAGGTACAGTGAAACAGCTGGAAAACACCTGGCACAGCGCTGGAATGCCATGTGAATGTATCTGCCCTATTCAACCCCATCCTTTCAGCCTCTAGGGCATTGGCCATGGGACTGGGCAGCTGAGAGCCTGTGGAGCATCCCTGAGCAGTGCCAGGGGCTGGAGTGGACTCTTAGAACAAAACCAAGAACCTTTCCCTCACTCCACCACCCTTTGAGCCTCCCAGTTTATCTGTGGCATGCTGTGTGCCTGCTCGGCAGAGGGTGGCTCCACGCTGTGGGGTTGGGCATGCCTGCCCCATGGCACAGGGATGAGCGAGAGATGCCCATCGGGGCCCGTGCGCTGACCTGAGGCTCCATCACGGAACAACCTCCTCCCCTCCCTCCGCCCCAGTCCCGCTGCAGCCCCCCCCCGGCCCCAGCCCCGGCCGGCCCCACGGTGGCACGGGGCGGCCGGAGCTCAGACTTTCTGTCTGCACGGGGACTTCCCGTCCCCGCACGGCGCTGCCGGCGCGAAACCAAAGAGCGGCTTGTTCGGCTGCCGGGGCCGCCTCCGCGCTGACTGCCCCGCTCTGTTCCCGCTAGGAATAACACACCAGAGCTCCGAGCATAAACCGAGCTGCCCAGAGCCAGGCTGGTGGGGGAGACTTTAATGGGAAGGAAAATAAACTGTGTACGGGGCGTGCGGGGAGAGGTGTGGTGCTGCCAGAGGGGCGCCGGGTAAAGGCTCCTCTTGGTTTCTGTTTCCTTCTCCCCCCCCTCCCCGAGCTGTTTGCTGAGGGAGCACACGTATGCATGCCCTGCTCTGCAGTTTGTTTGCTTCCCGGGATGCCAGGGAGAAGAGAGGCATTTTAAAGGAGCTGGTTGAGAGCTCTGGGGCCTCCGCTCCGCCAAAGCGCGTTCGGTGGCTCAGCACCCTCGGAGGAGGTGTTTGCTCCGGGGAAAGCGGCTGCTTTCCGCCCCACATCGCTCCTCTCCGGCCTGAGCTGCTTGGCTCCGAAGAGGCTGCGGTGTGCGGGCACCGAGGAGGGATGTTGCTGCGCTGGGAGGGTGACGGCGTGCTTCTGATTCCTCAGCACAATGCTGCGATTCAGGGCCTTGGGAAAGCACATGAGTCACGCCGTGAACTTCCCCGGCCAGGCACCGCTGGGAAACACGTTTGCATCTGCTCAGCCACCCTCAGAATGCCTCTTGCTCAGGAATAATCCCCACTGCCTCTCCCTTCCTGCCTGGTCCCTGTGCTGGCTGAGCCTGATCCTTAGAATATCAGCATCCCAGAGACAAGGGTGCATGGGGAATGGTGAGAGCATCCATGATAAGGAAACAGCACAGATTTTGGATGCAGGAGATTAAAAGTGTGGACACCAGCAGCCCTGGGTGCACCTCCCACATCCCCCTTGGCAGAGAAGGCTCTGTTGACTTAACTCTGGGGCTGCACCTATTTATATCTGCAAAGCCTTTGAAGTCCTCAGGGAGAAGAGCAGGGACTTCGGATATGCCTGTGACTCAGGAACACCCACCCCCTCCATGACAAATCATTATCCTGAGCCAGGAGGCCCGGGGGGGGGGTGGCAGGCAACTTGAGGGACATGGACGGGCTTCCCCGGGGCCACGCTGGGGCTGGGAAGAGTCCTCAGGTCCAGGAAACAGCGTTTGTCTTTGACTGCGTTCACTGCCAGCTTCCAACAAATGTCAGAAACACAAATGGGAACTGAAATCCCATTTTATCGTAACGCTTGCTTTGAGCAAAGGCTGCTCATGAAGGGAAAGGGTTTCAGTTTCTGTTCAGTGCGATGCTCCACTTGTCCTGCTCCACACACCCTGATGTGTGGTGTCCATGTCCCACCAGCGTCCCCCTGCAGGGCAGGGACAGCTACAGGGATGGGACCATGAGGGTCTAGGGGAGCCACTCGTGGGGGGCTGAACGGTGCTTCTCTGCCCTGCGGGGTCCAGCCGGCCCCTCGGGGGCCCCGGGAGGTGCCCCATGTCCTGCATCCAGCTTCCTCCGAGGAGACCGTCCCGCGGCGCCGGTGCCTCTGTCTGTGCCGTATCCTGCTGAGTAACGCCGGTCCACATCCATACATGGGGAAGAGCTGGGCGAGAGGCTTTCTCCTCTGTCAGACCTCTCCCTCGCTCAGTAAATAACATTCCTGCTAACGCTGGTATGTAGAAAACTCTCCAGCTCTCCGGCTAACGTCAGCGTCGCGGCTCCATCCCAGCAGGGTCTGTGTTAACCTCAGGGTGAGGGCTGCACCCCGGAGGGACCGTGGGGTGCAGTGGGGTCCCCACTCACCTGCTGTTCCCATCTCTGCAGATGGGAGTTGTGGGGGAAACACAAATCTCTCATACTCATGGCTCCCCGTGCCCCACCACGGGATGATGAGGGGATGCCTGTGAAGGGATGAGTTCTCCAAGTGACCAAAGCACCAGCACAAAGCTTTGGCTTGTGTTAGCTCTCCAAGCCCAGGCTGACTTCCACCAAACCCCAGCTCCTCTGATCCTGCCGTAGCAGTTCCAGGGTTATTCATGGGGTGAGAAACAGCCAGAGAGAAGAGGCAGTGGTTTAGGAGGGGAGCCAAGTGCCAGTGCAGCGTGACACTCATGTCCCTGCTTTGGGCAGCCTGGGGGTGACTCAGGCGATTCCTCCCTCCTGCCCAGCCTGAGCTCAGGCTCATTCATTAGTCCCTCCGTGTCTGGGTGGAGGGTGTTGGGGAAGGTGCTGGGGGCTTCCCTGTGGCCCCCTAGGCTTCCACCAGCCACTGGTGACAATGGCTGAGCTGCTGCCTTGTTCTGGTGTAAAGCATTGATGTGGGCACCAGCACGGCTCTAACCACTGTCACTGTCACTTGTCTTTGCTGCTCTGCGCTTCAATGGCTGCAGTAGGCAACATCCATCTAACACGGGGCTGCTGCAACACTATCCTGGCTTACCCCAGGATGGTCTTTGAAACAAGCTATGGTCCTGGGCTGATGCTGAGGTTTGATTTTGATGGCTGATTAAAGGCAGCAAACTTTATACACGCACAAAAAGAGGGGTTACATTTGTCCAGGAATTGCTTAGGATGGAATTAACACTGGTGGTGTTAATTCAAGGCTGTCTTGAGGACCTGACAAGAGTGAGCTCAGGTTTGTCAGGGAGGGCTGCTTGGGGTCACTCACCCTGTGCGTCAAATAACCAGTGTGGGGGAAGCTACAACCTGACCCCAGGCCTGTGGGGTGGTGAAGATGGTGCTGGCAGGAGGAGCTGGGTTATGAAGTCCATGCAGCTTCATTCACGAGCATCCTCAAAGTTCCAGGTCTACCCCTGCCTGGGATGCAGACATGCACAAGAGCAAAGCTTTGGGCTGCTTAAATGCCCAGCGCTGAGCATCTGGGCTGAGCTGATCCCTGGGAATGGGTGCCAGGGCTTCCTTTCCCATCACTGGCAATTGTGGCCCTGGCACATCCCCAACCCGCTGCCATGCACTGTGGAGCCGGTGTCTTTGGCACTCTGGGAAAGTCCCAGCCACAGTGGATGCCCGGTGCCTTGAGCGGCTCTGTCCCACCCCATGCTGTCCCACGGTGCTGCTTCCTGGTGCTGCTTCCCCGGGATCAGGAGGGGAATTTTCGCTCTTGTTGCTCAGCAGCCCTGTGTTCCTGGGGGAGGGCATGGCATGCCAGGCACCGCCACACTTGCTGGGCTGCTGGCATGTGTCACCCAGGGAAATCACTGATGCGGTGAGGCTCCTGGCCCACTTTATGTCTTCAGAGGAACTCCAAGCTGCAAACGGCTGCAGGATGAGCCCATATGTGGTTGTATCACAGTCCTGTGTCCTTGGAAGAGGGGCCTGCCTGTCTATTCCTGTTGCAGATCCAGAAGGAGGCAGTAAAAGGGGTGCGGGTAACCTTGGGAGATGATGTGCTTCATACACGACCACAGGACTAGGAGCCAGAGCTCCAGGACTTGGCATGGAGACAGCCCTGCCATCCACCAGAGCCCTTCCTGGCTGCTCAGCAGAGGAAACGTTTCCTCCCCCGGCTTTTTCCTTCTCCTTCTTTGCCCTATTTAGGTATTAAGGATCAGTGGAGGAAAGCTTGGCTGGTGTGGGGTAGGGGCTGCGTGGAGCTGTGGGTCCTGGTTGGGCTAACAGGGCTGTCCTGGCACCGTGGGGCCACCTTGCCCCTCTTCTCTCTTTGGCCAAAGATGCTGTGACGCATCTGCAGTGGGTCTGACCCTGCATCAGCCCTGGGACCATGGAGCATCCCTGGCTCCATGCTTGGAGTTCTCTTTGCACTTCCCGTGGTGGGAAGAGGCCGGATCCTGGCGCAGGGGTCAGGCTGCGCTCCCTCCCAGTACGCCTGTGCGAAGTCAGCAGTGCCTCAGCAGCAGGACCTGGCCCTCTCCGCACGCCTCCGTGCCAGCTCCTCCATGAGTAATGACACAAACGTGCTTCTCACCCTGTCCCCGGCGCTGGGCTGCTCACCGGGGCGCTCGCAGGCTCCGCTCGCGCTTCCCCGTCTCTGTTTTACATCAGAGCAGCTCCCGTCCGTCTGTCTCCTCTTCTCCCCCCGACACAGCTTCCAGACGGTGTTAAATGCCCAAAAGCAGAAGCGAGCCAGGCAGGAAGGCTGCAGGCTGGTCTGGGGTCAGGCAGACCCCTGGCACTGCGCACAGTGCCAGCCTGGCCCGTGTGTCCACAGCAAGGTGACAATAAGGATGTTTGCCAGTTGGCAAATGCTGGGAGCTAATCCTGTCCCCAAGAGCGAGGAAACCACCTGGGGTCTCGTCAAGAAGGTGAAAAGCACCAACAGGCTCCCCTGAACGTGGTGAGCACCAAAGGGAACCAGAGCGCCCACTGTCACCTCCACTTCTGTTGGGGCATCAGCTGTGCCAGTGTCCTGCCCTGGCCATGCCAACAGCTCAGCCAACCAGGCAGCTGGTGGCTAACACTTGGCTTCAAACTGTATGGAGGAAGGACAGACTTGGAGGACAAAAAGGGGCTTCTCCCAGAAGGATGGGACTGCAGGCAGGGGCCCATGTTAGCCATGGGCTCACACCCCGCTGATGGGTGTTAGAGGACAGATGTTACAGCTGCGGGCATCACCGATGGATACATGGATGGTGGGACCCTGGAAACTTTGCACTGGCAGCCTAATTGCTCATTTGCTGTGTCTCCACAGTGATTTCTCCTAAAAGCAGCCCCTAGTTCAGTCGGGTTGTTTGGAGACACCCTCGGCTGTTCATGCTTGAGAGGTGGGAGAAGCACTGGGTTTCCCTTGCCCCAGCAATGGAATAGTTTGGACAGAGCAGTGCAGCTGGTGAGGGGTGGCCATGGGTGCTGCTGTACCCCACTGTGGTGCTGCCCATGTGGGGAGGCTTCACAGCTGGGAAGTGGGATTGGTTTCAAGCCTTAGTTATGATGAAGGGAAATGAAAATAAAAGCATGGCATTTCCTGCCATGCCTGAAAATGTGGTGGGGTGGTTGTCTTCATCGGCACACCTACAGGGCTTACCCTGCTCCCTGTGCCCAACCTGGAGCGGGAGGAAAACAGCATTATTGGAGGGAAGAATTAGAAGAACTCAAAGATGAGTGGAAATGGTGGAAAATGCCCTGCTTGTTTGGGGATCCAGTCCTGCACAGCCTCGTGTTAGTGGTCAGGGCAGCAGGAGGAGCCAACAGTGCCAGAAACCAGCTCATAGAGTTCATAGAGGTGGAGGGGGGGCAAAGAGCCGTGTCTCTTCCCCATGCTGACCAACATGTTTTGGGGGGCTCAGGAGACACTGGCCACTGGGACAAATGTTGAAGACGAGCTGCCCCAGCCCTGAACCCCAAACACTGCACCCCAAATCCTCTGTGGGATGAGCTTGGTGGGAGTTGAGCTTTGGACCCACAGCCACTGCCTGGGCACCCTGTCCCAGCTCCACTGTCTCTGTCAATGGGGCCACTTTGGTGACATTTCCACCTGCTTCTGTAGCCCCACTGAGCTGGGGGCGAGTGAGGCAGCACCCTGAGAAAGCAGTTGTGCATTCACAACTCGGGCTGCCTGGGACAGCACACACACACATCCCTGGGAGCCATGTGTGTGCTCTCCCCTTGCAGAGGGCGATGCTCAGCATCCCGACGGAGCAGCAGCAGGGACCGTGCGGCCATGGGTCAGCGGGGAGGTGAGGAATGTGCGGTTTGCTGGAGACGGCTCCTTGCTGCAGTGGCGGCAGGGGGACCCTCCCCCCCCAGCGTGGCAGTGCTGGTGGTCCCCGGCACAAGCAGCCCTTTAAGGGCCGGCAGGTTGCAGGGCTCAATCCTCCCTTGTTCTGACCCATAGGCGCCAGCGCTGGAGCTGGGTCATTCCCGAAGGTTGTTCTTCTCCAGCCTTCCCATAGGAAAACCAAACCCCTCCCAGCAGAAAGGAAGACGCCTGCGAGGGGTTCGACCACTGGGGCAGGGGCATAGGATGTGGGGTATGGGACATGGGACAGAAGGTTCCTTCTTTCCAGCAGCCTGCTGGAATGGCCGTTGATGCTTATTAGGCTTGATAAGTATTAATTAAGAGCAAGCATGATAAGTATTAATTATTACACTTTGCCTGTGTATAAGATGTTGGGGTTTTTCAGCTTTAAACTTCAAAGCTCTTTAGAAGTAAATACTGAGACTCACTAAGGCTGTACTAGGGATGGGGAAACTGAGGCAAGGAGGGGACTGAGGCCAGCACCATGCTGACTGGCAGCACCAGGACAGGGCTGGCCTGCAGGGTCAGGACACAGAGGCTTTCCTGGTGGCAGAAGCCCAGGGCTCTTGCCCTGTGGTGGGACCAGCATTGAGCTGAGCTCAGAGCCTCTCCTAAGCCCTGCATCAGGCTGCATTTCAGAAACACTCTTAAGTGTTGCAGCCCAGCTAACAGGATGAGGACTGGGGGATGATGTGGCCAGGGCCTGGCTGCAATCCCTGCAGGAGCCCAGGGATGCCAGCGAGATAATGAGAGGGGATGTTAAACATTACTGCAGTCACAGGGCTATTTATCTGACATGAACAGAGGCAGCCAGGAATCCTCCAGGGTGCACAGCTCAACTTAGACCCCATTAAAGTTCCTTTTATTCCCCGTGTTTTGGCTGATGTTAAAACAGCGCCTGAATTGCTCCTGCGGGAGACAGCTTCCACGCCTGGCGTCAGGTTTGCTGCTTGCTCGGGCCAGTGGCCACGGGGATGGGCTGCTTGTGCTGCCCCCAGCACCCAGCACCGAGCAGGTTCCATAGGGGCTGAGCGGGGCAGGGATGGGCAGCTCCAAAGGGCAGGGGACCACAGGCACAGGCAGAGCATGCGGAAGAAGAGCTGATGTCTGTTGACCCCAGGTATCCTGGGACTCGGAGGGCTCCTGGCTCTGGAAAGGCTTTGAGGGATGGGAGAAGAGCCCAAGCCAGGAGGAAGAATCTGAAGAGGCCATTTTTGTGGAGCCAGACAATCACAGAACCATAGAATAGTTTGGGTTGGAAAGGACCTTAAGATCATCCAAGGTCCAACCCCTCTGCCATCTCCCCAGAGCTGGTGCTGACAGGAAATGATCTTCCTGTGCTCTGAGATTTTCTGGGGGACTTCCTCTTTTTTGCTATCCTGAAATAGGGAAAAACTGTAAAACCTCACAGAGGTGGTGCTGTACCTGGGCAGGAGCACAGCATGCTGAGCACAGCCTCCCCCTGAAGAGTTTACCTTTCCAAGCAAAGCCTCTTGTGAGCTAGAAATGCGCATAGCTTTGGGAGAGAACATGACAAAGTGGGATAATTCAGAAGCTTCCCAAACACTTTCGAATCCCCAAGCTCCTGCCTCGCACCTTGCCATCAGCTTCTCCTGGATGTGGCTTTGGGGCTACAAAATGGCTGTGGTCAGGGACAGCGGTGACATGGAGCTGCTTTATATGGACAAGCTTTGAACAGCCCCGCTGGGTGCCCACAGCAGTGGCAAAGGGATGTCCAACAAGTGCAAGGTGTCACCACATCGCATCACCCATCCCTGCCCACGGCCTGCATAGATGAGCAGGAGCCAGAAGCCAGTCCCTGAAGCAGGGCAAGGCAGGAGGAGGGCAACAAGGCAGGCAGAGGCTGGGGGATTCAGATCCAGAAGTGGAACAGACAATTTCCAAGCCGTCGTGTCGGTGCGTGGTGATGAGCCGGGGCTGCTTCAAAAGGAACCAGCTTTAACTGGATCAAGCCCCGAGCCAAAAGCATAAACACTAGGAGGAAGTTTGGCTAAAGTTAAATCATGTTTTATTTAAGAATCTCCCTCTCCCTGTTGTAAGATGGAAAATCTCCATCTGAAAAGTGAAACTAAGATTGGAAACAGTCTGCAGTCATTAACTTCATGCTGCCTTTTTTTTCTCTCTCTCTCTGGCTTCTCAAGTAAAATATCAACTGGCTCCACTGTCAGGGACAGGAAACATTAGTAATAAGTTCATAGATTTACATTTTCCCCAGGGAAATACAGGAATATCAGAGATCAAAAGTTGGAGAAAGGAGTTATTTTTACACAGAGTGATTTGCAACCAGCATTCATCGGGGGGAGTAAATAAATTACAGGCCCTTCACTTCAGGGTTGTTTAAGTTCTTTTTCTTTAATGCCATCCCTTTTAACTACTGTAGAGTGTCTGTCAGGACTTACACAGAGCAGAGAGGCTTCCCCGCCTGCGAAAAGGGCTGTTTTCCAGCAAGAAAGTTACTCACTGCGATTAGTTGTCATACATGAACATCACGTAAGGGTCTGCGGGCGGGTGGTGTTGGGTGACTTGGGGCAGGACAGGGGTGGCCAGCCCGGTGTGTGGTGACAATGTAGGGAGATGGCTCCACTGGCCAAAAAGGTGCTTCCTGGGGCTGTTAGACCCAGCAAGGTGAACCTGCGGGATATGGGCACAGTGGGATGTGCAGCACGGGAGCAATCTGGACATCACTTCTGCCTCCGCCTGCTCCTCCCAAGTGATAAGAGGCACCGGTCAATCAAGGCTGATTCAATCAGGTCAAGGAGATGGCTGTGGGCGTCCTGCTGTCCCGGCAGGCAGGGATGGCCCCATGGGCTTTGCTGCTGCCCAGGCTTGTCCTTGTTGCAGCCTGGCAGGTGACTTGCAGCATCCCTCAGGGTGTCTGCTCACTCCTAAGGGTTTCTGCACTGAGGTGGTGCCCCAGCCCAGGTACAACCACTGCTCCATGGGGGCCGGAGCTCCTGGTGGCCATGTCCTCCCAGGTCACCTGCTGGGGCTGAATGGTGCTGGCGGGGTCCGGGGTGGCAGGGAGCCAGTCCCAGTTGTGGTGATGGAGACACTGGAAACTCTGACCAGGCGTTCTGTCTGGTGTCATCAATTAAAGGTGAGGCGCTCGCTGGCTGGGCAGGATAATGAATGAAGGCTTTAAGTACAACTGGAAAAACAATAAAATACTCTATTAGGGTGACACAGCTGTGAACAATGAACATTAAACAACTTCACTGCTAGCAGCGCTGCCGCAGCAACACTTAGCCCTGGCGTTTGATGGATTCCTGTTTGGAGTGCGCCTCTCAAGGCGGCTCTCCATCCACCCCAGGCATGGAGGGCTGAGAACTGCTCTCTCCTTCTCCTGCTTAAAAATACATCCACATAAAATGTGCTTTAAGAATCCCTTAAGGTTCATTAATGTCACAAGCAGGGGAGGAGAAAAAGAGTTGGAAGGCCTTGAAGTACATGTCGGAAACACTCCAGAGAAAACTGTAAATGCTGCTGGGATGAACTGCAGGCTCTGGAGGATCAGTCGTGCTGGAAGACTATTTATTTTCCAGTCTATTTTAAACACTGGACTGTTTCAGATAAGAGCTGCCTGCGGTGGCAGACAGGATCGTGGGACTGGTGTGCAGGAACTCATGCCAGATTCATTTCTGGGGAGTATTTCCTCCCTGCCTTGATAAATCTGCCTTGTCTGCTGTACCAGGTTACTTCCTTTGGAGTTCTCTCTCCTTATTATTACTTATTAAAATTGCCTGCAAATAGCACTAGGGCTTCATGCAACATCCTGTACGAACAATTCATCCTTCTCGTTATCTCAAAGCTGACAATTCCCACCAGGGCCAGAGAGGGTGGGTGGAAAAATGCCTTGAGAAGAAACAGAAATGGCCATCCCTTATGGTGAGGCTGGAGAAGCCACACTGGGGAGGGCAGGAGATAAGTGGGAACTTCCCCCGTTCAGACACAAAACCATGAAAGGGAAGAAAAGAAGAAATGAAGCCCGCGACACCAATGAACATCCTTCCTCACCCGCTGGTGCTGGGGTCCTGGGCTGGTGCTCAGAGGAGTCAGTGAGCCCCTGTGACCTGACCTTACAAACTCCCCACCCCTTGCCTAGATCTTATCTAGAAAATCACTCTCAGGTTACACAGCTTGTTCCTGCAGGGCTTTTGAGTGCAGACAGCAAACCCACATCTTCTCTCTGCACCTCCCAGCACGGCCCTGCTGGAGGGGCCCGGCCAGGGTCACCGGCCCCTGGACTTTGAAACCCTGCTGCATCCCTTTCTGCAGGGAAGAGATAGAGATACGGCGTTTGGTGACCTGGGGCCGTGTGGAGGGGGAAGGTTTGGAGAGTTGAGGTGCTGGTTGGAGCAGGATGCTTGCTCCCGCAAACAGGCTGCAAGTGGCATTAGTGCTGGGGATGCTGGGCTGGGAACAGCTCTCCTGGCCTCCAGGGCTTCAAATCTGGCAGTGCAAGCCACCAGGATACGGTTCCCTGACTCTTACCTCACACAGTGCTTTCAGCCTGATGGAGATGCAAAGTTCAGCTTGGCTCCTGCAGGCATGGCATTGCCATCAGGGGATGGCACTTGTGTGTGAGGCTCTTCCCACCCTGAACATCACTCATGGGGGTCACAGAAGCACTGGCCAGCAGAAGCCAGGCCACATCCGTCCCCTCTGCCAGCTCCCAGCCTGAGCCATCTCTGCCCAAACCAGCCTCTGCTCCAGCCCGTGCCCTCCATCCCCAGGCACTGCGGCCCCCTTTGGGGACAGAGCTGCCCTGTGCATGTGAGGTTAATCACAGAGCATCTGCTTCCCATTGCGGTCGCCCAGGACAGGTTTCCCTGGCAGCCTCCTGCAAGGGTGCTAATTTTATATATACAGACTGCCTCCAGCACAGCCATTGGGATTGCTGGGTGGCAGCAGGGGAACGGGAGGCTCTGCCCTGGGCATGGGAGACCAAAGGAATGCAGAGGGAGAGAGGCTGCTCTTCCCACTGGGGCTATGGGGAAGCTGGAAGCAAGTCTCGGCGATGCTTGTCCTGTCCCAGCAGCACGGAGGGGTGCCGGGGTGTGTTTTCAGAAGCCTCACTAGTGGTGCCATCCCAAGCCTGGGGTAACACAAGCCTGGTATCGCTGGCACAGACTGACTCACCTGAAAGCCAGTGGTGGGTTTTGTGAGAGCTCTTTGGTGACAGGCAGCCCCAGCTCCAGGCATCTTAACTAGTGGTTCCCAGCCACAGTCTGTAGAAATGGCAAGTGCTGCTGGTGCCAAATGATGGATAACTCCTCCAGACGTTTCGGAGGAGCCTCTGGAAAACAGCCTCTTGAAGGGAGCTCGATTTTGGCTTTCTAAATCGAGGCTCCCCAGGTTACTTTTGGCAGCATTGGCCGTTATTATTTCCCTTCTTTCTGTGTAATCACAGCATTTTCCCTGACACTTGATGGTAACAGGCGTCCAAGGGCTTCATGCCCCCCAGGATGGGCCGCAGTGTCACCCTCCCAGCTCCCACACTGTGACAGTCACCACTCCAGTGCCAGCCACTGCTGTCACCCTCCATCCACAGGCAAACACAGGCAATGCCAAGCAAGAGATCTATCAGTGTCTTAGCAAGGGGAGTGCTGCAAGCCCTGGTACCATGGTGGGCAGCCGGTGCTGAGCAATGCCGAGGGTCCACAGACCCACGGGATGAGTGGTGATGAGGAGGTGACTGCAATGGGCCAGGGTTAACCCCATCCCCACAGCCAGGGGCTGCTGACAGCAGCGCGTCTCCCTCTGAGAGTACTGCAAGCTGTGCAAGGAAAACTTCAGAGCGCTTTGATCTGTGCTGGGGCTCCTTGATGTAAAGCAGGGACGGGGTGAAGGTGGCTGCGGGATGAGCCCTGCAGCTGCCGCCTCTCCCAGACAAGGAGGAGCTGGCTGCCCCAGCAGAGCTGAGCTCCAAGACAGCACTGACCTCACCAAGGGGGTACCCGAAATGCACGTGCATGACCAGGCAGGGCTGGGCTGCACAGGGATCAAAGGTCCTGCAGTTCTCTGCTTTAGGGGATGCTCTGCACCCAACTCTGCCCCATCTTGCAGAGACACCAGAGGCCATGGCCAGACCTTTCTGGTGTGGGGCTGGGGTCGCATCCTGCTTGGCATTGCACTCCAGCCCACAGCCAGGCACTCCAGCAGCCTGGCTAGGGGCTGACAGATCTCACAATGCTCACCCCATTAATGGGGGGAAATGGGTCATGGGAGCAAAGAGCCAAGCCTGGCACAGCTGAGAAAGCTCGAGTGTCTGCCTTAGAATGAGACCATATTGGCAAGATCCCACATAGCCCAACAGCAAATGGGGTCTTTGTAAAGGAGCCTTCATGATGCACTGGAAATCATCCCTTCAACATTGCACCTAGAGGATGGCTTAAATACCCACCAGCAGCCGTTTCCTGGGTTAGCAACCAGCTCCCTTCTCCAGCCTTCACCGAGAGCCAGCTAAACCCCAGGCAAAACCAAACCCAACAAGTGTGTGAGCAAAGCTCAATCTGCAAACCTGGCCAGCTTCTAATGCTGCAAATCACCCAGGTTTAGTACCAGAGCAGAGCCCTGTGTGTGTGGCAGGCGAGCCACACTGCCGGCTCAGGCTGGGACTGGAGCACTGTGAGTGAGAGCATCTTTGCGCAGCAGCTCTGACTGCCATGGTGCATATGGTCCCTATTTATTTGACTTCTTTGCTGCTGGATTGCTTTCAGAATAGTTTTATGCAATTACTTTAAGTTTCCCCGGTACAGATTGGGAGTGAAACTTGTTCTTTGAGAGATAAACTGCAGACTGTTTGGCATCAAGGGGAGCTGTTAATTCGCCAGCATCAGAGACAGAGGGAGAATGAAAATGAAGAGAGATAATTCATTCCCATCACAGCTTGGTTTTAAAAGAAAATAGGGGCTGTGGGCTGGAGAGACACAACTAGAGCTGGTTATTAATGGCTCAGTACAGGCCAACAGAAAGACACCCGCAACTGGCAGAGCCCTGGCCTGCAGCTTCAGGTCCTGGTCCTGCCAATGGGGCTGCCAGTGAGCATCCGCTGGGAGGATGCTGGTCCTGGTGCCCTTCTCACATCTTGGCTGGTCTGCGCGGCATGCCTGCTCCCCGCTGCCAAGCTCAGATTGCTCCTTAGAGCTGCAGCTGCGGTAGGGTATTCCCCACTGTGCAAGGATAAGAGTGCATGTGGAGGTGATACACTATGACCGAGGATGCAGAGCCAGTGTCGGAGTCGGGATGTGATACCTGCACCTGCCTGGCTGTTGCCTGCTCTGCCATCCTGCCCTCACTGGGTGCCACAAGGTGGATTTTCAGGGCCCTCCCATCCAAGGCCTCTGCTGCAGAGGGGAAACAGCTCCAGGTTCCCAGGAGCCCAGCTCAGGCCTCGGTGTATGGGGCTCACCCAGGGACCGCTCTCATCATGCTCTCACCAAGCTGGGCTGGCTGGGAGGATGCTGATGGACAGGATGCTCAGAGGGTGACAAGGGGAGGGCTGGGGATGCTCCAGGTGTGTCCATGTGTGAGTGGCTCCTTGGCACACATGTGCGTTGTGGACCCTCTCTGCTCTTCACTTACTGATGTTATCTTCAGTCGTGAGCTGGAGCATGCTGGGAAAAGCTTCCTGCATCTGCCTCTCCACAGACTCCCCCACGCTCCCTCCTACCTTCCTTTATTTATGGGACAGCTATTTCCTTTTGGAGAGAAGTAGCCAATATTATGAAATGCAAAAGGGCGGATGAAAACAAGGTGTTTGCTTGGATTTTGAGAGATTTTGACTTTCTTATGGGTGATGCCCCAGCCCTGCAGTCAGCAAGGTCTGCAGTTCCTGACCCGCAGGCACATGCCAGCCACTGTTTCAGCTCCTGTGATACTCTGAAGACCATTTGAGGGAAAACAGTTGCTGCCTACCATGGCTCATTTAAAAACTGGCTTTCAGGTCCTTGCCTGAGTCACAAGTACTAATAACCATTATTACAGCAAATGGGGGCCCTGTGTTGCTGTTATTGGTGTAAAGTGAGGTTTTGGGGAGAAATCTGGATGATACTGATCACAGGGAGCAGCTGCCATAACCAAGGCAGTGATCTTTCCTACCCCAGACATCTTTTGACCTAAAATAACTCCTGTGCTTAGGCTGCATCTTTCTGAAGCCTGAGCAATGGGTATTTTTCATAGGGGACAAAAAACCCCCGAGCCCAGCCCCTCCTGTGGCAGCACTGCATGAAGAGAGTATCTGGCTGATGGATGCCGAGAGGAAGGAGGATGTGGGGTGGACAAGGATAAAGCCCCAAGCCCCAGTTGTGCAGCAGCTTCACATGGGGCCATAGCTGAGGATGCTCTAACTGTTGTGGTGGTGGGATTTGGTGGACAAGCTCCCTGCTGGGTGCAGGCACTCACTGGCTTTGAAGCCAATGGGGTTGGCAGGACATGGGGAACACTTTCCATGGTGATGGCAATCTCTGGGTTGGCTGGGCATTCCCTGCACCTCCAGGTTCACTCTATCACTGCCCCGAATGGAAGCAGATTCCTTTATTTGCAGAAGAGCTCCATTTCTCTTCCTGCCCCTCTCATCAGCGAGTCACCAGTGTGACGGGGGCAGCCCCTGCACCGGCTGCTCTCCCCTCGCTGCCCAGCACTGACATCCTTTCCTGACACACATCAGTTTCCTGCATGCGGCTCTCGCACCACTTCCTACCCTGCTTCAGTTTCCACTGAGCACTGTGTGTCACAGAGCGGAGGAGGGGGAAAGAGGAAAAAGGAAAAGAAATATAAATAGCAGCTTCTCTTTCTGCCTGCATCATGGACCGAAGCGAGTCACGGTGCCTATCCCCGCAGATGCTCCACCAAAAGCATCCCTGGCACCAGCTCACCCACCGCATCCGACCAGGTGAGGAGCAGTCACATCCCCAGCTGTGGTTGCCTGTTTCAACGTCAAAACTCTTGCTCGCTGGTTAACAGCTTCTCTGATGTTGGTGATGGGAGCACCCCACACATTCCCGAGCTGCTGGGGCTGGGTGCTGCCACCCCTGCCTTGGTTTTAGGGTGGCAGGGGGCTCATCATTCCCCTCACCCTGCCTGCCACAGCGCCACACTCCAAACCTGCCTTCTGCCTCATGAGGAAAGCAGGAAAAGCGATCAATGGCTCCATCCCTGTCTTTAGAAAGTGGATTAGGGCCAGTGAATAGGAACTGTCTCTCTAATGAAGTGCTATTACCAACAGGCTAATTGAGTAATGACATAATGCAGGCCCTTGAAGCTCTTTATAACGGGCCATGACTCTGTGCCGCAACACGCCGCCACTTCCCCGCCTCACCCCGCTCTGCCTCCAGCACATCGCCGGCAAAGGAAGCTTTAATGTGCAGCACCGTCCTCCCCGGAGCGGCCACAGACAAAGTGTCGCCAGCATAACCCTGCGTGGAAAATGCGGAGGTGGAGGGGAACCCGGAGTAATTAGCTCGGGAGACGCCAATCTCCCCGCGTGTGAAACGTGAGCCTTTTTATTGAGAAAAGTAAAACAGGCCTCGCATTGCTTTCGGGGAGCCCAGTAAAGCAGAAGGAGATCCATAAATATGTGTGTTATGCTGGATTTAAAATACTTGCTGATGATTTTCTAGGCAGATCTCCAATAAGTTCCAGCACAGCATTGCTATTGTAAAGCCGTCGGTGCAGGCTGGTGACTCCAGCACTTCTTATTGTGGGGAGGACACAGGGGTCGCTGCTGTGCGTTCACTTGTGTCCCTTGTGCCAAAGTGTTTGTCCTCAGGTGAAGGAATTAAATATAACATCTTTATGGCTTTCATTTTTAACCCATTGCCATTAACGGAGCGGGTTGTGACGTGCTCGGGGCTCTGGTGTCACACCACATTCGTGTCTCTGATCCGTGGCTCCTCCGGGCTGTTTGCTCACTGTTACCAATCTACCTGAAAGAGACCTGCTCCCACCCCACATGAGCTTGCACCCATAAGGGGGGCAGCACTGGTGGCCCCCAAAGCTTTCACCACCATCAGGACTGGCTGAGAACAAAACAAAAGAATCAACCATTTAACCCACAATGGCATTGGGCTTGTCCATCCCTCTGCAGCCTCCTAAACCCCTGTGGGCACACTGGCTGCTGCCAGGACATTCACACAGGGGAAATAAATAGTTGGAGGTGAGACAGGCCCGGGAAGGGGTTTTTCAACCCTCAGGGTGAGCCCCGTGTGCTTGGGGTGGGGAGTTTGTGCTCACTTCACCCAGGAGAAAGCCAGCCTCTGGCAGGGGGATTTATGGCCTGAGTTTTGAGGCAAC
The DNA here is from genome assembly GCF_028554395.1 of Pezoporus wallicus. Classification (NCBI taxonomy): domain Eukaryota; kingdom Metazoa; phylum Chordata; class Aves; order Psittaciformes; family Psittacidae; genus Pezoporus; species Pezoporus wallicus. Next base: position 1,998,020 of record NW_026636792.1, read on the forward strand.
GAGGTGCTTGCACTCGTGCTGTTTCAGCAGGTGGCTGATGCTTTGCCCTGCGGTGGGCATTGCCTCCCAGCAGACATGGAGATGCTCACAAGCAGCATGGCCAGGAAGAGGCAGTGCCCTTGGACAGTAAGCACAGCCGGCAGCAAGACCACAGTGATGCTGCAACCCACCCTGCCTGCATCCACAGGGAGAAATCATCTTTATTTTAATCCTCCAGCCTTGCCTCCCTTCCCCAGGTCCCCCTCTCTCTGCATTTGCCATGCTCTTTGTCTCCATGGGAAGCCTCACAGCTCGGCAGCCCCACGCTATCAGTTCATCATCCGATTAAAGATTAATTTGAGATTATTGCTCATGTCAATAGCCCAGAGCCAGAAAAAAAACAACAGCTACACCTGCAGTTTGTTTGTAGACCTAGCTCCTTATGGCAAGCTGTTAATGGACTGGGGCTTTCACCAGCACTGCCTGTTGACAGGGGCTCATGGAGCCCTGCATGGGCACAGGCACCTGCTGCCCTTGTCCTGCCAAGGATAAATGCACACACATCTTCCACGACCTCCCACAGTTCCAGGTATCTCGAATGGGAAACTGGTGATTGCCCCATGAGCCATCCTGGCTTCTGTTGCAGAGCTCTGGTCATTCCTTCCCCAAATCAGAAACAGGCGTCCGGTGGCTGACTTCAATAACAAGCTTTTCCCTGGATTCTGCATGGTTTCTGATTATTTATTCAGCTTTTTCTAGGTAAGACAAGAGCCAAAAGAAGAATTAGGCTGCTACACTTTGTAAGGGCTGAGCTTTGCCTGCCTTCGTTGGGGGCAGCATGCTTAGATGCTGGGAACTCTTCTTCAGAGGCTGCATGGATCAAGGAGAACATTTCTCTCAGATAGTTGTGCAATGGCAGGAGAAGAAAGTGGAAACCCTTTTCCTTCCTACAGCCCTGGAGGTGGAGGGAATGTTTTGAGGTTCCCAGAGCTGCTCTTCACCCTTGCGGCACAACAGCCCCACATGCCTTGTGCCTATCCTTGAAAGAGAGAGGGACAGAAAGCAGTGAACAAAGCAATTTTGGGAACTACATCCCCAAAATCTCCAAGCAGAAGCAGCCTTTGCAAAGGTGCCTGTAATCCACCCACTTCCCTTCTTGTTCCCGTGGGATGCTCAGGATGCCTGCAGAGACAGAATGATTTCAAACAGCAGCATGGAAGCCTTAAAGCCCTTTTAAACCCAGAGTCTCTGCGTGCATTTGTTCCAGCTCTCTGCCCCATACCAGGGTGGGTTTCCAAACACCCTTAATTCTGCATCAGCCCTGCAGGGAAGGGGGAAAAGACTGGTCCTTTCTGTGAAGAAAAGGCACTTTGTGGTTTCCCCAGAGCCTTTGAAAGGGCTCCAGGAGCCCAGGGGACGTGCGTGCTCCTTTAAAGGTCCTGCGGAGGGCCGTGGAAATTAAACAGCGGAGTTCAAACGCTCCTCGCCGTGGCCGTGCCGGCCGGGAGCGCGGCAGCCCGGAGCCGGCACAGCCTGCACCCCGGCACCGCGGCCCCTGCCAGCGGGGCCCCTGCTACCTGCCGGGCGCTTGATTGAATCCCGGCTTTTACGAGCGCTGACACCGTAATCTGTTACAGATGGTCACACAAGGTGGTCACCAAATGGTTCCTCCCGTTAATCGCCGGCTGCCCCCCCCCCCCCCTTGCTATCCCCATTCTGAAACTGTGCTACCTGGATGAAACAGCCGGGCTGCGGGCAGTGGCTTTATGGTGTGTTTAGTTCCTGTGGCATTAAACAGAGCAGGGAGAAAAAAAAAGCTGAGGTTTCACTATGCAGCCTCTGGCTTTGCCGTGCAGTGCTCATTGCCTGCGCAAGCACAGGGGACCAAGGGCAGAGGAACATCCCACCATAGCCTTGATGCCAGGGATGATGCTTTGGGAGGTTTCCTTCTGAAAATGAGGTGAAAAAGCAATGGCAACTCCTTCTTAGGCCTGGCTTCTGGTGCAGTTCTCCATCACAGAGCCCCAAAGGTGTGTGTGGGCAGATAAAGGACAGAAAGGATTGCCTGTGGCTGCAGAGGGTTTGAGCTGGACTCGAGGGTGTCCTTATCCTGGACCCCAGCCCTCTGCTTACCCCAACAGCCCTCCTAGTAGCAATAAGTATGTTTAGGAAATGAGCATTGGGTTCAGAAGAGGAGGGATCTGGGACACATCTACCACCCTGGGATGGCTGATCCAGACCTGGGCATAACTTGGAGAGGTCAGAGGTACTGCCCCAAGCTGTGGAACAGCATCTGAGGGTTCCCTGGGTTCGGGGTGCTTGGACAGGGCAGGGAGCAAATGCAGCAACAGCCCAAGTGCCAATGGGCTGCGCTTTTGTGATTCAGAACAGGCAGCATTTCTTTTTGCCAGTGTTTTAAGGCTGCATTTGTGTTTGAATGCCAGTGGGATTTTTCAGTCGAGCCTAGGCTGTCCTCCACCCGGTTTATCCCTTCACTCTGAAAGGTTTGCATCCCAGCCAGGCTCTGGACAAAGCCAGGAACACAGCTGAGAGCAGGAAGGATTGCTGAGGAGGAGGTTTCTCACAACTCTCATCGCTTGCCTAACCAGTCAGTGTTAGCTGAAGCCCATTGAGAGGGAGCTGGCAGCGTTCCCTGGTGGGTGCCGGGATGAAGCGACAGCCTGAATGATGCAGGAAGGGCTTCCCATCTGAATCAGTGACAGCCATGACATGTGTGTATGGGGGTAAGGCACAGCCCATGTGGTGCTTTTGGATGCATACTGCTGGGCCAAACAATAACCAAAGGCATGTCAGAGCCACAGACACCAACCTGGGCCACCTCCTCACAAGCAGGCCTCTGCCCCCTGCTTTCCAGCTCCTGCAGGTGGTCTGTTCTCAAAATTGGTCTTTTTTTAACTCTTTAGCTGCTTCTGCGGCTCCAGGATTTTATGGATGGAAAGCTGAAAGTAATTAGTGCCCCTCCCCCGCTTCCTGTTGGGAAAAGGAAGAAAAAAGCACACACAAGAGCAAACCCAAAACTTCCTGCCCTGCTTAATAATCGAGTAATGAGTCCAGCTCGGCTGGGAAAGGCAGTTTATGCGGAGCGAGCTCTTAATTAAAGAAGGGCCGAGCAGCGGCTCTGCACACTTTTACAGCCACACACATCTTCCTGCTCCGTAACAGCCCCTGGGAATGGCACAAGGAGCCGGGCGCCAGCAGGCTGGAGGGGGATGAGTGCGGGGGGGTTGTGTGCGCTTTTAATCCCTGGTTGTAAGCAACGTTCTGGAGATGGCACCGAGGGAATGCAGGGGGAGAAGAACAAATCCCCAGCCGCTGGGGAGGCAGGTGGCAAAACCGGCTGCACTGTCCCTGAAACACCCCAAATCCGGAGGTAGCTGGGAAGGTGCAAGGCAGGTGGTTTGGGGCACTGGGATAGTTTGTGATGGGAGTCCTCGAAGCAGGTAGTTGGGATATCCAGGAGCACCTGCCCCTCCGCGTCTGCTCCTACCTGCACTTGTTGAAGGCACTGTGGTGACAACGGGATGTGTCACCTCGGGTGCCACACGCCAACTCACCCACACAGAGGCTCAGCTCCCTGCGGTGCTTTAACCATCCCCCGTGGGGGGCTTGGGAGCCTGCTGAGAGCAGGGGCAGCCCCACCATGGACCTGCTCCCCAGGGAGTGCCAAGGGACACGGCCAAGGATGGGTGCTGCAGTAGCCCCACAGGGAAGCCAGCACCTCCCCACGCCGGCCGGTAGGGACAGGGTGAGCCCATGCACTTTCCCACATGGAGCCAGGGAGAGCCCCCAGCCCGCATCACCGCACAGCTGCCCCTTCCCCAGTCCTCCGGCAGGAACTGACTCAGCGTGCCTTTTCCTTCCCAGAGGCAACTGCTCTGCATCCCCGTGTATGTGAATGCCACTCATTCACCTGCAGCCAGAGGCTAGGAGCAGAGCACCCAACCCCCCAGTCCCCACATCACTGCCACCTCTTCACCCACAAAACCCTATTATAAATTAACCATTTTATTGAATATCAATAAACTGTATATAATTATATAAAAAGTTTCATCAGTACAAAATTGTGGCACCAAAGAAAACAAAAAATATATATATAAATACCAGTGTACCTTTGAAATGTAAACATCCTCTTTGTAATGATTCCATGAAAACAATGTCCAAAGAAAGATGCATTCAGGAGGCACCTGTCAATACCCATAAATAGGGCTTTTGGCACACACCTGTCGATGGGCAGCCTTGGGACAGGCCACCATTGTATCACTGACAAGTGCCTGCTATTAGTCACAGTTCTCTTGAAAAGCAGTTGTTAAGAGTCATATTAACAGGTGCTTGAGTGCATAGCTGCTCTGTAAACAGGGCTGGTGTTTGAAATGGCTACCCCGTGCCTTTTACGGACACTGTTAATCTCGCAGGCATTGCAAATTGTCATTGTGCTGGGGAGAAGCAGCTGCTTCACAACTACCGGGATACTGTATTATTGCATAGTTACACCTTCTACAGGCGGCGTATATACACTGGGAGCTGGGGGACACGGCACATCTTGTCCTTCATTAAAAAAATATTGGTTCTTAAAAGTTACTGAGTGGTTACAGTAAAAAAAAAACAAAAACAAAACCAAAAATCAGCCCTCCCCCCTCCCCTCCCCCCAAGCTATATGGTCGCAGTGCTGGGGCCAGGGTGCAGGACCAGTCCTGCAAGGTGCCCAGTGAGCAGGGGCACCTGATGGGGGCTGCGGCAGCGGCGGGTCGGGCTCAGGGCTGCACCCCTAGAGCTTCACTCTTTGGCACCCACGCTTAGCTCCAGAGTCCAATCCTGCACCCTCGGACGCCAGGATGGGAGGAGGATCAGGCCTTCGCATTGCACAGGAGGCACCGAGCAAGGAGTGTGAGGGTCTCGGTGTGCGCTGCGATGGAGGAAACTAACTCCTACAGAAACTAGGTATAATATAGGGATTTGTGTGGAGAGAGGCCTGGGGAAGCAGCGTCCTCAGCGGGAGCCCGAGCAGCCCGTCTCCTCGTGCTTGTGGAGCAGAGACATACGGGAGAAAGTCCGGGAGCAGGTTTTGCACTGGTACTTCTTTACATCTGAATGGGTCTGCAGGTGGGCTCGGAGATTAGAGCGGTCAGCAAAGGCCCGGTTGCAGTGTGTACAGGAAAAGGGCTTTTCACCTATGGGACAAAGAGAAATGCTCCCAATTAACCAATGCATCAACACATGGGGAATATCAAAGAAGGAGCCATTCATTAGCCAAAGTTTGTGAAGAGCACATTGAAAAAGAAGTGCTGGCTGTTATTGTTCCGAGGAAAAGCCTGGCGAGGTATGTACAGCATTCATTTTGGGGAGGACTCGGGAATTTCCTACTCCCCAAAAAAACCTCTCCCACGAACCATGGAAAAATAATGCTGGAAATATCTGCAAGCAGCAAGGCAGTTGCACATACGAACGAAGACACGATATTTGTCTCCTGCCTGGAGCCAAGCGAGCCGTTTGCAGAGAGGCAGGAAAGCCAAGCGCTATGTGTTAATTATATCATAGCAGGCAGCGGCTGCGAGGCGCCAGCGCCAGGGTGAGTACAGCTATTTCCTCCGCTGAACCCCGCGCTCCCCCTTCTCCTGCCCGGCTCGCATTGAAAAGCCCGGCCAGGGCGAATTCCTCCCAGAAAGACTCTTTTGGAGGAAACAAATGCGTATGCTCAATTTGGAAAGCACGATTAAGTCTTCCCGGCTTCCTTCAGCCATCATCTTTAGTACGTTAAGAGGGTGTGAAATCAGTGCCAAGTCACAATTACACTATCCCGCAGACCCACAAAGGATGCTCAGGAGATGCATTGTACGGGCAATGGGGTGGGCTGCAGCTGCGGCACCCGGACCCGCACCAACTGGTGCTGGGGGTGCCGGCCCCGCACCCCCAGCACCTGCCTGCAGGGCTCATGAGATGCTGCGGTGCATCTCGGTGGGCTCCACGCCGAGCTCACCACTGCTGAGTGGGGCCACAGGTTGGAGGCCACAGTGCTGGGCAGCCAGGCCTGGAGAGCCTGGCCGGAAGCCCTTGGTGAGGGCAGGGAAGATGGCTTTGGGCATGGTGATGAACAGGGAGTGCTGCAGCAGTGCCCCAGTCTATAGCACAGAGCAAAAGCGTGCTCTGTTGCACCGTGGCCCATGTGCTGGCTCATGGATAGGCACAGCACTAACAGTGGTGGCACAGATTTACAAGCTGAGCCTTGACCCTGTGCTCTGTTCCAGCCAAGAGGATATTTAAAGGACATTTTAGAGAGATGTGCCAAGGGGGTTTGGGAAGCCCTTATCTTCCCAGATAACACCTGGCCCACCGATTCGCTGGGGGCTGCGAAGCTGGGAAGCGGGAGGTGATAAGGGAGGGAGGGAGAGGAGCAAGAGCCAGCATTACCGGTGTGTGTCCGGATGTGGCCCTGCAGCAGCCAGGGCCGGGAGAAGGCCTTGCCGCACATCTTGCAGACGCAGGGCAGCGTGTGGCTCCGGATGTGCATCTTGAGAGCCCCCAGGCTCACGTACTCCTTCTCGCAGTACTTGCAGCTGAAAGATTTCCTGGCCTGGGCGTCGCAGTGCAATTGCTTGTGCTTGGAGAGCCCGGCGAAGGTGGAGTAAGCCTTGGCACACTGGGCGCAGCGGAAGCGCTCGGCAGCAGCGGGGGCTGAGGCTGGGCTGGGGGGCCCCGAGCTCTTGCCTTCATCCTCCTCGCTGGAGAGCGCTGTCAGGTCCAGGGCAGGGGCCGTGCCACCCGCTGCCTCGCTGCCCGGGCCGCCAGGGAAGAGGCTGGAGAGTAGCCCCGCGTCCCACACCAGCGGCGGGTAGTAGGCACCGGGACCGAGCACTTCGGGCGGAGGGATGACGGGCAGCGGGCATGTCTCGTACAGCAGAGGGGCGGCCAGCACTGCGGGAGGCGGCAGCACTCAGTGGGAACAAGGGCAAACGCTGGCCAAACCCACCCCCAGAGCAATTAGACCTGACCCTAGGCCAGCCCGTGGGATCCCCGCTTCCCACCCCGGAGCCAGAGGGACTTCAGCCCACCCGACGGGTCCCAGAGCCCCAGCCCACCCCGGAGCAAAAGAAATCCAAGGGGGCTCGGGGCCCCTGCCCGCCCTGCAGAGAGGCGCAGCGCGAAAGGAGCCCAGTTCCCCTGCCCACCTCCACCATGAGGCGCTCCCCACGCCCACCCCAGGATATGAGGTGGCGGCTCCACATCGCGGGACACGGAGGATCCCGCACCCGATCCCAGCCGAACTGCACGGAACTGGAAACGACACCCCCTTGCCCATGCGAAAGTCCCACATGGAGGGAGTTCCACCCTCCCGCTCCCGCATAGGAGGCACCGGGGACCTCGCGAAGCGCCCCGTCCCGCCGCACCCCGTGCACGCACCGGCCTGGCTCTCCAGCTCGCTGTAGTTGGGCTTCTTGCTGGCCGAGAAGTGCTTCTTCACCAGGAAGGAGCGCGGCATCTTGAACCACAGTACCGCCGCGCCCGCCGCGCCCGTTCATATGGACCTGGGGCCGGGAGGCGGCGCGGGCGGGGCGGGGTCGTTCCGCACCGGACCCAATGGGGAGGGAGAGGCGGAGTCTCCCCTGGTCCCCGGAACCAATGGGACTGCGTCGGGGGGAGCCCGGCAGGTGTCGGCCCCGCGGGGATTGCCCACGGGGCTCCGGTGTAGAGAGCATCGCTGCTGCCGATGATGATGAACATGAACGAGCCATTTCTGGCTTGTTCCCGGAGTGTTTCCCATGGAGGGAAGCAGGGCAAGGAGCTGTGGGACTGCCCCACGGCCTCTGTGCCCGAGCCCGGGAGACCCCCAGCAGCGGGTCTGAAGGAAAGCGCTGTGCTGCGAGAGTGATCCCCGGACCCCCACGCGTGGCTGTCCTTGCGCCACCGCTGAGGACTGCGGTGCAGATTAGGGCGAGCCTCCGCCGCGTCCCGCTGCTCCGGAGCAGAGCTGAGCGCAGCCTGGCCGAGGGTTAATAATCCTCTGCGAAGAGCAGTGACTCCCAGAGCAAGCGGCTGGGTCCAGCGCAGCCCTTGCTGACTCCCTCCCACAGGCAGGGTCAGGAGCACCTTCCTGAACATGCTTCTCCCTTCCGCCGGGCAGGTTTCAGGCAGCACAGCCTCCCTTAGCAAGCTGCCCCTGGTTTTCTTCCCTCCTTCCTTCCCCACAGGCATAGCAAAACACCAGTCCCAGACAGGCACATGCTCCCTTTGGCACATATGCCCATGAGAAAGTGCCCAGGCCTTGCAGTGGTGCTAGGACAGTGTTAGTGCGGCTCCCCCGGCCTGGCAGCTGGAACTCCCAGCCCCAGCTTCCAGCTCACCCCATCCCTCCTGCTCACGTGGGGATTTCCCCACTGGAAAGGCTCAGGGCATGGGTCCAGCCACCTGCTGCAGGAGACAGGCTCAGCTCCGGGCCAAGACAGCTGGTGGCGGCAGGAGGAACGGGACCTGCTGGGAATGCCTCTTCACTCCCAGTCAGTGCCTGGCCCTGTCACTCGGGAAAGGGCCCATGGTGGCAGGTCACTCGTGATCTGCCGTCAGACACCGGCCCTCACTGACCACACATTACTGTTTAGCCACAACCCACATGAAATGCAGAAGTGAGGAGCAAAGCTTTCCACTGGTACGGCTGCAGAGCAGGGAGCTGAGCTCAGTCTGTATTTCCTGAGGCCAGGAGCAGCTTGTGAAGTGTGTCCTGCCAGCCACACACAGTCCTGGAGAGATGAGACCAGCTTGTGAACTCTTCCCCTCCAGCCACATGCTCTGGAGCTAGATCCCGTCCTTCCTTTGCTGCAGAGCTGCTTGTGGCTTTCAGCAGGTGTTTATCTGCCCGGCTCATCCCTGGATAAACCTGAACTTCAAGGGAAAATGTGCCCCCAAAGGCTTTTGGGGGATGCAAATCACAGAGGCCAGGACCCCACTTCCCACAGGGGTCCAGAGATGCAGAACCCCATGGTGTGGGGAGCAGCACCTCATGGTGAGGAGGGCAGCAGCCTGGGTGTTGCTGCAGGTGCCCCCTTGCTCCTCCACCTGCCACGGATGTGGTTACCCTGAGGACACTTGTACAAGGAACCCAACTGGGTGGTTTTCTTTCAAGAAGCAAAGCCTGCTCCTCTGTTCTGTCTGCAGCGTTAATAATCAGATCTGTTCCAACCACCGCACGTAGAAAAAACTGCTATGTGCTAGAGGAAAAACCGAGATCGGGGAGAAAGTGACCTGCCCGTGCCTATGAGCCAGAGCACCACAGGACGGAGAGAGAGAGACCAGAGGGGAGGAGAAGCTCTGCAATGATTCCCAGCCTGGAAACGGCAGTGGTTTCTCAGCACCGGAGCAGTGGAGCCCCGGCGTGGCCGGAGCGGCCCTGCCACCAGCCCCGGGCACAGCTCCAGCCCCTGACCCACATGGGCTAGTCCAAGGAGCTCACAGGCACAATAACCACCTCCAGAGCGGCAAGCCTGCTGCAAAGTCTTCTTTTTACCTTCTTTGGACCCGTGGCTGCACGAAGCATCTCAAAAACCCTGCTGCAGAGCAAAGCTCCCTCCGCCAAGGGAGGCTGTGGCGGGGCGAAGGGAAGCGCCGGCCATGACGAGCGGGGATGAGGCGTGAACCTCCCCTGCAAGAGCGGAGAAGCTCTTTGAACCCCAGGGGAGGAGGACGGTGAGGAGCGCAGGGCTGGGACGTTCTCTCGGAGGCGCAAGACCTCCCTCTGCCGTCGGTGCGCGCTGCTGGCCGCCGCTCCGGCTGCTGAGTACACCAGGGTGAGTTTATTCCTTATTCCCCCTGCGCTCGGGGTGTGGAAGGGAAGCTCGCTGCATGGGGCTGCTAAAACTGCTCACAGAAGCTTCACTGTTTTATATCTTAAAACCCAGTGTCTGAGTACGAGGTAAAGGCAGAACAAACGTGAGAAGAACTAGAAGAGAGACCCAGGAAGCCTGTAGTGACCACACTTTTACTAAGTGCTGGGTATTTTCTGGAGTTTTGGGGAGAGTGGGGAAGGGAAAGGAAGTTCTCGTCGTGGTTTCAACAGTCCTTGTTTGTATCACGTGGAGAATAATGTAGTTTACCCCCTGAAAAATCAGTTGCTTTTGGAGAATGAAGCACAATCAACACAACTGTGACAGGAGGCAGAAACCCACCCCCAAACCAGGCCAAAACCTTGTCATTGTTAGTATACTTAAACCAAACAAAAGCTTTAGAACTGCAAGCACACCCCTCATTTGCTTTTATAGTGACTTACCATAGCCTTTGTACTATAGGAGTGGTTAACCCTTCTTATGCTGGTCTTACCAGTGACTATCAAAAAGTCTGGAAGCAAGTTTGGTCAGCCTTTGTCAATCAGATGACATATGGATCCAGAGTACACCATGAATGCTTCCTTATAGATGGGGTGCTTTACAAAGCCTTATTACCCAGTGCAAGGAGACCAGGGGGATGTATTGTTGTAGTTCCACATGAAGCAATTGTTAGGTAATTAATGCTGACAACAATTTATCAGACAGATTCATTTAGAAAAGCAAGCTCGACTGCCAGATTGTCTCCTCCCATTCTGCCCCCTCCCTCTTCACTAACTGACCTACTAAGGCTGACTCCTTGTGCCAGACACTGGGAATTTCACAGGTCCAAGTGGCCAGATTGCATTAACACCAACAATGGGCACTTGGGGGCTACAAGATCAGGTGCTGACGAGGTGAGAGCAGCCCTGGCAGAGTACTTCACCCTCCTGCAGCAACTCTCCACTGGATTTAGAAGCCCAGATTCACTTGCTTGCTATCTAATAAGGCTTGTTTTCATCACGAGTTTCTGCACACAGATGAGATGAATCGAGACTATACACACATGCACCTCAACAGAACGCCTTTTTAAATCAAACAGCAAATACCAGTAAGACATACCATGTGTGTGAACATGTTTGCACTGACGTATTTAGCATCAGAGACACAACGCTTTTCAGCAGCAGTAGGAGTCTGTGGCTAGGTTTATCTTGGATGCTCATCACAGCACAGAAAGCAGTGCCATGAATTCCTCTGATGCCAAGCGAGCAAGTGCCAAGACATGGCTTCTTAGTCACACACTAATGTCATCAGAGTTAAAGGAGAACCACCATGCATTTTCCAGTCAGTACTTCTGGTCTGAATCTTCTGTTAAATAATTCCTACATAAATTGCTGCAAATCAAACCCAGGTTGTACCGTGAGGGAATGGCTCTGCACAGACAGTCAGGGTACAGTCACCAGCAGTTTCTGACCAGCCATTGCTACAAGCCAGGTATCACTTCCTCATTGGGAGATACCAGAACTGAGAACACAAGGATGTCACCACTACAAACCTGACATCCAGGGGCATTAAAGTGATGGAAGCTGTAAACATTTCAACAGAAAAGCCCTGCTGGACAGTCACACTTCCATGATTTAACAAGAAACCCCAGGGGGTGTTGTTTGCATGGCTTCCCATAGGAAGTGTTCCCATACAAGGGTGCACCTGCAGTATCCTGGCCAGCTCCAACAGAATTTGACCCAAACTGTTTTTCTAAAATACGTAATGGAAGCCAAAAGCTGAAGCCTCTGCACGTCTCAGTGTCTTCCCTGCGGCATTCCACAGCTGGCAAGAAGTGTTTTTAGGGAGATATTGAAATGAAACATACGGACCACAAAGAAGAAAGGACTGGAGTTAAGATGAAGGTAGGATTTTATAAATTAAATGGCCTTTATTTGAATTCATCTTCAAAAGTCAAAACCACAACAAAGTAATTGCTCGGAAGCTTCTAACTGCTCCTTAAACATTTTATCAGAATTGCATGGAAGTGCACTTAGAATAGTAGCAGAAATCTGGATTCTGGCCAGTGCATGCCACCAAACTGCCTTCTAGCCAGAACCCTGAAATCCCCATCCAACAACTAATACACTGTAATCTCTTTACAGATCAAGCATTAAAAATAACCAACCCCAAACACAGTACCTTTTCCCACAGTACAATGAGATTTCCCCTGCCCCTAAGACTGAGCTTCCAGTCAGCAGCAGATACCTACGGACGAGTCTTTAACAGGTTGGGAAAACATACTAAACCCAAGTTCAACTGAAGTATGTTAGAGGTCTGGCTGGACACAAGGTTTAATCAAGAGGTTTTAACCAGGGTGCATTTCATTGTTTAAAGGGTAAGGCTGTGCTGCAGGCTGCAGAGTGTGATTACCCTAAACTTACTGGTCAAATAAATAATCTAGTGCTCAATCCTGTGGTGGTGCAGGTCCACTGCTCCAATTAAACATGCTTAAATTAGACTAGACGTCTCAACACTACCACGATTTACAAATTCTGGCCAGGTGTCTTAGATCCTTAGATCTCATCACCTTGACTGTGCAGACTGTTAATGAAAACATTAAACTAAAAAGGAAAGTCTATAGTAGAAGTATAGACTTGAATACAGAATATCCATTTACCATGTACTGGAACCGTCATCCTGCTTTCTGAGTTACATTTCACTTTCCTTTAAAAGTTTTACCTGCAAACTGTACACATTATATGGAAAACACTCCAAGTACAGCTTCAGCTACTTTAGCAACATTTAAATGAAGAACAGGAATTCAAAATACCTCTTAAAATCTGTAATGCAGAAAGGTAGTGCTATGCAAGTGTTATGAACTGATGGTAAGGTTTGCTACCAGCCTTGAGAGATGGAAAAACTAGGATTATATATGAAAATTTTAGTTTAAACCAAAGGCAGAGGTATTGAAGAAAAAAAAAGCACCCTTCTTAATTCCCCTATCAGCATAAGGCTTAAAGTCACTAGAGAATCTGTTTCAAAACCTCCGATTTAATCACAAAGCCTGCAAATATGATTAAGGTTTGCTAAGACAGTTTAAAATGGTACATTTTACCTTAGACCAGCATTAAAGTTTATCTTCCAGGCTAGAAATTATGCTCAAAACATGGAAGAAAGTAATAATCATACATAGAACAAAAAGTTGCTTAAGAGGTGCAAAGGTTTGCTAAGAAAGTTTGTAGTTTGAAGACTCATACTAAAGATGTATTTTCCATATAGTTGAGAGGCTGTGTCTGAGAATTTAAACACTGGGAAATGTTATGAAATCACAGGTATCATAGGTCAGTTTAAATGAGAGTTGGTCTGACAATTACAGTTAGCACCTAGAGGTCTCACTAAGGGAAAACAGAGCTACAACTACACCTCTCCTACTAGCATTTAAGATATGTAAATGAGACTGGCAAGAGATATTTATTAACTAGGTCAGGCCATTCCATTTGGAATGTTTTTGTTTCTAGACGATCAAATGAACACAACTGCAAAAGAAACCAGGAAATTATTAAAGGGCAACAGATTTGTCTCCTCCATGTTGCAATTAAGCTTTGTGTGAAGCAAGTAAGAAAATTAGGTCAACAGGGTTGAATAGTATAGACCATTTGTATAGAAATAACCAACTTTGATTTGAAACTAGGATAGGGATTGAAGTCTTCCGTATTTATGGATGCCTGAGTTAATCTTGGAATGTACAGGGAGAAGTGCAAGGATGCTGGGCATTTCCCCCTCATGGAAGCTTGAGTTTTACAGTTAATCTTCTGGTTGGTTCATTTATCCCGTAAAGAACGCATCAAAACCTGTGCCATCATATCATCTTCATCAGCATCATAATCCTGTGAACAAAAGGGACAGGAATTCCTTTACTACAACAGCCATGCTGGTTAATACAATACCAAATAAAACCAGAAAAAAAACTATCTTTTCCTTTGACTTGCCAATAATCCAATTTCTCTCATGATACCATCTGCAAGATGAGATTTCACAGTAATGGCTAAATAAAAAAGCTTGGGTTTAGGAGCCATGAGCCTTTATTCCAAGGATGAGGAAACACGTACCACAAAAGTATCATATGAAAAGCGATGTCGTCTTTGAAGGTGCTCCATGAAGTTAGCACTCCTGTAATTTGGATCTCCCCATGGCATTGAGGCACAAATTGGGCAAACCTTCAAGAAAACCCCAAAAAAGCCAATTAAGACCCAACGGTTAAGTGCTTTAACATTGACAGTAGGAAGGGCAGGACAGACACAGCATGGAACACTGAAGTTCAAGGTTTGTGATAACTGCTATTCTATATGCACAGTGATGTCAAAGAGTTTACTGGGATATTTAATAGGAAAGCCTCAGATTATCCCAAGTAATTTTAATTCATGGTTTATATGTCGGCAATGGAATGGCTTACTCTTTTCCATACAGTCTGAAAACCAGCATTCAGTTGTTTCAGTTGTTTGCTTTTGAAGATTTTAGCCTTTATTTCTCAGTATCAGAAGAGATTCCTTGATCTCTTTTGCAAAGATCAATTCTCTCTAAGAGAAAAAAAGGAACTTTTTTCCTAAATAATTTGGAATTAAAAAAAAAAAAAAAGCTTTCCAGAAATACTCAAGTTCCAAATTCAGTTCCATGTTTCGCAATTCCTCTTATATGAGAGGGAGTATCAGCAGATAAAGATTTCTAGAATGATATATTATTTTTTTGCAAGCATTTTTCCCTATACTTTATAGTATATCGCTGAACACACCAAAGGGGAAAATTAAGTGTTTGCCTTTCTTGAAATTGTATTTTATTAATGTTTGTTACTGTGTTTAACTAACTTCAGATATGTGCCATTTTTTACAGATGAAAAGAGGATGTCACCTAGCTGCAATAGGAGTAAAAGCTAGTCACCTCCAGAGAATGTACTGAAACCCAGCATTAAATTTAAATGTATGAACAGCATACCCACATGTGACTTGAACAGGAATAAACACGTACTTAACTTCAGGAGTCTCTAATTCATTGTTTCAAAGGGATTTAAGACTAGACTTCATTGCAATTCTTGCACCAAGACTTTTTATTACCACTTGTTTTGCATCCATGCTGTGCAATGTTTTGCAGTGTTCAACTAGTCCTTCTTGATCAAAGTTTTTCTCGCTGCAATACGGGCAAGGAAAGGTAAAGCGATTGGGGAAGTTCCTGGTTGGGGAGAGAAAAAGAGGTTATTTATCACTGTAAGAAGGTTAAAAATAATAACTTTAGGATTTAATACTCAAATGCTGCCTTACCAGCTCTTAAGAATACAAATTATTTAAGGCAATAGTTTTATTCTATACAAAATATCCAAGCTAATTTTAACGGTTTATAAATTCCTAACAACAGTTTTAGGAACTCTTAACACCATCTAAATTTACACAGAATGATAGTTTTCTACAAATGTTGCCATTTATCACCTATTTTTCTTAATGCACAGGGCACCCCCCAGTATGCCACAACCCAGATGCGCACCCTACAGTTCATTCCAACTTCCCTTCACTGTAAGTTACTATAATCAACAGACAGAAAGATAAAGGTTTTATTTAAAAAATAGCTACTTTTACTGAGTACCCCTGATCTTAAAGATGTGCACAGACCACAGCAGAAAGCAGAACAGCTTGCCTGTGCACAGTCAGTTGCAGATTAAGGCTTAGTTTTTCACTATGTGTAAGGAGTAAAATTATCAATGCCCAAACTGAGCAAAGAGGTGAGGTCTGCTTTTACTTCTTTGACAAAAAATTACAAGTATTTCCGGAGAAGAGCTACTTACCTGGTGTTGTGAAGTGGTTCTTTCGTCACGGCTTTCACACCTTCCATGATGTAATTCTGGTACTTTGAACAAGAAGCTGCATGGCTACGCATCTTTGAGAGATACATCTGTGCAGGCAACAGTCGCAGAGCAAGGTTAATTGAAACTACTTGCAGTTACTCCTACACTTTGACATGGTAACATGTAAAACAAAGCAGCTTTCTGCAGGCAGTGTTGAAGCAGGAAAACACTTCAGCTGGCCAGGCGGCAAACTCTGAGATTATAGATTAGTTAATCTGTAACCTTGCTGCCTGTAATATTTGGCAAAAACAGTGCTGTTCAGGACAGCAGTTTTCTTAACCTTTAATATAGTGTTGTCTTGTCTGGGTTTAAACCATGACAAGTGTATATATCCATAAAAATGCTTCATCTAAAGCCAGTTCACCTCGTCTATGACAATGTATGGAAAATGATTTGGCTTTAAGTACAGATCTTGGTGTAGATTGACTGCTAATTGTTCAATGCCATTAACGAAGATTAATTAAGGCGCTACAGTTTTCTATCAGCTGGGATGAAGACACTACCCAGAAACAAAGAGTGAAATTAACTGAACTGCTACCCTCACCTTAGTGTGTCTAATTATCTTCTTGTTGTTTTGCCATCTGCTAAGATACTTTCTTACATACTCAATTAACACTAGGAAGCCCAAGTTTACAAAGAGAAAGGAACTATCAGGAAGAATGTTATAAAGAGAGATTCAACATGCAGGATGCTAACAAATAATAAACATATGGAATGGAATAACCATATAAGACAACTTTGACTCATAACTATTTCAAACAAAGCAAATAAGTTTATGTTTGAGCCAAAGAGTTTAAGTTTATGATATATTATTTATGTTTATGATTTATTATAAGCTTAACAGCCAACACATAACCCCACATCCACTGTTTAATTACGATGTCCATCCCACAGAGACAATGCTCACAGAAGCAACTGCTGAAGCACTATTTTACTCTTATTTTAAAGTCACTACCTTTGATTTGGAATTCACTTCCTGAAGAAGTCAATAATAAAAACACATGGAAAGAATGTCAACATCTGAGTGCTGCCTATACCTTTATATATTATCTTAAATATCTTTAACACTTATCAGAGCAAGCATTTTAACCTGATTCTGCAGAAAGCTGAAGAGCAAGCACTTTATCTCCCTCTAAGCAGTATGGCTGAGCAGGCACACCTCATGCACTTTATTTCCAAATACTTTCATACTTTTTTATTGCAGCCATTGCAAGTGGTTTCTGTTGTTTCAATTTGCTTTTCCAAGTCCAGAGCTCTGCTCCCAGGCGACAGGCTACTGCGGCACACCCCACACACTGGCTTTTTAGGCTTAAGACATTCCTGCAGGCACGGACTGCAGAAGCTGGAATGGGAGAAGAGCAGATGGTGAGAACAGCCCTCCTGGACACCCAACATAAGCATTCAGAGCCCTTCCATGCCTTCTGCACTAACTGATAATGGAATCTCAAGAACCTATGTCTAATAAACCAGTAGCCTGGTGACATTTGTCCAGCCAGGGAGGAGCAGGATTCTAGTTCATAATGCTCAGTGATGTCGCTTTTGGACAACCTCCTCTGCTCTGGAGAAAAGGGAACTGAAAGTAAAAGACTATCTACCTATTTCCTTCCTTACATGGAAGCTCCAGGACACCCATAAGACGCTGCTCCAAAGCAAAGCTACCCGCAGAGCCCGTTCTCTTCAGCCAGCACCGCTTCACCCCACTGCCCCCGATGGGATCCCGGCCCCCCGGATGGGTTCCCCGTCATCGACGGGTTCCAGATCATCGACCGGTACCTCCCCACGGGTTCCTGATCATCGAAGGGTACCCTTCCCCCCCCCCCCGGGTTCCAGATCATCGACGGGCACAGCCCCCCGCCCCCCGGCGGTTTCCACCCTCGACGGGTCCCCACTCCCCTCCCGCAGAGAGGGCCCCGCACCGCCGCCTCAGCGCCCTCCCCTCCCCGCCGGTCATCCGCTCACACGTGTCCGCAGGGCACCCGCACCGGACTCTCGTACACCTCCAGGCACACGGGGCAGGTGAAGCGCGACAGCGGGTCCTGCCGCTCCGGGGAGCGCGACGAGGACGCACCGGCAGCGGCCACCGCCATCTTCCCGCCGCCGCGCCCGGCACCCGGGGAGCGGCCTTGCGCAGGCGCGGCTCCGCCCCTGCAGCGGGGCTCCGCCCACCTGGGGGGCGTGGCCGCACGTCTCCCTGCGGCGGTAGCTGTCTCGCGGCAGGGGGCGGTGCCCATCGTCCACTTCCGGGGCGCCGTTGCGAGCCTCCGCCTCCGGCCGGTGGCTCCGAAGCCGGCGCCGGGAGGCCGAGCCGAGGGGTGGGCACGTCCGCCGCGGGCAGCGGGAGCGCTCCCGGGGCTTGGGGGCCTCTGCTGGAGCGTGTGAGGGGCCGCGGGGTCCGCAGCCCCGCATCCGGGTCACCGGACGCTTCCGGCCGAGCGGCGGCGGGTCCCGGTTGCAGCGCGGAACGGTGAGGGTCGGGCCTGGAACGCGGGGTGTGGGAGGGCTCGGCCCGCCCGCGCTGCGGTCTCTGAGGGGACGGCGCGGCGTGGGGGCGGGCGGTGGGCGCTGCGAGCCTTCAGCGGTGAGTGGCTGCAGGGAGCCCCCGTGGGGCCGGCCCCGAGCTCGGTGTCCGGGGAAGGCCGCTCACTTCGCGGGGGTGAAGGCGGTGGCCGGGGCCGTGCCCGCTGCTCCTCGCAGCGGCCGAGCTGGATGCCTGCAACAAGTGTCTCCGCTGCAACCGGGGAGCGAAACGGCTCCAAGCGCTCGTTAAGTGCGCGGTGTTCCCTCCCACCCCCTTGTTCCGCGGGCTGGAGTACCTCAGCGACGCGCTGTGCTCTGGTGTTATTCAATAGCTTTTGCGTTCGGGGTAGTTCTGTTTTCAAACGTTTGGTGCAAGCTTAGCATTCCTGGTTCTCTTGCTGTGGTCTAGGAGAGTGCTGAGCGTGTCCCGTGTTTCTCGCCTTCTGCCATAGGGTTTTTTGCATGCCTGTGCCCTGCCAAGCAGTCTAGGATAGGCAGAGTGGTTGGATCCCTCAGCTGAGGTTTTGACCCAGGAGACTGATAGGAATGTTTTCTCATCTCGTCTGCAGAAACTAGACCCTGATCAGACCTTATTTTTCATGCATCTCTATGAAATTTTGTAAGTTTTCAGTCAATAATTTGCAGCAAAATGGCCTTGTCACTTTCTCTGTTGCATCAGCTAGTGTGCTTCTTAAAACTATATTTATCTGTGCCTGTTCATACGGAGGGTTTTACCAAGCCTTGTAACCATGGTTGTTCGCTGCTCTGAGCCTGCCTGGTGCTGGGTGGGCTGCTTGGGATGGGGATGTTTTGCTCTGGAAGCTCTGTGTGCAGGGAGCAGGGCTGTGAAGGGTTGCTGGGGTGTTTGCTCTGTGGCGGTTTGCTTTTTGGCTCTGTGAACTCTGGCTTGCATGCAAACAGTGAGTCAAAAATGAGAGCTGGTGGTGGTTTTGAGTGTCACAGTCTGCAGGGCCTCGATAGAGGACTTCCCTTTCGTGTGGGGACTTTCCCAATTCTGACATCTCATCCATGTAACCGAGCGCTTTTGTTTAGTAGTTATTAACAGGGGAGGTAGAAGAATTGTAGTACTAAATCCAGCTCCTTGTCAGCACAGGATCATTCTTGTTCTGGGGGTGTATTACTGATGTGCAGACAAAGATCCTTCTCTGAAATGCCTTCGTGGAGCCCTTCTTGCTAAGGAACAGACATTCCGTTGTCCTTGTCCACCGACTTCATCTTACACAACTTAAGGAGGAAAGATCCCCAAGAGGGAGAAGGGTTTACTCCTGGCCCTTATGCTCAAATGTTAATTTAGAACTCCACATTTCCTGTGATTCACAGCTTGTCTCTTGACATCAGTGCAATTTTCTGTGGGAAAAACAAGAGCAGAGTGCCTTTGAGCAGAAACTGAACCGGTAGTTAACTTTTCCCACATGGTGTTGTCATTAAGTGCAGCCTTTCATCAAATAATAGTAACTGCTAGGCTGTTGGGGTTTTTGTTTGTTTTCCTGGCCTCTTGGTTGTTGGTTTGTGTTGTTTTTTTTCCCCCTATTTATATTATGACTCCTTTTATTCTGTTAATTTTGCTCTTAAGAGTGATTTTCATTTTAACAGGAGTGTGTGGGGGCATTGATCAGCATTCTAGCAGCTGCAATTAATATTGGGTGGAAAGTCTTTCCTGAAGTGCTGTTTCAGACATACTACAGCCAAAACAGTGCATTGATTTCTCCTTCTTCCCCTCCCTGTGGTTCACAGCTGGGAAGTCTGTAAGGGCTGGATTGTGGCTTTATTTAAAAAGGAAAGGCTGTGGTCTGCTTTTTGATCACAAGTTCCTCAGGCAGTTGAGATGGAGCATGTTGGCCTCTTCATTACCTTGGGTTCCGTAGTTTTAGGAAGCTTCTTTTGCCACCAGCTTTTCCTGTGAAGTATGTGTGCTCAGTGAGGTGAAAATGTAGATCCGTATATACGTAAAAGCACCTATTCCTGCAAACAAAAGCATACATGATGTGAAACCAGGAAAGGTTTTGTTCTAGTAAAGCAGCTATAAATGGCAGGTATAGCTCTTTTTTTTTTTTTTTCTGAAAAGATTGCAGTCATCTTTGCACTGCCAGTACTCAGCTGAAACTTCGGCTGTCGATTGCAGCAGTCAGGGAGTGTGTTCTCTGTAGGCTGGGTGCAGAGCATTCCCAGTGCAGGGATGGCCTGGGTGTGCCGTCAGGTGGAATGTGAGTGGCAGGAAGTGTTAGGTGAAACAAATAAATCTGTTCATGTCTGGGGCACTAGAGGAAACAAAAAGTAGATGCTTTGCAAAGTTGAGCAAAAAAAACTTCTTTAGGGGAATTTTTAAATCTTTATATCACTGTGCAGGGCAAAAAAAGAAAAAAAACAAACCAATCAGTGACTGATTATTATAATGATTAAGTTGTTTGAACTGAAAGGGCAAAACAATGTGCAGAGGAGAGACTCTAAAAACTTGTGCTTCTCCTCTGTTTTTTTGCTGTGGGTTACTTTTGCCTTAGTTTCCTGAGCCAGAGAACACTCGGTTCTGGCTGTATTGCGTCAAACTCCCAGAGCCTTGCTCGATACGGGTTTGTTGTGCTGCTTTAGCTGGATAACTGGAAGAAGAGTAGAGAACGGCAGTGAAAAGCAGGACAACAGCGTTTCTGTGGACTCTTCCACTTTTTTTCTTGTGCAGAAACCTAAAGAGGTTGTTCTGGGAGCTGCTGCTCTGTGAACCATTTTATGGTATCCTGTGAAGCAGAGAGGTGCTGTGGACATCTGGGGTTTATGCAGTTCTGACTTGTCTTTGTTTTCAATCTTTATTCCAGAAGAGTTACCATTACTGAAGATTCTTAATGCCAGATAATCAACCTACTGCCGAATAACCATGAAAGAGACGAGGTAGCTGCCCAAGCGCGAGATAAAAACTGATTTCAATGGATTCAAAATATAAAGACGATTTATTTAGGAAGTATGTACAGTTCCATGAATGCAAACTG
Organism: Pezoporus wallicus; assembly: GCF_028554395.1. Taxonomy (NCBI): domain Eukaryota; kingdom Metazoa; phylum Chordata; class Aves; order Psittaciformes; family Psittacidae; genus Pezoporus; species Pezoporus wallicus. The sequence continues at coordinate 2,019,196 of NW_026636792.1, forward strand.
AGTGCCTCTGACAACAAGCATCGTCCGATTAATGATGAATGTTTGCGAGTGGCAGCCGCAGCCTTTCTTTGCCTTCCCAAAATTGATCCCTTTTATAGATTCCGGTTGATAAAGTTCTACGAGATCGCTGAAAACTCACTGAGATCTGTGAAATCCTCAAGTTTACATTCTCTACGTAATGCATTCAGCGTGCTCGAGACAGTTGGAATTAATCTCTTTCTTTACCCCTGGAAAAAGGAGTTCAAAAATATTAAGGTAAGACATTTTATGTGTGGCCATAGTGAGAACATGATTTGGTTTTCTTTTAACATAATTTGTGTTTCTTTTATAGTCTGTTTTCTTTTCCCCACCTGTTAGCATGATATTATACGTTTGTCTACATACAGTTGGTAAACAGAAGCCATAGGAAAATTGCAATGTAAAGTGTTGTGCTGGCAAGAGTATCCCAAGAGCAGAAGTACTATTTGCATTTATAATATAACCATAAAATAGAGGAAGAGATTATTTAAGGGTGTTGTTTAGCCTAGCTTGCTACAGTGTCTTAATTTCTACTTTGAGATGCTTTCCCTAGGGTGAGTGGTCAAGTTATGTTTAAGCTCAGTCAAAGTCTGATTTTTGTCTTGGAAAGGCTGTTAACAGAGCACAAGTACTAACAACCATTGCATGCTTTCAAGGATGCTTTGCTAGGGTTTCCACAAGTTGTATGATGATGGTAAAGGAATTTCTCTAAAAGCATTGTTTCCAGATTATCTTTTATCTGCTTGTCAACTCTCAGTTCATGAAGTTTGGATTTTAATGTGCTTTCAAAGTATTTATCTATGCCAGGATCTCAGAGGGAAAAGTAGGAACTTGCACATTGCTCAGCTTGGGTGCTGGAAGTCAGATAGTGAGTTCTCTGCTGTTGATTTTTCTCTTTTATCTTTTCCTATATGATTATTCAAAACTACTGCAGCATTTCGGTAATGAATGCTGCAGGTGACTTACAGAAACGGTTTTGATACTTGAAAGCTGGATGAAAGCACTGCTGGTACAGGTGTCTAAAGTCATTTGTGGGTTGTGTGCTCTAGTGATGAGGGCTTTTGTTTTTCTTGAAGATGCTGTTTCATTATTTAGCAAAGACTTTGAACATTATTTCCCTAAAGGGGAACTACCTTTATTCACGTTCTGTATATAAATCTTTTTCATCTTATGCTTAAGTTCTGGCCTTTAAATGCTGGTTGATCCACTGAGGATAGCTCTTGATGCACTGCCAATACTGACTTTGGTTGTGCATTATGGATCCAGTAGCTGTTCTATACAAAGATATGATGGGCAGGCTACTCTTGCCTCCAACCTAAACCAGTTTGAGCTGGGTTAAGAGCATACCTTGGATATGCCAGATGCTAAGGATATTTCAACCTGCACAAACTCATTTTTGTTTTTTTGTTTTTTTTTTTTGTTTTTTTTTTCATTTTTAGTGCTTGACGTAATATAAAATTATATAAACCAGACATTTGAAACTGCATAGTAATAGTACAGTATATTTAATGCTGAAGAAGACTTTGTACTCCCACAGTAACTCAGCGTTCCTGTTACCTCTAGCTAGCCCCTGTCCAGGTGCAATATATGAAATCTCTGCCTTTTTGCCTTTCATGGTAAGCTTGCTTGTAAATGCAAACATATCTGGTATGTGTAAAAGTTAATGTCCTCCCTGTTGATTTAAATCACTGTGCTATACGCTGACATTATGCTAATCAGGATTTCAATTTGAATGGAAACTCTCCTACTTTGAATTTGCCTCATGCAGAATTTCCATCTGCTGAGCAGGAGGAATGCAGAAATGGAGTTCATCTTGCCATGGGAGTTGCATGTGCTCACTGTGGTTATTATTCTATTTAATTATACAGTATCTGTCACTGAATTATCTGAACATCTAGTCCACCATTGAATTTGTAACCTAGTTTTCCTTTTATTTCCCCCCAACCCCTTAGACCTACACTGGACCCTTTGTTTATTATGTAAAGTCTGCTCTAACTGAAGATGATGTAAGGCAAATTTTGAACTACATGGGCTATGTTCAAGAACTGGGAACAACGTATAAGCTCAAAGAGCAGGTTGATGCCATTCAAGTGAAAATGGTTTCATTTGAACTCTTTTTGGCCAAAGTGGAATGTGAGCAGCTTGTTGAAATTCACTTGCAAGTGAAGGATAAAGGTTATTCAGAGGTTGATGTCATAAATGAGCGAAAAAATAGCACTGAAGATGTTAGAGGCTGCTCAGAAGCCATGAAACGGCGTGTAGAGTGCAAAGAAAACTTGAACACTTCCATGGCACGAATGGTACTCCAGAAATCAGCAAGCGAGCGGGCTTCTAAAGATTATTTCAAGCCAAAGGTTAGCAAACCTTCTAAATCAGTGGACACATATGATAATTATTGGGAAAGTAAGAAACCACCTTTGATGAGCTCACTGAGTCTCAGGAAAGAACCATTTTTAGTTGATGCAGAAGATGACATTAAAGATGAGATTATCCGTCCATCACCCTCTCTTCTGACAGTGTCAAGCTCCCCACATGGGTGTTCAGAGGAATTTTTGCCAACTTCATCTCATCACAATGGCATGCTAAGAACAAATGCCCCTTACAGCTCCTATTTTTCTGCTCAAGAGGACTTAGATTTATATACTGATTCCGATTCTAGAGGTATGTTAAATTTTAAAAGACAAGAAGCTATTAAGCCTGATGTTTGGGTGTTAAAAAACGATGCCAACCCTGTTTACCACAAACGCACCCATCTAGCCAAAGAGACAGCTTCCCTCAAGTGCCAAAACTGTGGCTTACCTTGTGGCACTTCTGTTTGCCAAAAGTGTGACAATCTGTACAGCTCTAGGCAGGAATACCCAGCAGTGAAACAGAGCACCTATTCAATCAAACCACTTCCAAACGATGGCTTGCCTCCTGCGTCTTTAAGGGAGAAATCTCAGTACACATCACAGACTCAGAGTCAAGAGAGAGCTGCTCAGTTCAGTTCAAAACCCAAATCTTCAGGCACCTCGCGCTGTGGCTTTTGTAACCGGTCTGGAGCTGCAAACACTTGCACGTTTTGCTCTAAGGTCTCATGTGACACTTGCCTCAATGCTTACTATTATGATCCCTGCTGTAGAAAAAGCGAGCTTCACAGATTCATGCCTAACAATCAGTTAAACTATAAATCGTCCCAGCTGTCCCATGTCGTTTATAGATAGACTTGATTAGTCTGTTTTGGAGGGGAAGGAAAGGGGGAGGGGAAAGGGCTATCTTAACTAATGTTCTGACTCCACTGATAGGAAAATAACACTGACCTCTTACCAAAAGAACGCATCCAAATGTCTGGAACCATGGTTCAGCGATCAGGTGCCAGTTCTTGATTTTTGTGGCTTCACAGATGCTGCAGACACATTCGATTTCATGCTGCTATAATTTAGGTAACTCCTGAACGATCATTACTTTTCAATATCAAGGGGGAGAAAAGCACATTTATTTTTCTTTCTTTAAAACTTGGCAGCTGTTGTATGTCAGAAAAGTGACATCAAACCTTTCTCTTACATTGCAGTCATCTCCTTGCCCAAGTAAATCCATGCAAGGCTTGAAAATTGAAGGTCCTCATTTTCTATGAGTGATGAAACTACTGCTGGTTTTTGATTAAAGTATGACTCCCAACTGTGCAAGAGATGTGAATGGCTTGTTTTGCCAACAAGGACTATTTTATCTTTTTTTCTTTGAAGTGTGTCTGCATTTCTTTATCTCCAAAATGCAAACACCGACAGCATCTCTTCCGTTTGTCTTTACGTTTCTTCCTTCTCCCCTTGTCTCCCTGTTGCTTATCTCAAGGTTATATAATCTGAATCTGGACAATTTTTGCTTTATTTTCGGGTGTTGCCAGTTTCATCCTACTGGGTTTTGCCGTATGGTAGTTCAAAACGTGAACCTGTAGTCACGTTACTCAAAATATGCCTGGAGTGTTGTCCTTTCAGATGAGTACTGACTTTCTTTACTTTCTGTTGCACATGTATTAAGTACTGTTCTTTGTACTGTAAATAGGTATTTGGAAACAGTTTATTTTTAATAAATATTTAATATGTTGAGTTCTTAAAAGTGGTAGAATCATTATAACTATGAAGTCTCTCTGGGTTATTTGTTCAGGTGACTTTTTGTTTTTCCTTGTACTGTATTTCATAGCTTATAGTCACTGTGGCAGACTGATCAATTTTGGGGTTTTAATCTGACTTTTTTTTTCTCTCCTTCTGACAAGGCTACCACTAGTCTGAGTGGAGTCTTGTCTAAGAATTGCAGGATTTTGGTTCTCAGTGCACGCTTTTCCTTTGTGGTTATGGAAATTGTAAGTATAAACGTTATGCTTGCTTCCAAATTCATTGCCACCTCTGTAGTGTAGTCCAGCAAGTAAAGCACTCTCCTGGTTAAAAGTCAGAGCTCATTTGTGACTCCTGTTAAAGTAAACCCATCAGTTACGGATGTGAATCAGATAATAAGATTTATCTCTGTTACTGTAGCACATAGGAACCCAAGTGGAGAACCAGGACTCCGTCGTGCTAGGCTCTGTACAGTTTGACCCCCAAACAATACCTGGTTATGAATAGACTTTAGTTTTTTTGTTAAAAGGAAACCCACAAGAATCTTCTAGCTTCCTTATTCCACCTAGCTGGTTAGAACAAAGTATCAGGCAACCTAATCTGATGTGCAGAATTTAATGTGTTTAAAATATCTGTAAAAAACTCTAGCTGAGATGTAAACTATGTAGTCCATTCTGCACTAAAATTATTCACTTAAGGGTTTTTTAAACACTGTTAGAGTCTAGGTTTCTAAACTTCAATGTCCATTGATCCCTGTGTGACAAAAACATGCATGAATGATCATTTGTATTACATTTTTTGGGTGGGGGGAGGGCTTGAGGTAGGTAGAGGGGGAAACTATATAGGCTAATGTTGTAAAATATTTAAAATAATTTTAGCCATAAACAGGTGTCAGAAGTATTATGGAAATAAGATGAAATCTGAGTCTTACAGAGGGCTGAGAGCAGTAAGTTACTGTACAGTTTGCACTAAGAAACAAAGTGAATGGCGTGTGTTTAGCAATCAGGGAAAGTCTGAATCAAGTGACTGCAGCTGAACTTTATGGTATAGGCAAGTATTGCCTTGCTGACCCTGAAGGTTGGGGTGAATATTGTTTAGGTGACTGATTTTAAGGTTTTGAAAATCTTGTATGTTTTTTCTATAAATATATATATATATATAAATATGACACAAATGTAGATACATTCTGTATATAGTGAAGAATTTAAAAACAATTTTACTATTAAAATACAGTCTAAGGGTGGTTTTAATTTCAGTGGCTATTTTGGTTTTGTTCATCTTCTGAAGTGTCATGCCTGTTTGGCTGCTCTACAGTGTATCTTCTAGTTCACTAGGTCAATTTCCATATGGCTACTCACACTACAGTGAATAACTAAAACTGTGATGCCACGTAATTTTTACGGTGAACATAGCGGGGACTATACTTGCTTTAAAAAGAAAAGTCCTGTGTATATATGTCATGGAATACTGTAGTACAAAACTGTGTTTAATTGAAGTGATACCATGCTCTATTTTTGTGTATCTTACTGTATGAGGTTGCTGTGATTGATACAGTAAAATATATGCTAATTTAAAATGCAGGTGTTTTGCATCTGATTTGTTTAAATTATGTTTTGAAGGAATTTAAAAATAAAGAAGCCTTTAAGAAAAGGCTTAAACTCTTTTCTTAAAGTGGAGTGCATGTAGCTGTCTGTCTCACAACTGCGTTTTGCATGCAGAAATGAGTTGGTGCCCAGAGGTAATCTTGGGGGCAAAAATGGGCAAGAGTGTATGTATCATGAGCCTCAGCGTTATGAAACTGGATGTACTGCTTGCAGAATGCAGAGCTTTTTTTAAAAGCTTTTATTTTCAAGTCTTAGCAGCATGACTCAGTTTGTTCCGTAAGAGCATGTAAGCCAATATGTCAGCAGTCTGCAGCAGACAGACTAACGTGGGGTGGAAAGCAGGTTTCATGGGTGATGTGAAGCTAACAGACATTGATTTCCAGCCTTGACTCTCAATGTCATACACACTTCTAACAAGCTTCCTGATATAAGCTGCATCTCGCGTAAGATGTGTGATACTACTGATGTACTTTCGGCACTTGAGTTAGGCCTTCTGGCTCCTTCTTCATCCTGCTAGCTCCGGAGCAGGATAGTTCCTCAAGTTCCAAACTAGATCACTTTTTCATTTGCCCTTTGTGTTAAAGCATGACAGGCAACTGCTGAAATGCCAGAAGTGCCATTTCTACCAAGGCCTCTAATCTTAGGATCTCTTGAGGTTCCTGGAAGCATCAGGGATGATGATAAAAATCAGGCTTAAGGTAACTAAAATATTCTTGCAGGAAATCTTATCTTACATCACTCTGCTTCTTGTGCTGATGTATTTCTGGTGCATATAAAACAAGACTTTGTGCTGTTTACTCTGACATTTCTGATTACAGACCTTTGTGTGTTTCCTGTGTCTTTTGCTCTCAACAGATGTTTAAAGGATGTTAGCAGTTCAGACTTGATGGTTTGAGCTGACAGCTCCTTAAATTTATTTGTTTCTGGAAGATGCCTGTAGGTTACAAGCATTTAGTACATGTTGCTGAGTATGCTGTAGAATTTAAGGAAAAGATTCACCTTTCTAATATTTGTTTAGAGCCAGAAGCTAATCTGAGCATGGTGATAATTGATACATTGCCAGAGAGACTGGGTGAAAAGCAGGAGGTTATTCCAAGTTAATGGAATAACATGTTGATGTACCTGTTTTAACTTCCATTTAGTTAGTTCCCTGAAATCCCTCGGAGTTAAGCCTTTTGGCATGGCCCTTACTGTGGTATCGAAGCAGCGACTGAGTTGAGCTACAAATGTTTCTATTTGTGAAGGATGCCCCATGCTTCTTTCTGAAAATCATGGAATGTGGTAGCGTTGTCTAAAGGCTGTTAAGTATGTAAATGTCTTAGAAATCTTGCATAAAATTAAGTAGAATTGAACATTGCAGTTACTTTTAATTGCTTTTTTCTTCAATTGCTTTTATTCTCCTAGGAAAGATTTTTTTTTTTTTTTTTTTGTAACTTATCTTGCCAATATTGAAAATGTAGGGGCAGGGAATCAGTAATTAAGTAGCTTTCTGGTTTTGTACTCCTACACCCCTGCTGTGAAAAACAAACTCCGAGGGCAACCTTTTGCACTGAGCCTCTGTATGAAAATGAACAGACAAGTGCATCAGATCATCTTATGCAGTGCCTGGAGGAAGGCAAAAGGTTGAAGTATGTGATATGGCAGCAGCTCTTTTAACTCTAAAATCCTGCAGACGTGCCACATAATTGAAGCTCTTCCATCTGAGGAGAGGTGTAGGAGAGCCAGAGAGCAGCTGCTTTGTTTGACAGGCTTGCTGTGCAGATTTCAATGTGCTAATGTGTGGAAAGCAAGGCTGTTCCTTACAGCATTGAAGCTCTCTGCGTTGAAAATATCTTGGCATATTTTATACCGTGCAGTGGGTCTTGGTTCAGACCAGAATCTGGAGCCCTGTGACAAGGTGACCTGTGTAGCACTGGAGGTAGTCAGTGTGCTGATGGGCAGCTACTTGCAGCCAGACTGTGCCAAAGTCAGAAAAGGCAACTAATAGCAAGCTGATCATGTAGAGTTGTGGGGATGCTTGACCTGTACCCAGGAATTTATGGCACCTAGTAGTACTCAGAGTGGAGCAATCCCTACGATTCCTTATTTTCCCCTCCTGCACTGCTTTTGCTGCTTTCACAGTGGGGGACAGAGGATGAGAGCTCTGGCATTGCTATAAGTTGTTGCTTTTTTGGAAACAGCTGCTTTGCTGCCCTGACCTCTGCAGAAGAAAGGATCTTGTCTCCTTAGGAATCCCTGCAAACATGGGAGACAATGCCTTGTTCAGGGACTGTGGGGTGCTGCCACTTGGTTTCTGCCATTTTGTAAGGCAGAGTTGCTCCAAGATTTTCCAAATGCAGGCAAAACGAACCATCTGGACTGTGCTGCCACAGATGCTTTCCTGGTGGGATGGGTTTGCTGTTTCCTTACCCTGAGAAACAGCAGGGTCAGAGGCTATGATTACTGCTGGTGCACCACTGCAGTCAGCTGCCCATACTCCTGATCTTCTCTCAGCTGGCAGCAGTGGGTCTGGTTTTCCACTGCAGTAGCAGATGAAAAGGGGCTATGGAAATATTCCTGATATCCAACAGCTTCCCAGGTTGCCTGTGCTTAAAGCCAGGCATGGACTTCCACTGAACTTGGAAAGGCTTTGTGCAGAAAAGAGGTGGGCAAGTGGAAATGTTCCAGATAAAAATGAAACAACCTGCTCTGGTATTTTTCTTTAGGATCAAGAAGGAATTTATCTTCCAGCATTTGGAATCTGGGAGGCACTGGAGTCCTATTGCAGGGAACTTCAGATGAGGTTAGGGATTGTTTTAATTACTGATGCTTTGTATTGGTGGGGTTAGTTCTTAGTGCTGCAGATCCTGAATGTAAGTCATGGTGGTCCTGGTCCTTCTGTTCAGGCTGGGCTCTATCATAGTAGTTCCTGCTTTGAGATCAGGATGTGAAATACCTTCTGACTGAACTAATACCACCCATCTGGTTTTCCTGTCTTATGGTGAGCTTTTAGTTAATTCTGCTTTGTGCAGTTCACTGCATTGAAGACAATGTCAGAGCTCCAAGTAGCTCGAAGTAGTGCCGAATCAGGCTTGCAGTATGTGGCTGACAACTTGCATGTGGCAGCTGCTTCTGCTGTTGTGGGTGTGGGGCTGTCATGCTTCCTGCTTTAGAAATCATTCTCATGATAGTCATACTGTTCTGAGAGGTTTTTTTATCATCAACCTGCTTTAAAAAAAGAAAAAGAAAACTCAACCCACAACTGTTCATCAGCTCCTTAGTGAAAAACGCTGCTTTTCCCCAGAGTCAGTACAATCTGGTTTGTAGCTTTGTGTGCAGCGTGCTCCTGTTTAACTGCCTTACCTGAAACTTTCACAGTCCAGCTTTCTGAAGCACTGCCACTCTAGTGAGCTGTCTTCAGCAAAGCAGCAATCTGTGCACATCTCTCCATCACTGCACATGTATAAGCTCTGCTCTGCACTTTACCTTCCAGTTAGGCAAGACTGAGCTTCTGTAGTGACTCAGTTGTGGATCTGTGCCAGTGGCATGTGTAAACCCCAAATCCTAATAAATGAACTGTTAATCAAAACAGATGCTACTAACAAGCAAGTCTAAAAAGGAACAGCCTGTTTACATGTCTTGGTGCACTTATGCTAACTAGTATATTCATGGTGAACCTTCCCACAAAGCAGCTCTGTGATGGAGGGGAGAGGCCTCTTCGCCTTCTGTGTGGTCCCTTGCACCACCGGCAGTGGGGAGTGAGTGGGGTCCCACAGCAGGGCCACAGAAGCTGGTGGAAGCTCGCTAACAGAATCTGTGTGGTCCCTTAAAGGGTACAGAGGAACCCTGTTTGATACCTACATCAGATCAGGGTCAGAAGATCTCCCAAAGAGCCAAGTCCTGGCATGAAGATTCCCTCTGTGTTGCTAGGTGAAGTGTGGCTGGGTGGCAATGTTGAAGGCAACCCCTGAAAATAGCTGCGTAACTGTTCCTTAGCAGGTTCTGACACTAGAATCCAGCAGACACCTGATAGGATTTTGCTGGCTTGGTTGGGGTGTGTAGATGGGATTGTCTAACTCTGGAGTGATGGGGGTTTTGTTTCGCTGGTTTTTTTTGGACATACTCTCCATTACAACCAAGCATGCAGTGAGCCTGTAATTGCTCACATGGGGAGGGTTGTGTTGTGACCCCAAAGGGACATTGGAGGGAATGGGCAGAGTGCCACTGATGGCTCTCTCTGAGCCTGGTGCTTGGATGTGCCCAAGGAAGAGGGTGGCTGTATGGATTTGCTGGCTGCAGATAGTGCGGGTTGACTCAGAGGCAGAAGCAGAAGGGGACGAGGATGCCATCTGCTACATCACCTGCTCAAAACCTGCTTCCTCAGGCTGCATTGCTGGGGTGAGCCATAAGCCTTTCTGTCCAGAGGGGTCAGCTCAGCATCACTGTGAAACACCTCTTGGGAACACAGTTTCCCTTGGATGGAGCTGGTAGAGGTGGCTCATTTATTGGTCCTGGGATGTGCATTGAGGGGAGAATGCCATTTCCATTGCTTTTTGCTTTATGCTTGGTTCCTGGCCCTAAATTGCAAACCTGTTCTAGTATCTTTTCACACAGTATTAAATGAGAAGATGTATTCTTATAGCTGTAACAAGTCTGTTTTATAAGCTGGCTTTGGGCCATCTCAGCAGAAATCAGTGGGCTGCATGCATATGCTCTGCTTCTCCTTTTTAGGGGAGAGTGGGGAGAGGGGCTTTATTCCCAACGCTCTGCCTCTCTCTGAGAAGTAAAGCCCCTCTTAGGGCAGCTGCCGTTACATCTTGTGCTATGATTAAATTCTGTTATTCTCCAGAACTTAACAGAGATTTCTGAGAGAATATTCCTAATGCCAGGAAGGGGAATAAGCATGCTTGTGCATTCTCTACTGTGCTTTGTTGTGAAGTCATGTGGAATAGCTATAGATGGCACTCTGGTATTGGTTACTGCTTGTACCTAGCTGTTTCTGTGCTGAGAGGACAGTGAGCCTCTGTCTTGGGAGAGTAAGATCAGTTTGGCCAGCTTCTGAGAGATTTATGTATAGCTTCTGCAGTGAACACATGATGTGGGCAAGGATGTACTGAAGGGTAGAAATTAAATATAAGGAATAAGATGAAGCCTAGTGGCAGTACAGCATCATATTGTAACAACACTGTTTCCTGCTATACAGATTTTCTTATAGACAGTGCTTCCATGAAGATGATCTGGCATTTTGGATCTTGTGTTGATAAGGATTTAAGGGAACTTTGTACCTTGTTTTAGGGAATGTTTCATTTAGTATCTGCCTGGCCTTTCCATGCCCTAAGAGCTGGTGCTGGAGGCTGTAGTGCGTCTGCAGCTCCAGGACAGAACTGAGGAGGTGCTAGCGGAGCAGGGGATGCCCTTCTTAGCTTCTGTCTCCCCCTCCTAGGTCTCCAGTGGAAGGTTTCAGCCTGAGAAAAACACAAAACCTCTTCATGTAAATTGTAATAGAAATAAGACTTAGCATAGGTGAGTAGAAGGAGGTGTTTGCTCTATGTGTGGCACTTGCCCTACTGGGGAGGGTCTTAACATTGCCAGAGTTTATTCAAACTTGAAAGGTGCTTCATGTGCACAGTCAGTCTCAGAGATGCCTTTCTTTCCCTTAGTCTTGTATTTCAGTATTCAGGTAGAGAAGCACAGATCTGAAGGCCTTTCCCAACCCTAACCATTCTGTGATTCATTTCAAGTGCATTCTGTACCCCACAGATCACAGCCAGGCTCTGTGCAAAGTTTCCCATGTCTAGGTTTTCAAATCTGCCTTTCGCTTGGACTCTTTTAGTGACTTCTGGCTGTTTCAGCAGTCAAAGTCTCATTCACTTTCCATTGTGACTCTTAAAATCTTAGACTATTTAAAGGCATATAAAAGAATTAAAAGATTGTCATCTGGCAGCATGGAAGCCTGTGGTGTTTGAATCTTTGATATGAAGATTTCTCCTGCTTGGAGAATAGTTCATTTTAATGCTGTGAAATAGAGCATGATAACAGTGCTGCTGTATATACTACAGTGAGCATTATGTGCTGCTTAATAAAATAATGCTCCTGTCCAAAAATTTCATTTCATAATGAGAGAGGGAAGGTGCAGTGTTCATGTACAAGTAATTCACACCTAAAACTTTTGGCATGAATTTCTTTAATGTAGTTCTGCCTGCAGCTGGAGTGAAATTCTTTCTTCATGGTTCAGTGCTCACTGCTTCAAATACAGCCTTTTAAATGCTGCAGTGGTCTAGATACCTTTGGAACCTAGTGTCTGATCTTGCACTACAGGGAATTTGGCAAGCAGAAGGAAGGTTGAAGCATAAAGATGTGGTGTGTAGCCATCATTCTACTTTGGTTTAGCTGCAGTACAATGGAAAACCGAGGAAGAAAGCAACCTGTTTTCTGTAAAGTCATTTTTGAGATGTTTATTGACCTCAGTGTTTTAAAACATGATTTTGATGGAAAGAAAGGTGAGAGATTATGGGAAGCAATATATGGCTGTAGAAGTGCAGAAATGATCAAACCCAAGTGTTCCTTGTTGTAGTACAAACCTAGGGTATAATCACTGTATTTTTGCTTCTTGGCTGTTCCTGAGTTTTCAGTCTCAGGGCAGGTTATAGGCATCTTCTGGTACTTTTCAGTGCTTGATTTTAAAATCATCTTCTTCCTTTCATTATACTTCCTACTTTTCAACTGGCTCAAAGCCTGTTGGCAAAATGACTTTTACTGAACTCAAGTAGGATGTTCACATGTCTTGGGAGTTAACGTAGGTTTGACACTGATTTGATCCTGCTTTTCGTGCCTGCAGCTTATCACTCAAGCTCTCCAGTGAAGGACTTTATTTCCTCAGTCAAATATTTTCCATGTGACTAGATAATAGCTAGAGGCAGTGATTTTTCTGTCAGTGCTTGGCACTGTGGATTTTGTTCAGAAATCTCATGGCCATCTGAAAAGTAGTCTCAGAAACAAGCACTGCATTTGCTTTGCAGTGCTTGTTTAATTTATCTGCTTATCTATCCTGCAGAGTGACAGGAGGAAATGAAGTGATGGGGTGTTCATATTTCTGCAGCACTGAGAATTTGTCTTTTTTTCTCCCCAACAAAGCTTGAAGTCACAGGGAGGTTCATTCGTTGTCAGCAGGCACCTTCCCTGTCAAACTGAAAGTCATGTCCCACTTTCTCTGTACTCCCTGGAACATGGTGCTTGGGAAAAGCACCAGCTCAGCTGCCGGTGATGTCCAGATTTCACCCACCTCCCAATGGGCTGAAGGTTGGTTTTTGTTGTTTGTTTTCCCTGTTGCACTAATGCCATGACGCCCAGCAGCTTTGTCCCAGAAGCAGCTTCATGAAGGAGCCTGATTTCCAGTTCTGTTCGTCCAACAGCTTTCCCCTCACTAGCAAGCAAAGAGGTTTGTAAGTGGGTTTGTGATGAGAAAAGAGTCTGCTATGAACCCGATTGAGACACTGAAATAGCTTATGCACTAGTCACCAAGGCACTGTCTTTTAATCATGACTGACACAGTTCTTTACTGAAGACAAAGCTTGGTGCTATAATCTTTGTGCTGGTTTTATGCTAGTAGAATAACACTGATTACAGTGTGGTTAAACCTGAGCTGTACAACAGGGAGAGGAATTGAGGGTACAGAATTAATTCTAGATAAAACCACAGGTGTGAAAGGCTCATTAAAAACTATCAAGCCATGGAGTGGAGGCATGTGTGAAAGGAATTACACCACTGCCAAAGAGCAGTGTGAGTAAGAAGATAAGGGGAGAGAAGTTATTGGCCTGACAGTTCTTCAGAGAGGAGGAGAAAAAATTGGCTTAAAAGTTGAGCCTGATAACGGAGTGGTATCTAATGACTCTACATGCAAAAGTGAGTTTTCCTGGAAATGCTAGTTCTGTATACTAATGCAGGAAAGCTTGGTAGTAACAAAGGAAGTTGATAGATTCCAAAGGGAATACTAATTAGGAACAGCTTGAAAGTCCAGCCAAAGATCTATTTAAATTGATGCGTTTCTCATGGAAAATACCATGTGTCTTCCTAAAACAAAATAATAAGGTACTAAGCCTGCATGTGTTCAAAGTAGACTTTGAACATTAGAAAAGAATAAGAGGAAAACTAAAGGAATTCACTCTTGAGTGTGAAACTCCACTGCTCCGGGCCTTCTCTGTGCCAGCGGGCTCAGTGTGCAGCCCTTCCTGCTGCCCTCAGGGTTGGGGAGCGCACAGGAGGGCTTGATGCATGTCTTTCAGTGATGCTTTGAGCAACAAGATACTGATTCTTCAGCTGGCTAAGGCACAACTTAGCACAAGCTGTACACTGAGGAGCATTGCACCTTGCAGTGCTCTTCTCAAACTGGTAGCTAACTTTCAGTTCTTGTGGGAGGAGCAGGTGGGGCTGGGAGGAGCACAAGTAGGTGATATTTGGGGCATCTGTGTGTGATAATGGGAGTGGGAAGGAAGGAAATTGGGAAGTAACCAGTTTTCTGGTTACATGTTTGCTTCTTTGATTTCATGTCACAGCCTCTTGTCAGCTGCTATATATTGTTCCTTTGGTATCGCTTAAAGCCATGTTAGACTTATGCCAGTTGAGAATCTAGTCCAGAATTCCTAAGAATGAAGCATTATTCACCACTATAGAAGTTATATTTCTTGTCAGATCAGGTCACTTCACACGTGTGGAGCCTTATACAAAAACACAGCACACAGATCTCCATCCACATTTGTGTATGCTGAAACGTGCTTGATTTGTCATATGGCCATGTGGCATTTGCAAACTGAAGCATAATGTACAGCATCCTTGTGCAACTGAGACACAGGCTCCCTTGGTGACCTCTGGGAGGGCTAAAACTCTTGAGAAAATCAGTCAAATGAAAGCAAGCACCCTTCAGAATAGTTTAGTTTAGACTAAAGAGGATTTTAAAATACCAGAGTTTTCCTTTCCTGGAAGAGACCTGTATTCTTGGCACCACTGGACCTTTGTGCCAGCAGGACTCTGTTCTGGTGGATGTCTTGAAGGCCATTAGGCATGCACTGCTCTGCCAGTGCTGGATGCACCAATTCTACTTTGCAATGCAAATGTGAGACATGGTGAATGTGAATGGATCTGTTTGTGTGCTTGCAGAGATTTTGCAGAAAATGAGATTTATATGCCTAATGCATTTGGTTTATCATATAGAAGCCTAAAAGTGTGCCAATCTTTTCAGTTTCATTGGAAAAAGCAGGCAGGTATGTAGCATAAAGGAGATGTCACAGTCAAAGGACACAAGAAATGGCTGAGCTGGTAAGTGCTCTTTGATCTCAGCCTATCTGTTCCCTTTGAGATAAGTTCATGAAGCACATAGACCCTTTTCATCATCCCTGCAGCTCAGCCTGTATCATTACTATGAAATAGCCATGACCTGGAAGAGTCTTCTATGTACTGCTGTTTAAAGGTGACTGTAAGGTATCCCCTGTTGTGACCAAGACAGCTGCAGTCTCTGTGGATGGTTCTTAGCTGGTCTGAGTGCTACCTGCTTATATTTGGGTTTTATGCCTTTTGCTTTCTTGACTTTTGTCTGATTCCCAGGAAAGCAGCCCCAAGACATGTTCTAACCCTCAACTCCCAGCATCAGAGCCTGCTCCAGGACCTGCAGCTTGTTGCTCCACAGATGTTTGCCCTGCTCCCCTCTGCTTCAGTCTCTTCGCTAAAGTTTCACTGCTGAGAAAGTCTGACAAGGGGTGAGATGAGATCTTCATGATGGGGAAGGTGGAGAGGGAGCACCCTGGTTACTGTGCACTGCTTTCTCCCAGCAGTGCTGACTCTGGTGGGATCCAGCCCCCAGGGATGTGTTGCTGTGTCCTGTCTGGGGCTGTGGAGCTGAACAGGGCTGGTTTAGAGAGGGCGTGGGAGAAGGTCTCAAAATTTAAGGGTTAGCCTCTGGCCAGCTGATCTTTAAGTAGCAGGCAGCATCCAAAGCACAGCAAACAAGTGGGATGTGAGAAGCCAGAATATTCAGGCATTGGGAATTGTGGGTGGCATTGAAAAGCCAAATGCAAGAACAGAAACATATATTTTAGTCTATATTTCCATTACATTCACAAGCACAAATTGTGAGGGGGGAAGTGCATCTCAAGAGCAACATATGTGTTATCGCATGCCTCCATCTAAGTATACAAGCATGGGATTAATGTCTATTTAACATAAAGCTGAAAGTTTGGTGTACAGATGGTAGGAAGTTGGGCAACAGCATGTGTAGCTCGTAGCATAGATCTATCTTAAATGAATGCTATCACCTCGTGTTGTTTCTCACAAAATGTTACCCTTCAAATCCACCCCTAACCCACTTGGAAAGATGCTGAGCTGCCTCTTCAGGACAGGATTACTCAGGAGTTCATAGGCCAGGGCATCTGACCTCAGTCAGGCTAGGTAAGAATCTGGTGATGATAAAATGAGAACACAAAGGGGTGAGAGTTGATAAAATTCAGCCAGTGTGGCTAAATCTTTTCAGACACACAGAGTGGGGTTTCTCCCCATCTTTTTAAGGCAGTGATGCAGTGAGCAGTGTTGCACGCAAGAAGCAGTGGACACAAACATCTGTAAGACACTTGACACAGCGAGGTACAGCAGACTAATGGGTAGCGTTAGTTAGGTACAAAATGGGCATGGGAGATACAAAAGGAGAAAATGTGACTGGCATGCTGAAAACACATTGCATGTGTATTTCAGAGCCATGCACAAACAGGTAATAAGCAGAACCTTGTACCATGTGAAATAAATACTGCTTAATGCTGTTTGCAGGTGGGGAAACAGAGGCTGAGTGAGATGGTGTGATTCACCAAAGGGGAGAACAACACAACTGAAAGCAGTCCATTCCAGATTCATGTCATTAGTATGATGTACTCTGTTTTGGTACATCCCTGCTCTAGCCAAATGATTGTGGGGTACTGAGAAGTGGGATGAGGCTTTACATTGCTCTATGTTCAAGCAGTTTTGGTTCAGAATTTTCTTCTGTGTCTGTTTATGGTGATTTTCTTTGTTTTTATGAATCTGACCAAGCCTATCTTGAAAGAGAACTCAGCTTTCAGTCTGCTATTATCAAGGTTACATGTTAGGTGCATGCTTTCAGGGAAGTAACATTGACCTCATTGATTATGTTGTAGCTCTGTCTTTTCTAAAGCTGAGGACACTGTCTGCTTAATGAATGCAGTTGCAATCAGTGCTTTTATTCTCTGCTCTCAGTTTGCTCTCTAAAATGAAATGCTCTTGTGGTCTGAGTGGAAGCCAAGAGTGGCAGTATGTAACACTTATGTGGCAGCTGGCTGGCTTGGAGACCTCACTTGATCTTCACATTTTCTGCCAAGTGGGGACGATAATGGTTCATTAAGACACCCTGCTCATGCATGGCAGCGGAGCTGGAAAGTGACTTACAAACTATCTGCTGTGTTCAATCCCTTTGAGCCTCTCTGTAGGGGGCATAAAATAGCCGCTTGAGCAGCGTCCAAATACCTCTTTTCAGTTCCACACTTTTTATTTAGTGTATCAGTTCTGTGATTTCCACTGTATTTGAAATTGATCTACTTGCAGATACCTGTTTTTAGCTGAAATAATGTCCAAGTTGGCCTTCATGGGCTCTGTTCCTTCACAAATGATTCTCTTACTTCATCACTGCTTATTTTCATAGGCCTTTACCGATATCTCACTGAATTATCAGGTATGTCACTTACTGAAGACTTCACATTTCTTTCACAGTCTTTTTGTTGATTGTCCTGAACGACTTTTGCTTGGCAGCTGCTGACATTCCGTTAAAGTTTCCTGTGGCAGACCTGACTAAAACTGTGCTGGGAACTTTGGGGTTTCATGTTCCTGGGCCAGTCACGAACTACAGGCAAGTCATGTCAATGTTATCCTTCCTGTTGAGTGCTTACTGGTAAATGGGTTCAATAGTAGGGTTTTCACAAGGGTTTACCACCTCTGTCAGTGAAAGGTTTTCTCTCACATGTAAGGAAGCACGAGTGAGGAATTGCACTGACTTAATTCTTCATCTCAGTTTGGCCACCAAAGCTTCATGTCACTCCAAGAGCTGCCAAAGGTGCACTGTCAGGTCACTGTCAAAGGTGCACAACGTGTGAAGGAGGTAGCAAGGCAGAGTGTCAGCCACTTGCCTGGAGTTATGGAATGGTTCACTAGCAGAGCTTGGAGCTGTTCCTGTGGAGGTATATCTACACAGCATATAGATGAGGCCCCTCACTGATATGGTTCAGTGGTGGTCTTGGCAGTCCTGGGGTAATGGTTGGACTAGATTACCTGAAAGGTCTTTTCGGTCTTGCTGATTCTATGATTCTATGTGCATAGCGAGGTCTCTGCAGGTACGCCATGGACAGGACAAGGCAAAGGCTGGGAGAAAAGTCTTTGTTCAGGAAAATTAGTTCCCAACCCAGGCTAAGGAATGCTGGAAAGAGGGTTTATTCAGTAGTTCTGTGTGGCGGTGATAAATGTTAGCTAGAACTAATGGAGTGCAACTCCTAACTGAGAATTAAGAGGGAAATCAATGTCAAGACAGTGTTTTCTGTGCTTGTATAGCTTCAGAAATGAAGGTTCCACCTTGGCTTTGGCTGGCGGACAGTGTTGCCCATCATCTTTGTGGACTTCTATGCCTTGAAAATTAAACTATCCTGTGAGACAGGGTGTTCTAAGGATGTCATTTAGCTGGAGACTGGAAGAGGTGTTGAGGAGCAGGCTCTTTCAGAGGCCTAAGCTGGCTGTGTCACAGTGGGTAGGTCATTAGCCCACTGCCAGCCAAGTTTTCCTTGTGTTTGGTCAGTATAGGCATTTCTTTTGGCTGTACCACAAGGAGCAGCATGTGAGTAGGTAAATAATTGTTCAGAATGGCTGGTTTAGTCTCATGGTCTTTTTGTGCTCATACAAAGTGCTGACAAGCATATCCTCCTAAGGGCTACTGTTTCCTTCAGCTGCTACCTGAAGCTTCTGCATTAACCTGCAGCCGGGGCTGTAGTTGTGCTGATGGCCACATACAGAGAACATCGGACAAGGGCAGAAGTGAATCCCTATCAAGGACATCATGCAACATGCAAGATTCACCCTTTGGTTCTGGTACTGTACAGCATTGTGCTCTACACATGACTGGCAAAGTGGGTAAGTGCATCTGCACATCAATACCTTTCTACCCCACACGTGGATGTTTGGTTGCTGCCCCTCATGCTTAAAAGAGAGCTGTGTCTTAGGGAACTCCCCACTAGTGCTGGCCTGCACAGTGGAGATAGTGTCTGTATCTTGTACTGAGCCTTTTGCTGTCTGCAGATATCCCCAGTATCTGACGCATCTGTTTGGACAGTTCTCTGAGTCATTAATCCAGGCGAGTACAAAGATAGTTTCCTCCCAACTGTCTCTGCACTCCCCTGTCCCATGAATACATCCACGGACTAATTTTTCACTGGATTGAAGGATGAGGCTCCTTTCATTGCCTGACAGTATAGGACACAGCAGCCTTTGCCTTGGGCAGCACAGAGCAGTTGGCTGACTCATTCTTCGTGACCCCCCTCTGTCCTGATGGTGAGACCCTTTCTCAGGGTTCTGCTATTTTTAGTTACTCTGATTCATGACCCTTTCCCATGGGAGTTTGATTTCCACCTCCTGCTGATGTGCGGTGTTGCCCTGTCTGGGCTGCACATCCTCGCTCTGCCTCCTTGAGCTGTTTCCCTGAGCCTCCTGCTTCACAGGTGAATGACTGTGGGGCACAACAGCTCTAATTCCTCCTCTCTATTCCATTATCCTGCTGTTCATCTGCTTGGGAGGTGATGGAAGGGACTCATGCCTGAAACACCATGAAGGGCAAGGCCACCCCCAGAGTCTCCATCTTCCCTGACCAATACAAAGTGATTATTCAGACCTCTCTCTCTCATGAATACTTTTGATGTTATAATTTTTAGAGCACAATATCCTCAGAGCTGTTTTGCCACTTGAGCCCTGGATCTCTGCTCCCTGTCACTTTATTTTTGCCTCTCCAGGCTTGATTATTGATGAGAGCAATTTGCAGTACTTGCTGCCTTATTCAGCAGGAAGAAACTAGGTGTACAAGAGAGAAAAGTTTTCACATCCTCTTTGTAGACCGAGCAGTGTGCTTCCAAATCTCTGCACAGATGTACTGTCATTGATTCATGTTTCTGCAGACAACTCCTCTTTGCTACACCTCAGGCTGCAGCTGGGCTTCATGTTCATGCTATGGACCATGTTCCCAATCTGTATCTGTCACTGCTGCATAATGGAAAGGATAAACCTCCTTTCTCTTGTAGGCTTCTCTAATGGTTGAGTTTTAATTTGCATGTTGCTGACTGATTTTCTGTTTAGGCTATGATAAATAAAAATTAAACATTCAGAACAGATTTCCAGCTTGGGATGTCAACACATTCTACAAATCTGAATCACAACATCCCTGCACTCTGCTTTCTTCTGAGGGGCAAACTGAGAGTCCTGATGTTAGAAGCAAATCTGTTCCTGACAGCACAGGGTCACAGAGCATGGTCCAGTTAACATCTCTGTGTGCCAGGCAGGGGCCGGTCTGAGTTGCTAAGGGCATCAATTGGAAGCTCTGGAAAATCTAGTTGTGATTTAAGGCAATCCCATCTGTGACGGCTCTGTTTCTCTGCTGGATGTGAATGTTGCTTCAGCAGAGACTGTGGGAAGCTGTATGCTCCTGTACCCCAGCCCTTCCAGTCCAAGCCTTGTGTTTCATTACAAACCTTCTGAAACACCCAGCTTTGCAAAGAAGTGGTTCAAGTGTGGTAGAATTTCTTCTTTGTTGGCTTTGCACTGAGGGTCTTCTCATTTGAGAGGCTTCTGTAAGACTTTGTTCCTAAGAAATCACTGGAATGGAGATGAAATGTTTCACCAGACGTTTAGATGTGTCACTGCTGTGCTGTGTGCAAATGATGTATGTGCATAGTTACCTACTCCTGACATCAGTGTTCAGTGTGTTAAAACAATGTTTGTGTTCAAACTCAAGAATTCTAGGCTGAAAGAAAGCGATATTTTCATGTGCTGCTCAATCCTTCACTTTCTAACATTCCTGGTGTGTTAAACAAATGCTGTCTCCTTACTGTTTTCTATTAGAAATGTCTGTCCCCCTTTAAAACTGAAATGTGTGATTAGAAGAGGTACATGGGTTTAAGTTCAAGGTGTGGGCTGCACCTTTCATTTCCTGTAAAGGTCACTCATGTAAGCAGGAATAGCTACTGGTAAGCACCGTTATCTGCCAACAATACAGCTTTCAGGGACAATTTACCTGAATAATTACCTGTACTGTATTCAGTACTGCCATTGCCAGAGACCTTTAAAATGGGTGAAACCATGTCTGTTCTCATAAAAAGGAAGAAAAACCACATGGCATAAGACTAAGGGTGGAAAATTGTGATTTAAGATGCCACTTGAGTCAAGGAGATGATTGGGGTGAATTAAATGCCATCAGTAATCAGGAACAGACCTCTTACAAAATTCCCCAGACCCAAGTCCATGGATTTCAGCACGGTCTCAGGATTGACTGCAACAATGTGGAGTCCGTTCTGCCCCTTAGCTCATCAGTGCCTTTATCAATGATGGAATTGCTCACAGAGGATACTAGATAACTAATTTTAAGATAAAACATTGGTACCACCAGAGCACTAAAATCCACCCCGTTTGCCTGGAAAGTGATATTTGCACATACAAATTGGATGCACAATTATGTACTTTAAAAGACTGAACACGCTGGTACGCTTACAAATGCTTGTAGTCAGTGACTTCCATCACAGGGATAGAACCACAGGGAAGGAGGTCCAAACACAGAGACAAGTGGTTCTCAAGGTCTCATCTCCTTATTTCCACCACTTATCAGAGGTGTGCTGCCAGCATTTTAATGGGGTGCTCCCAGGAAAGGGTCCTGTATCTGGTGGCGAGCTGGTGGTCTCTTCAAGGCAGAGGGATGAGTTTCAGGTTACTTCCCACCATCTGGGCTTCATAAATGCTAAGGTAAGGACACAGCACTACAGAGCACCTCTGATGGGTAGCAGCTGGGCTGCACTGTCCCTTCTTCACCTGGTGCAAAAGCGATACCTGCACCCTCATGTGCCAGCTGGGGAGCAGGAGAGCCAGCGCTGTGGCGAGAGCAGTGCTGAGGAAGCAGGGAGCTGCCCTGAAAGGCTGGAAGCTGAGCAAGCACCACTGAGTGTAACATTTCATCAGTGCAGCTGACAAGCAAGGTGACTCTCATGGGTTTTTGTCACTGTGCTTAGAGCTGGCTAAAAGCTTTAGGAGGTGAGCTGCGTTGTTCTATGACTATAACATCACTTACTGGGTTCCTCTGGACAGGAAGGTCTAGTGTATGCACACCCACATGTGCATTTCTTTCCCCTACCAGCTTCTCTTGGCTGAAGGAGAACCCAGATCCCCATTTTGAAGAGCCACAGTAATTTGATTGTGTTTGTTTTCATTTTCAGGCTCTTTGTAAGAGGAAGAGCCCATAAGCTTCATTTCAAAGGTGAAATCTGGAACCTAGGTCTGGAGTTTGGTGCTGTTAAAGCTGATACCAGTTGCTGCAGTGTCCTCCTGGCTCACCAGTGAGCAGGGGAGTTCCCATGTCCCTGTGCTCATTGCCATTCCCCTCAGTTTTCATCAGTTATGCTGCAAATACTGCATTTGTATGCTTAAATACCTAAATGTTTAATTACATGAAAAGGCTTTGGTTAGCACAGACTTACAAAAGCATCTAGATAAAATATCTTCCAACAGGAAACCTGTTCTTGTCAGGAGAACAGAATTGAACAGGCATCTAGAGAGTTAAACCCTGGTCTCTTCAGAGGCATAGCTGGAAGCAAGACCTTGGACCAACAGGATCTGCTGTACAAAGCCACCTCAACTGGTATAAATGAGTTGCAGTGGATTGGGAGCAAAACTAGGTACTTTCAGCGTCGAGATCGAACTCAAGTAGTCCTCTTCAGGAAGGAGGAATTGAAGGAGGAATTCCCAAGAGGAATTGCAGACTTCCGGTTAGCCTTTGCCTGTGGCCCATGGGGCAGAGAGGGAGAGACAGAGGAAAATGGAGCAGGATTACAGTCCCAGTGCTGTGATTAATGCTGGTGCTGAAAGGGGAGCAGGGCTCTCTGGGCTGTAACCTACTTGGCAAGTCTTTCCCACTTCAGTCTCCTGGCTGGCAGCCACAAATATTAGTTCTGGGACGGGTGACATTGTGTAGGTTTGACATCCCTCTTGTGTTGCCTTTGTAATGCTGCCAGCGTCCTGTGGTCATTTTCTGTCCTTTGGGCTCTTGCTCTTTTGGGGGGCTGATAGCTCAGATATTCAGTTCTTTTTTTCTGCTTATTTATTTATATTTTTTTTTGTTTGGGGTTTGGTTTTCTTGGGGGGGGGGGGGGGGGAGGGGGGAAGAAGCTTAGAAAACAGAATGAGATGTTTGGTGTAGCAAAGACTATACCAAAATCTCTAGAATTCACAGCAAAGAATTGTGCTTCAGGTCAGGTTTGGTTTCTAGAAATGAACCTGTTGGTTAAAGCCCAGATCAAAAGTACTCTTCTAAAGATCATACTGTGCCTCAACTGTTGCCGTAAAAAAAGCAATGTGGAAAGAGTGAGATGGGCCTGGATTTAAGCCTGGCTCTCTATGTGCTTAGGCTTTAAATGAAAAAGCTGTTCCATGAGCAGCCAACCTTATGAAGTCTGGTTTCCCGCAGGGTTGGGTTTGTCTCGTCGCCTCCACAAGCCCTGGCTCCTCCATCTCTCTTGAAACTGCTTGCAGACAAGAAGGGAGGCAGCAAGCAGGGGTCTATGGGTGCTGCTTGATCAGCTCCCTGCCCCATGGCATCTCCACTGAGCACTCTCACCTTTCCAGCCACCTCCTTCGGTCACTCCCCACTGCACGAACCAAGTGGGAACTAAGTTATCTCAAAGTATTCAATCCCTCTTCCAAATCTGGGTGACAACAGCTGATGAATGAAGTGCTACTGGGGAGGAGCGGTGTTGCTGAGGAGACACAGACCGAGATGGAGGGCTGTTTCCTAAGGAAACTATGCTAAGAAAATATAATGCAATTGTGCAAACGTGCCCACAGTTAGTAACCATTTGCAGTCCCCGTTACAGTGCAGTATGGAGTGGAAAGTGCTGCTGCTGCTATTTGAGCTCATGACTCTGCCAAGGACTCTCTGTGGCCCTTGGTGTGTCAGTGAACATCTTGACTGAGGTCCATCCCAGAGGGGAAATGAGGCACATTCCCTGATGGATGTCAGGCTCTTTGGGTTAACTCTGGTTGGGTGGAGGGGACTGCACGACGGGGCCTCAAACTTGGCTGAGGCCTTTGTGTTTCTGGAACACAAACAACAACTAACTTTTGGTTTATAATAATCTCAGTATGTATCTATTTACATAGCTGTTTAGTCCGTAAATGCTTCTCATGAAGGCTCTTTCCAAAGCACGTAAAGTAACGTAAGGCTATTGCTGTGTGTTTCTCCAGCTTTGGGCTTCCTTTCTGAAGCAAATTAAAGCACAGAAATTCAAACTGACCAGCAGTCCTGGCAATATTTGGAGCTCTAAAAAGGAGTGCTAGGATTTTTGATGTTGCTCCCATTACTAACTGGCGACCAAGTTAAAGCTCTTGGGTTAGAGACAATTAGCAAAACGCATGGTTAAGTGATGGTCGTGACTTGTGTTTCGCCAAGAGGGGACAGGTCAAACGATTTGGGTGGAAAATAAAACCCAGCTCCAATTGGCAACAGGCTCAGCACAACGATCCCCACCTCCTTGTCCTCCCCGTCACTCCGAGCATGTCCTTGGAGCACCTTACAGCACAGCATGGGGCCGTGCCGGGTGGCCAGCCAGATCTTCAGGGAGACGTGAGTGACTTACCAGCTCTTGGGAGGGGGGATGAGAGGAGGTGGCCAAGGGGAGGGAGCAACACTCTCCGTGCCTCAGTTTCTTTCGCTGTGGAAACAGCAGCTCTGAGGCCAATTGGAGGGGATGTGCAGCTGGGGATGGGGGGGCTGAGGTTGAGTGCTTGCTGGGCAGCGGGGTGCAGGGAGGGCGGGTGTCCGGGCTGAGCTGCCCGTGCTGGCCCTGCAGTGCAAGAGCTGGCCTGGACGGCGGCGCGGGGGCAGAGCAGAGCCCCGCTGCGGACAGGGCAGAGCCGCGGCGCGGCCGGAGCGGAGCTGTCCGCGGCCGCCGGTGCTGAGCCGCGGTGGCAGCCGCCGCGCTCCCGCGGAACCTGCGCCCCCGTCTCCGTCCGTCGCCGCCCCGCGGAGCTGCCGCGGGAGCCCCGGCAAGTTTCAGGCTGCGGGGAGCGCCCGGAGCTCCTCCGGGAAAGGTAAGGGGAGGGGGGGGGCATCCCCGGGACTGGGTGTGGGGGGCGCCGGTTCCTGTAGGTGACCCATGGGCGGGAGGGCAGGGAGCCGAGCCCCATAGCCGTGTCCCTGGGGCTTGGGGGTGATGGAGCACAGCACCGCGGCTGTGCTGCGTGTCCCGGGGGGATACCAGCGGTGCCAGTCGCGGCTGACACCCCTGCTCCCTACCTCGGGCGCTGGTGCATGTGTGTGTGCATGGGGCTGCACCCCCACGCAGAGGGGTCATGGGGGTCTAATAGAGGCAGAAAGCAGACTTGTTTTGTCACTGACTGATGGGGAAGGGCAGTCCTAGCACAGGAAAGCACTAACCTACAAAGTGATTTCAGGTAGGGGACTGAGGGCTGCCTTCTTACAGTGCAAATTGTCCTTCAGATACTGAGCAGTCACTCAGCTGTGTTCTTTTCCTCTTCTGTGACTTTTTAAGGCTTGCTTTATTTGCTGGGCAGGCAGCGGTGTCTAAGCTTCTCCTGAGCTAGGTATTGCAGAAATCGATTCCTGTTATGTACTATCGAAAGAGACTGGAGGTCAGCTGAGTTTCCAGGCTCATCAGGTTTCCTCCTCCTCTCCAAGAAAGGCTCAGGCTTCGTGGCACGTTGACTGAAGGAAAGCGACTGTCCAAGTCTGGAGATGAAAAGGGCAAACCTGACAATCATACAATATAAACCACTTGACTTTTCAGACAGACGTGTGGTCCGGCCATTCCAGCCCTGCCAGTGCCCTCCCAGGTGGCAGATACAGACATGGGTTTAGGCTTGATTCTTCCTGTGAATGCAAGAATAGGGTCTGTGATGCAGAACACGAGGGTTTCCTGGTAATGTACCTGTCGCAGCAGCTGCTTGGAAAACTTCATCTCATTTTGAAGTCTGATTAAATTGAGGGGAAAGGAGCTTTCACAGCCTGTCTCTTCTCAGAACAGAGTCAGAGCAATGGAGCTTAAATCAAATTCAACAGCAGCTTTGTATGCCCAAGGACTACGTGGCCAAGCAGTTTGAATTTAAAGGGCTGTGTTGTGCTGGCTGGGTAGATCCCGATGAGATGTTCTCATGTGAAGTCTCTCCCATAGGAATTACAGATTTAGTCTTGAGTGAGCACAGTCATGGGTTTGAAATGTTTTTGAGTTGTAAGAAAACTCCAGCAGCTGTTTCTGTCCAAAATGAACGTGTTTGGTACCCGATACTTGTGCAGGTTGTGACTCTCCACTAAACACGATGGCAGACAGGGATGCTTCCCCCTCTGTCTCACACTCACCTGAGGGAGCAGCTCGGGGTTTGCAGCAGGCAGGTGGAACCAGAACAGGTTTGTGAACTGGCAGGGAAGGAAGTTACTCGCTGTCTTGTTGCTACAAGGGTGAAGACCATGTAAGTACCTTCTGGGGCCAGGTGTGAAGGGGTCCCAGCACCCCACTCACAGAAAAGCTCAGACAAGTGCACCACCTCCTAATTCATCCGGGGAGGGGGGGAAGGCTTTACAGTCCCCCAGTGACAGCAGCAGGGGCAAGGCTGAGGTTTTTGCAGTGGTTTCTGTACTGATCCTCACTTGCTGTGCTGCACAGAGCTACAGGAAGTTTACAGGTTCCAGTCTGTGATTTACTTTCAGACACAAAAATTCTCTCTCTCCGTATTCCTTTAGAATGGATTTATTGTCCCTGTGTCAATGACATCAGCAGATCTATCAGTGCAAGAGATGCCTTTTTATCATTTCCTGTATTACAAGGAGAGACGTCTGCTTTACAAATAGCTCAAGCACAATCATAACAATAAGGTCTATCCCAAGTAATGCGCCAGAAATAGGAGTTCATCTCCTCTGCATCACTGTTACTTTTTTGCCAGCTTGATCTCACAGTACACTTGTAGCTCCCTTGATGTATTGATGGAGACCTGCCAGTGGGCTGAAGGAAATAAAGTCCTCAAGCTTTGCCAGTTCTCTCCTTCCTTTGCTGCGTGTGTGCGTGCACGCCAAGGAGCAGGAACAATTCCTTCCAGACTGTTTATGCTGGGCCTTGCCCTGTCTCATCCCCAGTGCAGCTGTGTGACCATGGTCCCTCCTTTTTCCCAGACTCCGTGTTCTTAATACACGGGTGCTTTGGTAACGCATCTCAGAGGGGTGGTGTGTGTCCTGTGTTCAGCATTGTCTGCCTCCAAGGGCTCTTGAGGAAGGCTGAAATATGGCTTAGGGGAGATCTATGCATTATGTGAATTTCAGGAATGATTTGCTCAGCCCTAAATGAAGGTTGTTTCTAATTAGGTTAATGAAGGACGTCATTCTTATGGCTGGAGTGACTCGGTCTGGTACAGAGAGGTATAAATCACCTGTCCCTGTGCACAGACACTCTTTAATATCCGAAGAGCACAGGAGAGTAAGAGGGATGATGTTCACTGGGCTGTGAAGCATTGAGCTCCATCTGTGGGGGAGATGAACCCATAGCCCTGTTTCACCATTGGCGCTGTGTCCCTTGGCCCACCCATGGTACAGAGGGGTTGCCCCTTGCCAGCACCTCCACATCTACTCTTCTCTGCACCAGCTTTGCTCCTAGGGTGAGTTTTCCAGGCTCCCATTCCATGGGATGTGGCTCCACATGGCCCCTTGGCTGGGTCTTGCCCAGCTTGCTCTGTCCCATCACCAGCTCTCATCACCAGAAGCTGCACCTCTCTTCCTTGCACTCTGCTGCATATAGAGGTGGGCAAAGCAACAAGCAATGCTGAAGACACTTGTGTGTCCAAGTGCTGTAACTCAGTGCCCTAGGCAGAGCTATAACCACTTGACAGCACGTTCATTCATCCCAAAGGCGCAGGCTCACAATGCACACAACCAAAATGTGCCTGTGGGAGCTTTGCCCACCTTTCATCTGTTTGTAGTTAAGAAGAAAGAGTCACATTCTCAAGAAACTCAGAAGCTCATGAATGTGTAGCAAAACCTCATCCCTCCTTCCCTCACATCCACAGTGTCACACTGTGGGTCTAATAACTTGGTGGTTTTCTAATATATTTAACCTTGGCATCAATTCAAATGCTTTGGCACACAAGGAAGGGAGAGGTGGGCTCCTCAGGACATTCATCATAGGAAACACATTGAGATTGGATTTTCGTTAGCTGTGAAATCAAATACTCTGAAGCAGCTTTTTCACCTTGACAGTTAAGAATATGCATCAGTGATGTTCCCATCCTGCCTTGCTCCTGATGTGCTGGTGAGCAGGGATCCCCGTCTCCTCAGAAACCTTTTAGAGGGTGGCCTGGAAAAGGGAGAAGTTGGGCTCCAACCTCTTCTGCTTTCTTGTGACGCAGCAGTCTCCTCAGAGAACTTTTCTGCAGCATCCCATCAGTTCTGCTTCTTCTCTTCAGCTATAGCCTTAGACCCCATGGCTGGCTGGCAGCCTGCTGTCTGCCCCCCACTAAAGCCCAGGTTTGCCATCGATGCTTTTTCCTAAGATAAAATGACTCGCAAGGTTTTAAACAAAACCTCAACACAAGCCCCATTATTTTGCTATTCCCTATGAGTCACTGCGTGGTACGGTGAGGATTTGAGCACTGGGACAAGATTCACACAGGGCAAGTGAAGGAAGTTGAGGGAATGTTTCCCTTTTTCTTGCTAGGGGTTTCCAGTACTCACTGGGATTGTCAGTGCAAATCTCAAGGGAGAACTTCCACTGGACGGTTGATAAAAGGAAAGGTCCAGCTTGAGCCCTGGGTATGAAAGCATTTGCAAGGGGCTCCCATTGCATGGTCAGCACCAGGTGCCCAGGAGCATCCTTTTATTGGAATGATTGATCTCATGAAGGGAGAAATCATTTCCCAGCCCTGGAGCCCCTGTGCTCCCCTCCTAGGTGATGTTGTGGTTTCCCTGCAGCCAGCAGTGTGTGCTGGATGCTCAGAGCCCGGCTTGCACCGGGCTGTAACCTTGCAGGAGCTGTGCTGCTTTCTGCAGGCTGCCCCTGCAGAGGACACACGCTGAGAGCCCAGGGCCTGGAGCTACAGCCCTCAGAGCAGGTAACAACAGTTTTGTTATTGCCTTAATGTCTGCTGGAAGATGAGCCCAGCACAGACCAGGGCGAGGAGGGACAGTTTAAAGCTCACCTCTGTGCTGGGGTCTTTGTCTGGGATGGATTGGCTTTGCCGGGGACTCCTGTTCATTGATTCCCCAAGCTCCCAGGGAGCAAATAGGAAAAGGCACCCAGCTGGACACCGGCACGTCCCAGTGCCTCGGCCAGGCAGGCAGGGAGGAGCTTCCCAGAGCTGCGGGTGCCATCAGTCACGCTGAGGACACAGAGAGGGGACAGTCACCTTCAGCATAAACCTGTAAGGGGAAAGCCTGAGAGCAGCTGGCAAGCCAAGCGCTGAGATGCTTTTAGTGCAGTGCCAGTGCAGAAAGATGAGGCAGTGAATACCCAGAGCAGGCTGAGGGATGGTGTGCAGCTCCCCAAGTTACTATGAGCTGGGGTAGTTTCCTGCCTAAACCCTTTTCCCTCTAGGCAGAGCTCAGAGTGGATCTTGGCTCATTGCTGCTCAGACCCACACCTTGAGTGCCCTGGTACTTACACTGTGTAGATGTTTAAGGGGATGGCCAGGGAGTTTGCATGGAGCAGCTGGAAAGCCCAAGCGAGCGGACGGTGGTTACAGTGACTTCTCACGAGCAGCATCTGCTGCCGTGGAGCCACGCTGAGAGGGCTCAGTTTTCTGTGCTGTGACCCTGTGAGATGAATAGGGAGAGGGGAGGGAGGGTGTAAAGCAAGCATCTTGTGAGTTATGTTAACAAAGGAAAGCAAGTTCATGCCCATGAACTGTACCTGGTAAACGAGGACATTCAAATGTGTGACACCCCAGTGCCAAAGCAGAACTGAGAAAGCAATGTTCCCCAGCCAGGAAAGTGTATGGAAAAACAGATCAGTATGCGTCTACCAAGTGTGTGCTGGGTTGGCAAGGAGAAGTCCTCCAAGCCAAGTTGCTGCTCTGACACCAGCACTGTATTATTTAAAGTGGGAAGCCTCTAAGATGCAAATGTTAATGTTTTCCTTACATATTTTAGCAGGCAGCTATTAAAAGGAAATGAATTAAATGGCCAGACATCAAACTGTGTGTACAAAATACAGTGCATGCAAAGCTGTGGTGCTGTATTTGTATGTGCTGCTGACAGGACAGGAGATGTTTGGTATGTTCAAGTACAAACTAGCTGTGCGGCTGTCATCCTGTCTGGGCAATCACACTGCTTGGTGCTTTTCCTCATAGGTGCTTGCATATCAAACCCCTGGCAGATAACAGCTGGAGTTTAGTTTCTTGGTAAAGCACACGCTGTTGTTCAATGAGTGCTTTGTTCTGCACAACAAAAGACTGCAAAAATCACTGCTGCAGTGGTCATTTCTCCAGAAGTGAAGTTCATGGCAGGAAGCTCTTTTGTAGTAGGAAACCCTGACAGAAGCGGTTAGACAACCTGGCTGTGTGTGTTTGCCTTCACAATGTCCATGCAGTGCCACAGACCAGGCTTCCCAGACCCAGGCAGGAGGATGGGGCCAGTGCAGGGCCTCTTTTTCATTGCTAAAAGCCAGTAAATGAGCTGGGGAAGGAGGCCAGTGGTGCCCAGCTTCCTGAGCGCCTCTGTCAGTTGAGCAGAAGGATGTCAATGGACCTTAATTTAAAGTCACATTTGCACCAAGCTGTCAAACCAGTAACGTGGGCAGAACAGGTCTCAAGGAGCCTGCCAGCAGCACAAGGGCTTTGGCCATGTCTACTAGAGCGAGCAAGGCGAAACCGGGGTTGCTGTTGCTCCTTCTGTCTTCAGTGCATGACACCTCTTTCTGTCCAGCACACACTGGCCAGGACTGCTCTGCACAGACCACTCCTCTTGCTTTCCACCACCTCTGTTCACAAGGGGAGCAGGAACCATCCAGGGAGGCCTGAAGTTCAACAAAGCGAACTGAGGAGCATGGATGACCATTGCAGCTCCCATTAACAAAAGAATTAACCAGCATCCTGCCTGGTCTGCAGAGACAACTCCATCATACTCACGGTGTGTAGGCAGCAGCCATAACAATATTTGATTGCTTAACATCAGATGCTTGAGATAGGCTCACTGAAAAGTAGTAAATGTGAGCTGTAAACATGCTATAGGTTGTGTGCCCACCTAACCCAAGAAAGCCATGAAGTAAACCAGAGGAACCATTACCCATCTGTATTTGGCTGTATGGGCCAGTAACACAGAAACTATTGACAGGATCTCTTGGCACCAATTGAACGCCAATTAGAGTCTTAACATGCAGTTACACTCAAAGCTAGTTTACTCGTTACTTTAAATAGCTCCATCTATCTGAAGGCAGCCTTGGATGAGAGGTGGGCATTTTCACCTCAGTACAGGTAACAAGGGGAGTTGCTCTGTGAAGTCCATGTCAGCAGAGCTGGGGTTCCATCTCCCATGGTTCTTGGTCCATGTGATAGCTCCTAAACCACCTCACAGCAGTTTTTCATTCACCTCCTCCCCATAAGTCTAATTCCCTGTTCCAGCTCAGTGTGTCCCTATGAAGACGAGGTGATGGGGCAGGAATGAGCAGCCTGTTGGCACTTGTGAGGGTTAAACCGAGCCATGGCTGCTCCTGCTCCCTGGCAGGGCAGTTCTCAGTTCTCCCGCAGCATGCAGGGAGGAACCTTGGTGAAGAAGGCAGGGATACTGCATGCATTAACCATCCCAGCAAGCAAGCTAACAGCTATTGAAACATATAATTAAACCATTATTTTCTCTCACCCCATCTTCTTTATTTTACCTGAACACAGTATTTTTCCATTTATTTGTTATCAGTGAAGGGAGTGAATATCCTGAAACACGTCTGCTGTTCTGCTCTACTACCCCCTATTAACTTCCTGAGCACTTGGGAACCTTTGGCTCAGCTGCACAAAATAACAGGGAAACTAATTATACTGATAAAACTCAATGACTGAGTCAGGCACCCTGAGAAAGGGAATGACTTTTTACTACTATTCTTTTTGTGTTAGTACACGTGTTCACTCTCACGTTCTTCACCGCCTGCACTGCACAGCAGGGATCACGTTTAGTTACAGCTTAAGAAGGAAGGTCCCCACCAGGAGCAGTGATGCCGGGGGTGACAATTCCATTGTTTCCCTGGCTGTGGGGTCTCCTGGGTCTGGGATTCAATGAGCAGCTTGGTCCAAGTCCCTTTGCCTGCATGGCCCTTCTCACACACACAGCGCACATCTCACAGTAGAGGCAGTTGCATGCTGCCGGGACGGCACAGGAGCAGCTCCTGGCTGCATCGCAAAGAGAGTTTGGGCCAAGCCTCTCTGGACACAGGGATGGTGGAGACATGTGAAGGACCCCACAAGCCTGGAAGAGGTGGGTACTTTGCAGACATGAAGCCTCCAGCTCCGAGCAGCCGACCCCCATGTGCAAACACACAGCGTCTGCTGCAGTCAGCGCATGGCTGAGACTCAGAGAAGATTTAGACCCAAAGGCCAATGCTAATCAGTAAACCCTGTAACTGAAGGAGCAGTAATCAAGTGAGATTACAGCCTGATCCTGTCATCAGCCCCCTGCCCAGCCGGTTCGGTCAGCGCTGCACCAGCATTAACAAAGCCACCTCCCGCAGTGGTGGGGCCATGCGGGGTGTGTGCTGCTGGCTCCCTTGTAGTGCAGTGCCAGGAGCATGTCACAGAGCTGCCCTCGGAAGCCAGGCACTCCTTCATTAGCCAGCCTTCACTCTCACTTGTGTTTGTATCTTGCTTTGCAGATGGGAGATGCGTCCAACACCTCCGTGTTCATCTCCACCTTATCGGAGAGAGAAGACCTGATTTTTGGCACGCTCTACTTGGTCTTTGGTAAGGAAAGACAGCCTGTTATACTTGTGTCCCTGCTGCGGGCTGCCCAGGGGCCTGCCTGACGGAGACAGTCAGGCCTTTTGTCGTCACTGGTGCTTCCAGAAGTGTTCAGTCATTAGCAGCACCATCAAAATGGTCCTTCCCACATTACTCATAAAGGATGATCTGACCAAAGCTGGGTGGCTGCATTCACATCTCCAGGGAATTGCAAGTACCAGTAATGGTTTTAAGTGTTTGGAAAGTTGAAGAACAGCCTTTTAGAAACATGCAGCCACCTGATGTGAGATGGATAGGGACTCTGTGTTAGCATTGCCAGCTTCATGACTGTTGAAGGTGATTTAGACCTCAGGCTGGTCCTTGCTTTCAGCACAAGGTGCTGGTGAATGTCCTGTGATTTGGAGTTAGTGGCACTGAATGGCCAGCAGGCAAAACTGAGGGGCTTGGATGTGCTCTGAGGTAGCCTGGACATGGTTGGTGTGGATCAGAAGTGAATGATGGGCA
Source organism: Pezoporus wallicus (assembly GCF_028554395.1). Classification (NCBI taxonomy): domain Eukaryota; kingdom Metazoa; phylum Chordata; class Aves; order Psittaciformes; family Psittacidae; genus Pezoporus; species Pezoporus wallicus. The sequence continues at coordinate 2,052,605 of NW_026636792.1, forward strand.
AAGGAAAGCCTCCCAGTTTCCTTAGCCCTGAGCATTTTGTCTCCCGGGTGTTTCATGCCTGTGAGGATGGGGAAGGTGTTTCATGCCTGTGAGGATGGGGAAGCCAAGGGATGCTCACATCCCTCGGACTGCGAACAGTCCTCTGTGCACCTACAGCTCCTAAGTGTTAGTACAGCCACTAAAATGTACTTATGTGAGACTAGTTCTGTGGGAAAAATGCCTCAAGAGGTTGGGGAGGACAAACACCTCAGTGCTCTACCCTCCAGTGATTCCAAAGCCTCCAAAGCTCTGGATTTGGCCACGTTCTGTGTGGGAATCCTGTTCCTGAGGGAAACTTCAGCAGCTCTGAGAGCTGGTTCTTACCATGGTATTTAATTTACAGTCTAAACCATTAGGTAGAAACTCTCATCCCACCCAACCTGCCCCAAGAACAGCAAAGATTCCCCTTCTGAGGACAATGAAACCTCTTTGCAATGAAAGCACAATTACATAGTGAAAAAGGTGAGAAAGCTCTCGTTATAAAATGTTAATCACCGCTGTTGTTTTAAATACATGAATAGCAAAGAGCCTGCTTTTGTTTAGTCTGGATTTTCCTTGATCTTCACAATGCCTTTCTTGTTGTTTATTTTGTTACTGTGATATTGGATAACACAGACCCACAGGAGTGACATTGCCAGGAAGAAATTAAAGAGACGAAGGGGCCCAGCTCCTTGGCCTCACATCAGAAGAGAAATCACACAAAGCTCCTGTTATTTATCTAGCTGGAAGGAAGTGCCCCCTCGCTCCTTCCAGCTGGAAGAAGCAACTCTGGCCAGATCCTGCACCCGGAGCCCACTGCAGTCTCATCCCATCCCTGCCCTCCTACCAAACGCCTCTGTAGGACTTCAGGAAGGGGAAGGGATCAGATTCAATGTGAAGCAGCTCCAGATGTGCTCACAGAGCTCTGCAGGTCCCACGGGCTCCCCTGCTCAGCCCACTCCAGACAGGGAAGCCTGGAGCCCTTTCCACCCTCTGTAGACATCTCCGGTGTTTGCTTCCAAACATCTCAAGATGATCCTGGCTCCTTTCCCGGCTCTGCTACGTACAGCACTGTTCCTCTGCCTTGTCTGCAGGCATCATGTCCCTCTTTGGGAACTCGCTGCTCCTGCTGGTGGCCTATCGGAAGAGGTCCATGCTGAAGCCTGCTGAGTTCTTCATCGTCAACCTGGCCATCAGCGACCTGAGCATGACAGTGATGCTCTTCCCCTTGGCTGCCTCATCCTTCTTTGCACACAGGTACCTTGTGGAGGCAGCACTGTACTGGCAAACAGCCCTGGGTGCGTTTTGGTATTGAAATGGGGAGATTCCTGGCAAGGGGTATGGATGGGCTCATGGGGTCAGTCTGGTGGCACTGGGGCACTGTGTAACCTCACAGGCATCCATCCCACAGCAGGGTGCTTTGCTGTTCCCTGTCCCTCAGGTTTACCACTGCTGTTAAAGGGGTTTGGTGGTGGGTTAGGGTGGGTTTCCCATGTGGCGTGGGCATTGCAGTCATGTGTGCTGGTGTGCATCAGGGCACTCCTGTACCCAAGGCTCCATCTGTGCTCGTCACTGGGATGCTCAGGGAACAAATTAGGGCAAGATCATGCCCCTTTTTGGGTCAGTCAGGAGCTGGTACATGTGCAGCCTGTTACAGCCACCCCATGCAGGGCCGGCTTTGTGGGACCAGCAGATGGGAAATACCCAGAGCAGGGACCAGGGTGAGCATCCCCATGCAGGGGGTGGCAGGGGCTGCCGGCCATGGCCCTGGGCGCAGGGCAGGGCTGGGGTTACCGCAGGCTTCCCCTTGCAGGTGGCTGTTCAACCAGGCCGTCTGCACCCTCTACGCCTTCTGCGGGGTCCTGTTCGGGCTGTGCAGCCTCAGCAGCCTCACGGTGCTCAGCACGGTTTGCTGCCTGAAGGTCTGTTACCCAGCATACGGTAAGTGCTGGCTGTGCTATCTGATCTGTGCTCACACCCCTCTCTGTTAACTTAAACCTTTGTGTTTTATGGGCCAGATCCACCTCTTCTGGGAAGACTCTGCCCCAGGGCAGCCTATTCCCAGTCAATACACAGGGTCATAGGAAAGTTTAAGTTGGAAAAGACCTTAAGATCATCAAGTTCGACCATTAACCCAGCACTAAACCACTAAACCATGTCAGTAAGTGCCACATCACTTAAATACCTGGACAGCCTGTTGCAATGCTTGACAACCCTTTTGGTGAAGCAGTTGTTCCTAATCTTCAGTCTAAATCTCCCCTGGCATAACTGGAGGCCTTTTCCTCTTGTCCTATTGCTTGTTACCTTTCAGGTAGATGTAGAGAGCAAGGTCTCCCATGAGCATCCTTCTCTCCAGGCTGAAGAACCCCAGTTCCCTCAGCTGTTCCTCATCACACATGTGCTCCAGACCCTTCACCAGCTCCATTACCCTTCTCTAGACATGCTCCATCACATCACACTTGCGCTTAGACTAGAGCAGACTCTGCCTCTGGGAAGCCACAAGCTCTGGCATTGCAAGAAGAGCTGCTTTCCGTTGGCCCAGGTGGGAGAGCCACAGGCCAAATGTATTGAATTCACTGAAATAATTACTACAGAAGGGCTGGGTTTGCAGTGTTGCCACTCACTTCTGTAGCCCTGTTTTTACCAGGACCTCCTCTGCAAAGCTAATGCGATGTTTGCAGCTCTAAGCTTGGGCACCAGCTCTTTGGAGAGGGCCTGCACTGCAGAGAGCACCTGAGGGAGTGAGGGGACACGGGCATGTCCCTGTACATTTACAGCTCCTCCTGTTTGGAGCTGCTTCTTCACTTCCTCAGCCCAGCTGCCAACCCCCCATCTAGGACCTATCTTCAGAACAGACTTTGGGTTAACGGCCAAAACCAGGAATAGAACGTGAAATCAAAGATATGGGTTTGATTTCCGGACCAGCCCCAGGGCGCATCCTCACCCCTCTCCCATGGCTTGCTGCTGCCTGCCCTGAGCCTGCGGCTCTTGCCAACCACCAACCTGCTTTGTGCAGCAGCCTCAAGGACGATGCTGGAGAGCTGGCACCTCCCTTATGTGCCAGCACAACAGCTTAGGAGATCACTATAAAGGTGGAAGGAAAGATAAAGGTAAAAGTGGGCTGTTAAAACACAGCCCGGGTACCCTGGCTTTTCCCTGCACAGGTTCTGCTCTACATTAGCTGGCACTGGCAGCCTGGCACATGGAGTTTGTCTCCCTGTGACACCCCAGTCCTTTGTGCATGAGGAAATGACTAATTTCAATGTGGTTTTAATTGCTTGGTTTCAAAGAAAAATGTTACTCCCATGTATGGCTGAAGGTGCAGCTCTTTATACTGAGCTCTCAGAAGATCAGGGAGGTTTATATTTGACAGGGGATGGGGCAGAAAGGAAGAAGCCCCTCCTCTCCCAGGGTTTCAGTCTGCCAGAGAGGAAAAGAGCCTTCCAGTGACAGTGGAAGCATTCAAACACATGTAGATGAGGCCGTTAGTGACATGGTTTAGGTGGTTTTAGTAGTCCTGGGGTAATGGTTGGATTTGATGCTCTTCAAGGTCTTTTCCAACCTGGCTGACTCTATGATTCTCTGTCCCCCCACATTCCATCAGTGGCCACACTACCTCCAGCAATTCCTCCCCCAGCAGAGAGACTCTGCCCTGCTGGTCCTCAACCCTGAGTGGTTTATGGCAACCCCTCATGTTTCTCTTGGTTTGTTGTTCTGGCCTCCCCAAGGGCTGGGGGGGTACCTGTGCATCCTGGGGTGCTGGGGTGAGCATTGGCATGGCTCTGCCTGCTCCATGGCTGCAGCACTGCCCTGCTCAGGGAGCCTGTCTGTGTCCCACAGCAGTCGGCCCCATCCCCTGTGCCTGGGCAGCTCAGGGTCCCCAACCCCACTCTCTGCTCCCCTTTACCCATGGGACCCCATCCTCACCCTGACCCCTGTGTTGCAGGCAACAAGTTCTCTCCCTGCCACGCTGGAGTGCTGCTGCTGTGCATCTGGGCATATGCCCTCATGTTTGCCACGGCCCCCTTGGCCGAGTGGGGCAGCTATGGCCCTGAGCCCTACGGGACAGCCTGCTGCATCACGTGGAATGCCTCGAGCAGGGAGGCCACGCTCTACATCCTTGCCCTCTTCATCTTCTGCTACCTTCTCCCCTGCCTCCTCATCCTCGCCTCCTACTCGCTGATCCTCTGGAGGGTGCGGGGGTCCCGCAGAGCCGTGCGGCAGCACACGTCCCCCCAGCGCAGAGCCCGCAGCGTGCACAGCCTGGTCGTGAAGGTAGGGGAGGCCCCGGGGTGCTGCGGGGTCTGGGGGTGTCCCCAGCCCAGCACTCCCTGGGCAGGTGCGTGTGGCAGGACCCCGTCCCCAGGTGTTTGTATCAGTGCGGGGAACAGCACGTTTCTCCTCATTTAAAGCCATCAGGTGGAGGAGATTTCAGTTTCAGCTGCATTGGGAAAGACCATAGGAGCAGCCTGATGAGTCATTGCTCCCCAGGCTACAAGCAGTGCTGTAGCTTACCAAGGACATGTCAAAAAAAAAAGGTGGGTATCCTTTAAAAAAGCCCAAATGTAAAAGAAAGCAGCTTGGAAACCTGGCCTGCAAGGAGAGGTTTGTGTCTGCTTAGAGGAGGTGGTCTGAGCCTGACCCGTTTCCAGAGCCTCTCGGTTGGTCTGCGTACCAGGTCCAAGGAGGTGATCCTGCCCCTCTGCTCTGCTCTCGTGAGACCTCACCTGGAGTATTGTGTGCAGTTCTGGTGCCCTCAGCATAAAAAGGACATGGAACTGTTGGAACAAGTCCAGAGAAGGGCCACAAGGATGATGAGGGGGTTGGAGCACCTCCTGTATGAAGCTAGGCTGAGAAAGTTGGGGCTGTTCAGGCTGGAGAAGAGAAGACTGCGTGGAGACCTCATAGCAGCCTTCCAGTATCTGAAGGGGGCCTATAGGGATGCTGGGGGGGGACTCTTCATTAGGGACTGTAGTGATAGGACAAGGGGTAACGGGTTAAAACTTAAACAGGGGAAGTTTAGATTGAATATAAGGAGGAAATTCTTTCCTGTTAGGGTGGTGAGGCACTGGAATGGGTTGCCCAGGGAGGTTGTGAATGCTTCATCCCTGGCAGTGTTCAAGACCAGAGCCTTGGGTGGCAGGGTTTAGTGTGAGGTGTCCCTGCCCATGGCAGGGGGGTTGGAACTTGATGATCTTAAGGTCCTTTCCAACCCTAACTATTCTATGATTCTATAATGACTGCTGGAGGGAGGTTGAGTGCTTCCAAAGGGCTGTTGGACTCAGCTGGCCTGGTCCAAACCTGCGTCCTTTGTACCCATCTGACACCCACTGGGCTGAGGCAATTTCTGTGTTTCCCAGGTGGGACAGGGTGTGAGTTGCGGGGAGTGCAGGTTTATGCACCACACTGGGACATGCTGAGTCACTGTGCTGATGTCTGACACACCAGAGCTCCAGTGGGATGGGTCAAGAAGGCTCAGCACCTTTCCTTTGGGATGTGACCAACTGCTTGGGGTCCTGTTGCACATGGCTGAGTTCTGGGGGGGGGTCAGCATCCTGCAAGTGCACAGGAGGCTCACGGCACCACCATCTCCTCCTGTTCCAGCTGAGCATCGCCGTGTGCCTGGGGTTCCTGGCTGCCTGGACCCCTTACGCTATCGTTGCCCTGTGGGCAGTGCTGGGTGATGCCAGCCAAGTGCCAGCGCTTGCCTTCGTGCTGTCGGCTGTCTTTGCCAAGTCCTCGACGCTCTACAACCCCCTGGTGTACCTGCTCTTCAAGCCCAACTTCCACAAGTTCCTCTCCAAGGATGCGGTGCTCCTCCAGGCCATGCGTACCCTGCTCTGCTGCGGCTGCCCCAGCGCTGCGCTCCAGCCCTTCCCATCCCCGGCCTTCGGGGACCACCCCGGGGCTTGCAGGAGCTGCAACGACACCTTTGAGTGCTTCAGTAACTACCCCAAGTGCCACAAGCCCGCGCGGGCGCCCGGCTCCTCGCCCCGCTGCGCACCCCTGGCCATGCTGGCCGATGGGGCTGCGTGCCCGCCGCGGCTGAAGAGGACGGTGCAGGTGATGGTGCTTGTCACCAGGAGAAGGTCGGGCCTGAGCGCTGTGAACGTGGTGGGGGAAGCTCTGCCGTCGGATATCATGAAAGACCTTCTCTGAGCCCGGCCTGCATCCCACCGGGGCACTGGGGGATAAACCCAAACCCAGCTCTCACCTGTGTATCCACTGGGTCCCCATCATGTTCTGCAGATGAAGTGACGTCTAACACCACCCTTGCCTCCTCCTCTGCTCTGGCTCTTGCAGCTCTGAGCCGAGGCTCTGCACTTAGAGAAACCAAACAAAACACCAAACCCCAGTGCCTGGAACTGGCCCAGGGGGCAAGTCCAGGGTCCAGTTTATCCCGTGCCTTGCTCTCTGGGCCCTTGGCCTTTGTTTCTCCATCCTGGTGCTCGGATGACCAAGTAGGAACTTGGTTGTCTTAAGAAACTGTGCTTGGCAGGGAGGGCCCAAGAGGTGTCCTACCTCCAGCGCCAGCTCCCGCTGACCATGTCCTTTCCCAGACGGGAGCAGGACGGTGCTGCTCAGCTACCTCACTTGGGATTATGAAGCATCTTGATATACCTCTCAAGAGACCACTCTGCAGGCTGCCTAACCCCACTCCCTCGGTTCGAACACAAACCCACCACCATCATATAGATCGAAATGGGAGCTTGTCTTTAGAGTAAGGTTTGGGGTTGCAATAATCCTGGTGTGAGTAATAGCAGCCCCAGGTCGTGCTCTCCAGGCAGGGAATTGCAGATCTGTGGCCAAGCATCATCCTGGAGACAGGGCAGAAGCTGAGTGAGACAGTGCTGAGGGAGGCTGGTTATGTCCCAGATATTAATCAATGCATTCAAGGTGATGGGAAGAGTCAGCAGCAGTGGTAGGAAACACGCTGCCCACCAGCACCCAGCCAGCCAGTTACTCGTGGGAGTGCTTTATGTTGTCTCTGGTTAATGAATGAAATGGCACCACAACCCATTGCCAGGGCTGCAGCATTAAGTCATGGATGTGCTATGTGGGAATAGTGACCTGTGTCTGCATGGACACGGGAAACAGCCGCTGCCCCAATGCCATCACTGCCTGTGCTCTGCCTGCCCGCTGACCCCCGGCTCCCCCTCTTCTCTCCAGACACCAGTAGTGCTGGTTTCAGCCATTGCTGTAGAACCAGGATCTGTCACTGCCTTTGCTTAGCACAGGCACAGCAGGGTCCTCTCTTCCAAGGACTCACAGCACCTCAAGGAAGACTTGATAGCTGCAGGGTGTGCAGAAACACAGAGGGAAGGGGATGCTCTTGGTGGGGGGCAACAAACAACAGATTCATTTAAGCTACAAACTTAAACCTAAGCATGAAGAATACCGAGGGTTTTGGGCCTCAATGTTTGGGCTCAGTTCCAGAGTAGGAGGCAATGGAGCCAGTGTGAGCTCTGTGCTGGGGAGGGTGGTTGCTGCATGTAAGTGTGCTGTGTGTGCCATCACTACCCGTTGCTGCTGCACAGCTCTCATTAGCACACAGCAGTCATGCTCTTGCTTTTGTCCCTTGGTCGTTTCCCCTGATGCACCTGAACTGGCTGTTTCCCTGTAACCAGAGAGGGTCCTCTGTACCTCTGGGGTGCTCCTGCATCTTCCCAGGATGGTTTTGCCCACGTGTGATAGCTGCAGGCGGTCGGGGCAGGGTTTATGCCCAAGAGCCAAGTAGTACCTGAAAAGCCATGCAGGGAGCAACGCTCCTGCCTTTGCTCCCTATTCCTGTCATGCAAAAACCCGCACCCAGCCCCGACACGGACCGTGTTTGCAAAGGAAGGGATTAAAATCAGGAGGGAGGACGGGGTTTCCAGCGAGGGTGCAAGTCACTGGGTCACTGCCCTTCCACCCACAGCATGGGGCTGCCCCATCTCCAGGGCACTGTGGCACGCAAGGGAATCACGCGGGGTCACTGCTCGCTGGTCATCACATTCCAAATACTGTGCATTGTTAAAGTAAACTCGCTCGTGCAAGACTGGCGTTTGACTTGGCTCACTTACGTGTTAGCGGCCGTGCTCCGGGGTAAATGGGGATCTCACTTCTGCTGCGCATGGTCGGGATGGGAGCGCTGCTGCTGTGGGTGAGCGACCACAGAGACGGGGCATGGCCCATGGGCAGGGCTGTGGGGACTTGGGGCCAGCAAACTCCCTTCCTCAGCCAAGCCTGGCTGTGGCTGCTGCCCATCGCTGCCCTGGGTGGACAGGAGCCTCCAGAAAGGTGACCAAGGGCTGGTTTCCTACCGGAGGACACGGATATAAAAAGCTGCCACCAACTCCTGGGGCCCCTCAGGGCCACCCTGGGATGGGGCCAAGGACAAGACCCCAGTCAGGCTGGGGCTTTGGGCTGTGATGGGCTCAGGGTCATGGCGTGGTCCAGCCACTGATGCAGCGCCTGGTCCCTGCCTTGGTTACAGCCGCTTTGTTCCTTGCTGCCTAAAACATACCGAGGTCCCGACATCACCTGCAGACAGGAAAAGAAATAGCCTGCAAATTCCCCCATCCTTTATTGCTGCAGGGAAACCCCAGATCAGGACCTTCATCTGTAGTTTGGTGATGGAACAGACAACGTTGAATAGTGGAACACTGGGTGGGCTTTAACCTACATTCATAGAGATGCTCCTGCTGGTGGGGAGGCCAGGCAAGCACTTAGCAAATCCCAATCATTTTCATTAACTCCAGCAGGTCCAGGGGCTCTCCCCAGCATGACCTGGGGCTGCTGTAACCCAGGTCCTCCTGCCTGCCAGGCTGGAGCCCTTGAGCCATGGCACGATGGGTGCTGATGCAATCAGTGTCTCCAGCTGGGAATGGTGCCATCAGGTGCTGCCAATTCACCAATTGCACGGGGATAAGAGCCCACCCCCAAGGGCATCTCCAGTGAGGTGAGGCTGTTGCTGTGAGGAGGATGTGGCTTCACCCTTGGGGCTGAGGTAGGTCTGTGCTGGGTAGGGTTTGGGGGTGATTGCTGGGTGTCAGAGCTGATTCCTTGAGTTTCTGGTGCTGCTGCAGCCTCATCATCAGCTCTGAGGGGTGGGAAGGGGCTGCAGGGCTGTGTGGCTGCTTGGTGGAGCCTGGCCCTGGTGAATGAACAAGGCAGGGCTGCCCTGGTTTGGCTTTGGTGCCCGGGCAGGTGTGCTGTGGTTGCTGTGTTTCACACTTGGTGCTGCCACGTGTGCCTTTCACCAGCGATGGGTTTATTTTCACATAGCCATCCTATTCCAACCTCAATTGGTCTCTTGAGGCTGAAGGTGCTGAGGCAAGTGCAGACATGTATGCCCCATTGATCTATACGTAACCAGTGTATAGTTACTAACAGTGTAGTCTGAGCTAGTGACTCCTTGCATCCAGACCCTTTGTACCTCTGAAGTCACTGGTTGCACAGAGCTGACAGTGCACCTTGCCTTCTGGTGTCTGTGCTCTGGCTGTGCCATCTCCTGTGGCCCATTCTCCCCAACAGCATCTCTCAGCCATAGTCTGTGCCATTGAGCTTTAAATGCAGCCCCATGAGTGAAAACCTCCCCTCTGGTGTGGGTGACCTGGCCTGCAGGGTGCAGGAAAAGAAGGGTGTTTAACACACAAAGCTCAGAGCCCTGGTCTCCAAAGGTTCATCTCCTGAATGGCACGTCACGTCCATTGCTTTTGGTCCTCCTATGGCAGCCTTTAAGCCAGGCTGTGCAAACAGCCTGTAGGTGCTTTGATGTTTAAACTAAATGACACTCGGTGTGGATGAGTTCAAAATGACATCTCCATCATGATGGAACAGAGGCACGGGGAGCTGGAGGTGTTTGTGTTCAGCTGGTGAGTCACGAGCAGGCTGGGGCCAGGGCAGAGATGGGGCTCAGAGATGGCGCAGGTTGAATGTAACCCAGAGCTGTGTTAAGGATTGTTCCATCTGTGACTGTCACAGCTGTATTGGGATGCGGGGTGCCCCCAGATGTGTCACTCTGGAGCACACGCGAGCAGTGATGCGTCTGCAGGAGGGATGCTGGAGTCACATCACATTCTCTGTTGTCTCTTGTGGATGAGACCTGGGAGCTCTCGCCCTCAGGGGTGGCTGGTGCTGGAGCAAGCCTGGACCATGCTCAGAGCATCATCCCAGCCCTGCCTGGCACAGGGCTTGCCCTCAGCCTGGCTGGTCTGACCATAGCTTTAGCAGCTCCAGGACCTTGCAGCTCACAGGGCTGCTCACTGGCTTTGCAGACAGTATCTCGGCTAGTGGGGAAACTGAGGCACAGATTGTGCCTGTGAGCTGGCAGTGATGATGCAGCAGGGGGTTTGCTGTCCTTGAGCTGTGGAGTGAAACCTGGTGAAAGCCCCTGCTGGTCTGGGGAATGGGATGGGCCCAAGGCATGGGCAAATAAATTCTTGGAGTCTTAGGATTCCCCCTCCTTCTCCTTTGCATGGGGCCTTGGTCATCAGGAGGAACAGCCACTGGGTTTGCTGTCTGACAGAACATCAGGGCTCTGCAAATAGTACTATCCATTGTACTTCCTGGTGCCTCTGCTTTTAAGGGAGCATAATAAAATCAGGTTTATTCTTGCACAGATCTGTAGATGGCACCAAGTTCGAATGGGGCTGCTGGGATTTGTGGGGAGAGGATTAAAGTTTAATATTGGCCTGGTAAAATAGGAAACTCTGCAGAAGTAACTGCAAGGCAATATGGAGAGAGAGTTTTTGTTTTCTGAGCATATTGAGTGAAGCAAAGAAATCCACCTGAAATGGCTAACACAGAGAAGTCAATGTATAGATAAATGAATATGAAAATTGGTCACTATGGTAAAAACTTCTTTTGGTTCCCAAATAAGGAGGGTTGGAGCCTATTTTGAGAGCGAGCAAAGCTGTGTTAATTCCAAGTTTTGACAAATGTAATATTTCATTAAGTTTTAGGATAGATGGTTTTAAATTAAACTATCCAAATCTTCTTCACTGTAATTGCTGCAGAGGGATTTCATTAGCTCCAGCCCTATCAGTTAATTGCTGCAGTTTCACGGGTAGCATCATCCCCCGTACATGGCTCATTAGGTGCCGGAGCACCATCACCAACTGCCAGCAGAGGGCAGGAAACGCTCAAGATGCCCCGATGGAGCTCCCAAAGGGCTGATCCGTTGAGACGTGCCTCCACCTAGTCCTCAAGTGACCCATTTCACCGGAATCACAGCAGAAATTGGAGGCTAATTTACATTTCCGCATGACTGAGGGATAACACAAAGCCCCTTGCAACAGCACCTAGATAAGTGTGAACCTTCCAGTGACAATGGAAGCTCCCAGAGCCCTTCCAGCAGCTCCTGGCCTGGTGTGCTCATATTGAGACACCCAGTGAGGCTGACGGGAAACTGGAACGTAATTAAGTCTACTGTTACCATGAAGGGTGAAGAAAAAGTCTGAGATTTACACAGACCCTCTCCTAAGGATAAAGCAAGCATTAACTGCTTTCTGGGCAGCACCAGAAGCCAAGTTCATGCCCTGTTCCCACCAGTGCATGTTTCAGCTCTGGGATTAAGGTCTTCAAACAAACGGGATGGGGAAAGGGAAGAAGGGAGTCCTCTAGCAAGATGTGTTACTGTGAAAGCAGCTCAGACAACACAGGTTTAGGATTCTAAATACATTCTTGAACTTTTATTTCTGCCAGTGGTAAGCTGTTGATTACAAACCTCGGTAGCAAAACCAGACCAAAAATACATCTCACTCTCGGAAGCAAACGTGCACTTGGCATGTCAGATTTACACGCAGAACTATGATTCACATTTTGACAGTGAATATGTAAATGCCCAATGAGGGATGTGGGTTGGCAGCAAGAGCAAACTGCTGTGTGTAACCGTGGCAAATGTGCAGCCAACACTGTGGGTCTGTGTAGGTGCACACAACTCTGAGCAAATGGACTACGCCATGTAGAAGTGAAATGATACTGCTGGCTTTGAAACAGTGTAAGCAGAGAAAAACCCTATTAACAAACAACAACTTAATGAAAGCTGTTTAGCACTTCCCAACTGAGGCTGCTTCGGCAATGTGCAGTATCTTTGTACCTGGGTTAGATCTTGCAGGTGTGTGTGTGTACACACTGCTTTGGCTTCCACTAGAACTTAAACATTCCACTAGCGGATTCTGAAGTGTTAGGGATACTTCATGAATCAGGCAAAACAAAAGCTGCTGTTTTCTGAGATTTGAAGCCAAAGTGCCAGCAAAGAGCAACTGCCAATTACAGAAACCCAACTGCAACTGGCTTTAGCCAAAGAGAAGACATTAAACCTCCAATGTCTAATGTGGTTCTGTACTATGTGACACAACCCCCACTCCCCAAACCGTGCTATAATCAGTTCTGTGGGTTTGATATGTCAGTATAAAAAAAGAAAGAAATCCCATAAAATAGAAATCAAGAACTTAAAGGACAAAACCACCAGTTCCCAGAGGTGCTTTCTTGTATGTGCAACATATGCTTTTTGTCAAGGTACACATCTTCTCCAGATCCATAATGTGCAAATCCCATAAATTACAGAACTATTCCAGTCAGATTCCCTTACTAGTGCTGAAACATTCACAGTATAAACTGTCAAGATTCTCCATGCTGTGAATGAATATATATATATATATAAAAAAAAGTAAAGTGCAATTCATTCTGTTTTGCAGAGTCATATGTGGCTCTGTACTTCAGCATATGTTTACAACAGATTTCATAATAGGAAGACAATCCCCCCATTAAACAATGTGATCTTTTCATGGCAGATGTTCTTGCTTTTCAATAGGCTGCATTAAATTTGCTATGGTGTAAAACCTGAATGAAAGGTTCTTCATTCATTCCAGTGTCTCACACTTACGGTTTCCATCACTGACAAGTAATATCAAGCCCAGTAGATCTGTGGTTTTGTATCTAAACATGTAGCACAAGACGTGTCTGAAATCAGGAAGTTCATTCTCAGCTTTTGTGCAGCCAGACTCTTGATCCTTAAACCCTCTTTCTAATGATCTAGACTCACTGCACTCCTGCCTGGTGTCCTATAGCAGCTCTTGCTCATCATCTTCAGATCCTGAGGGTCCTTGTCGTACCTCTTCATACCACTTGTTTGTGAGGGTTTTCATCTGTATGCGCCCATGATGCAAGTCCTGAGGCAAATGCAAACCAGAACAGTTTGTTACTTAGCTACAATGCTACTTGTGTGATAGAGCAAAAGAGAAAGGCTAGTCTAACATACTCCTTAGGAATTAATCCACTCCTGGTCTCTAAGCATGCAAAGCAATTCTGTTTCCGACTTGAAAATACTCATCAAGTGTTCAGGCAGTAATTATTGCCACAGATGCTATTTTTGATGACGGGTATTTTTATACCTGTGTTTTCTACACAGTCCTGCTCTGTGGGTTTCAACAACCCTGATGCTGTCTGCATGGCCTGGCTCTGAATCTCACTTCTCTCTGCACGTTCCCAGGGCCATTGGGTTGCTTGTGACCTGCTCTGGTGATTCATGTACTTACGTTTCTAGCCTTTGGTTGCAATTTGGATGGCAGCCTATGCTTCTGGCTACCAACTATGAATCAGATGCTTACTCTGGTTTCATGAGTCCCTTTTGGTTTTGCAAAAAATGTCTTTAGCTTTTGTGGGAAAGTGCTGAAAACATTCCTTTGAAAAGAAAGGTACAAAACAAGAGGAAAAATAGTATGGGAAGTCTAGGATGATGGAATGTGCACACTTCACGCAAGTTTATCAACTCCACAGCAAAAATGCTTAATTCTATGGCAAACTGGAAAAACTGTGGGGAAAAAAAAACCACCCCAAACCAGTGTGGCTAAGGAGCCTCAGGTTTCTGAGGCATGGGAGTGAAAATGGCAGAGTATTTACACCTCTCAGAGCCACTCTAGTGTTAAGTTACATGTTCAGTCAGGTGTCATTTTACATTTACAGCTTCAAAGTCTTAGTCTCCCAGTGAAGAAGTCTTAAAGGTGAAGGTTGCAATGCTGGTGTGTATTTCCCAGATATAAATTGCACTCTGCAGACAAATCCTAGGTCCAGAATGCACAGGACCATGTACAGTAAAAGGCAGCAACTTTGCATGACAGCACTTGAAAAGCTCTGTGTGAGTGGCAGCAGCTTTTCTAGCAGCAGTAATAACTAGTAACTCCTGATACTGTTCATGGCACTCTGCAAGATTAGAGGCAATAAATCCATACGCATTTTAAAGTTTAACTGTGGTAGCCCTGAGAGATGCTCATTTAATCCAACCTGCAAATTTGCAGTGCAGCTTTTCATTACAGCTGCTCTACATACACACAAGTAATATATTAGGTGGCTCCCTCTTCCCACCTAATGTGCAAGTTGCACAGCTACACTGTGAGCTTTGAATCGTACAGAATGAAATGACAACCAACTCTACCATGGGCTCTTTTCTCCTAGAAAACAGGAAAAACTTACCTCTTGTGTGAGTCTTCTGGTAAAGAAAGGGTTCAAATACTTGGCATCAAGCCACATAAACCCTTTGAGGTCCTGGCGTTTTATGTACTGGGCTTCATACTCCTCCTCCGTGAGCTCTGATAAATGTTCAGATTCTATGGTGTTTCCCTGGAAAGATCACAAATGTTGCAGTAACATGAGAAATGCTGCAGTCATCCCTTTGGCTTGCTCAGCCCTCTGCTCTGTGCTCTCCCTTCTCACAACTGTTTCCTGTGCTGGAACAAGATGGAAATTATCACCCCAGCCTACCAGGGATTATAGCTATACAAATCTGTCCAGTTGTTGACTCCCAAAGTCACCTAGCTTCTCTTTTCACGCTGAAAGGTAAAAGGTCTCAAATGTTCCACGTTCTGTATTGCTGCTACTGCTGAGAACAGATTTCTAGAGTGCAGGTTTTCTCTTGTGAGCTGAACAATGATTTTATCCAGCAAGCCACACTAATGTCATTGTTTTACTGAAAACAAACCCTGTGTCAGAACACACCCTATCCCTGTGCCCTTCCTATACATACCTCCCTGCGTGGACAGAGTAAGATAGTTCTGAAGACTGCAAGCATTTTGAAACCTCATGCCAGGAGGAGCTGTTTTTCAGATCCTACAGAACAATCCCCTGTGTGTAGTTTGATGGTTTGCGGAAAACCAGGAAAATGCTCTGGGATACTTCACATATTTCAGTCTTTTGCACGTGAGGTTTCACACTGGCTGTTAGTTTTCTTCAGTACTCTTGCTTAGCTGGAAATTGCTTTAGCATAAAAGGCAGTCAGAGGGGTGCTGTTGATACCACCTTCTCATGGCCTTTGCTTTGGCTTCTTCCAATTTTCATCTGCCTTTTATGATTAATTCATGACTCACGTTGTACTAGCTACTTTCCCTCTGTATATGACTCAATCCTCTATCATCTGCTTTACACTTTTGCAGGGGTTACTTTAATTTGTGTGGATAGAGTTATAATTAGACTGAGTTAAGAGACACTCTCCCTTCCCTTTGTCCAAACAGTTATTTTGTGTAAACAGTACCCAAGCTCTGTCTTTGGGATATGTCAGAATTACACTGCTTGGCTTTGTCCTACCGCCTTGGCTTTTTCCACTGCTTTTGTTTTACTTTTTAGTAAAAAATAAAAATCAGTGATCCTCTGAATAAAAAACCCAACAAACCATCTTCTCCGTCTTGCTAAGATTGATGTCCTTCTTGTTCCTCTTGCGTGCTTTGGAATCCTCGATGTCAATCAGTCTGATGAGGGGCATGGTCCCTCCTCCCAGCAGCAGAATGGTGAACAATACTATGATGATTGTTGTTGTCCCAATGAGCTGCCGCTTCTCTATTGGTTCCAAGCCCAAATGGAGGCTGAGGGCATAGGGAATTGCTCCGCGTAAACCTTATCAGAGAACAGCAAATCAATGAAGCATGAATCAACAGGTACAATGGTCCTCAGCACCATGATAGCCCAACAGGAATTCTCTATCTTTAAAAGACTTTTACAGTCCTACTATGCCCACTCATCTACTATTTGGTTACCACCCTAAAATGAGTCTAAGCTCTTCAAATACTGCTGTTTAAACTGTGAAATTGCTAGACCTAGAAAGAATAGTAGACTGTTTACAGAAAAGCTTTAGTGGGGATCACCCATAGCAATCTATCGCAAAGGGGGGAAAGAACATATCTATTGCACTTGGGTTTGAGAACAGTGCAAATGTTCAGCTGAGTTGTGCTCCACAGACAGTAAACTGGTTCCTCTCAGAGTTGCCCATGCAATGAAAAAGACACATTTTTTCCATTTCTCCATAATTTGAGCTCTAACTTACCGCTAAACCACATGATAAACATCATTTTGGGGGTGATCTTGTGATCACGGAAAAAGTTGAGTAGGTAGGAAAGTGGGAAAATGTTCACTGCTCTACCAAACAGAACAAGGACCTGAAAAACAGAAATAAAAGCAAAAGACCATTTGATGCATTACATTCATGCAGGTCCAAGTTTCACCTTACCCTGTGCAACCCAGATGCATGTGCTCTTTTCATCACAAGTCTTGCAAGTAAAAGTGCTGCTAAGTTAACATGAAGAAATCTCTCAGCATAGGTCAATGTGGAATTTAAGGTTTTAAACGTTTTGTCTGCTTAACAGAAACTAAACCAGACTTGTCACTGACAGAGAGCAGACACTACTTTACTTATAATAAATAAATGAAACCCAAGAGGCATTCCAGGGGGACCAAGAATTACTTTGGGTGAAAGTCCTCCTCAGTTCAGTCAGTTCAGCTCCTTTAATTGTCCCCTTGGTGCAACACTAAGATGGAATAAGATATTTCTATTGCCTCCCCATGGACCAGTTCCTCAGAAGAAAAGGCCAGAAGCCAAACAAATAGCATGTAATCGAGTTCCTCAATGCTTTCCTGGGTATGGTTACAAAATATACCACACATTGAAATGATGTTTTGAGAGGGGAAAAAGATGTACTATTGATTTAATGGCAGACAATTAACAAATACAGTGAAAACTTTTAACTCAGAAAAGCAAAGGTTTTCACAAACAAGCTTTTAAGCTCCACCACAAACAGACTTTGATAAGGTAAATATCCTAGAATTAGTCAGCAGGATCCTTGAAGGGCTGTGCTGTTTTCCTTTATGAATCACCCCAAAATTACACAATTTACATTATGCCTATGAGGGCAATGCTACATAGAAGGAAGTGTCACACCTTAGATATATATATTAGATAAAGAAGTTGGGTGCAATGCAGCAAGAGTAGCTCCCCATGCTGGTATCACCACCTGGGAATTGTAGGTAGCAATTCTTGCCATAAACCATAGACTAAAATGCACTAGGATACATTGTTGTATGTGACTGAAAGTGGATTCACATTTCCCTCTTTTGACTGTGCAAAAGAAAATGTTCGTTTCATGTCTTTATATTACACAATTGCAGTAGCAATAGATGTAGGTAATACTCATGTGAAACGTATTTCAAAGTGCCAGCACATAAAGTTACACTGAAATACGGAATGAAGCAAAATGAATTAAGAATGGAGTCAAAGAATGAATACACATTAGAGAAGGTTTGAGTTAAGGACTTCCTCTGAAGAAGGTGAACGCGGAGTGAAGAATAATCATTTAATGTTGTTCAATATATAAAAAGTATTTTCATAAGCCCATATAAAACATAACTATTCTAAAACATATTAACTGTAAGTTGCTTCCCCCCACCCCAATACTAAAAATGCATCTGAAAAGAGATAGATGAAAGTAAATACCTACTATGCACCAGATGACAAAGGACATCTCAAACTTGTGAGGAAAACTAAAAATTGACAGGCCAAGAAATGCAAAAACACA
This sequence comes from Pezoporus wallicus, assembly GCF_028554395.1. Classification (NCBI taxonomy): domain Eukaryota; kingdom Metazoa; phylum Chordata; class Aves; order Psittaciformes; family Psittacidae; genus Pezoporus; species Pezoporus wallicus. The sequence goes on from NW_026636792.1 coordinate 2,070,445, forward strand.
CGTTTCTGAAAAAGAGAAATCACATCTTAAATAAACAATTACATAAAATCTTTCCTACTCCTATTATCAGTTATTACATGCAGTACATAAAATAGTATTTCCTGACTTCTGAATGCACAAAGTAGGCACAAATGGCATTATGCAAAAGGTCTGACTCTTCCACTTGCTGTCAGCGGACAGCACTTCAGTGTGTGTAGGTTTGTAATTTTCTTACTGTAAATTCGTAGTAAGTATGAACAAAGGTTACAAAACCTTGTTCTAAAGACTGGGGAATTTTTAACTTGAGGAATCTGCAGAACAAAAGTCACATGAGGGACTATTATGGACTTCTGTAGCTTTGAGTTGGATTCTATATAAAACTGATTGTCAGGCACAATCTCATATCCTGCAAGTTGAACAAGTTGATAAAATATTCAATTCATTAAACTTTTTAAAGTGGCAGCAGTTCATGACTTTCTTTGCAATAAAATACTGCACTGATCTAACAACCCTCATATATTCTAACAACCTCCGGAAGTGATATTGCAGATCTGAAGTAGTACCACCACTGCACAATGACTAAGTAATCCAAACATTTTATTTCCACAGCATCAACCCATTACCATCAGAGTATCACAGAGTCAAGATGTTTCATCAGTTCACTTCAGCCCCAGCAAGGTAGGCTCCTTATCATAATGGCAGTTAAAAACAGGATGGTTTTGGACAGACCATAGCAGCGTAAGACACTGTTTGGTGAGACTCTGGGTACTGGCTACTTATGTCTGCATGTTCAAAATGGTACCTTAAATAACTCCTTTATAGAGACTTCAATTAATATGTGCTTTTTAGCATTTGTAATCAAGTAAGATCAAACCCTGGTGAGCTACTGTGCTCAGGTAACAAGTGGTTAAGTTCAGTTTGCATTAAGGTCACCCTCTGACTATGTTCCAAATGCATTTTCCTACGAACAATATGGAACACATGGATGAAATCCCCTAAAGAAACAAGATATATTTGTAATAAGCATGTGATTTCTTTGAAACTTTGGTTTGCAAAAGGAAATGGAAAGGCTCTGGACTTTTTGCTGCTTGTATCTCTACTTACAAAAACCTCTTCTCAGTTTGAAGCTATTATTAAAATAATGTTAAAAATACTGCTAAAAATCCATCTTTTAAAGCTAAAAATAGACCAAAGGAATATAGGAGTCAGAGATCTCTATCTGGTTGTCAATCTTGTGGCAAATCTTAGCAGGAGCCTGCAGGCTGGGAGAGAGAGATTTACTGTATGTTTTATCCTGTATGGCAGGAAAGGTGACTTCTGACTGCCTTCCAGCCCCCACTAGGAATTCTTCTCTTAAAGACATGTATCACTGACACACAAATGGCTAAAAGAAAGTTCACACCTCTGCTGCTCCCATCAGGATCACCATTTCAGGCAAATAATTTTTTATACTGTTAATATTAGGTATTAATAGCAGGTAGCACTTACCACACATGAAAGCAACAGTTCTCAGTGTCTGCTGCATTAAAATCTGTGTAACCGGGGACAAGTTATGGTGTGTATAGTGAGACATCACGATGCCAGAGAAGAGGATTGCCATGATACCTGCAGGTAAAAATGTGGCAGTTAACAGAAGAATAGCTTGTACTCTGCAAATATTTGTGGGTTTAGTTCTTACTAACACAAAAGCTTATGAAGCAATAAGTGGGGTTTCTATTACTGTTGTTATTCATTACTGGTCTCATTCCACTGATTATATTAAATACTAGGAGGTCAAATATAGGTCACCTGCAAGCTAGGATAAATCCCCATTATGTCACATTTTCCCATAAAATTGAGGAACTAAAAAGCCAATTCTTGAGGGTTTTTCACTCTCCTGACAGATAGAGTGACATCAAAAGAATAATAAAACCAATTTGAGAATAGGGGGGCTAGAGAACTGTGTAATTTAGTTCTGCCAGAAAGCGTGTCCCTCTTTCCTACCTGCTCATCAGCCAGCCCCAATCACTCCACCAGAAGCAGAATGAGACCATGTGAATACAATCCAGTATGGTGCACCACATCTAATGCCATAGAAAATTAGGAACAAATAACACACACAGGTGTACCCTCAATTTTCTATCTATCTGAGAATCAGAAAAGCTATTGAGACTTGAGAATTCAGGGCAAAAATCACCTCTGCAGGGATCAAAGAATCATTTACATTGGAAAAGACCTTTAAGATTGGAGTCCAACCATAAGGAAGGTAGAGTGTGTTATGTAGGGCCTGCAAGGAATTCTACCTGCTATAGAATGTCCTTTGCCTCCAGCAGAAAGGGTCACCAAACCATCCGCTTATGTTACTACAGGGATTAGTCTCAGCTATCAACAATGGAGAAAGCCACCAAATTTTCCACTCTAGAGTTCAGTTGCCCTAATGGCATGCACAGCTTGGGCAGAGGTACAGTAACTGGTATCACAGGCCAGAACAACTACCTCAGATTTCACTGTATTTGACAAATCTTTGATTGATGTTAGGGACTTTTTCTATCCCCCTTGCTTCCCTGTTCTTGGTTATTTATAAGAAAAATATGAATATCAACCTATTTTGCTAACTGCTCAAGATGTGCCACAGACACGGTCCATTATTCACTGTTCACAGGGAGCTGGGTATCTTAAAAGGAAGTTTTAAACATTTCTGTGCTTGCTTGCTGCATAGACTTACACCTGCAAAGGTTAGGATGTAGCAGCCCACTTGAAGAACAACTACAGTATTCCTTGCGAGGAAATAACAAACCAAAATTGACAATATAACCCAGAAGAAATCAACTGCAGTGCAGCTCTCCAGAGGACAGGATGACACGTGAGATGCCTGCTTTGCCCAAAACAAGGGAAGTTTAATAGACTAGAAGTGTTTGGCTGGACCTGTGTGCCCAGGAGTGGCACAAATAAACACAACTGGAAGGATTAAAATAGCTGAGGTACAGTCAAAAGAATCCTTTGTCTGAAACACAGAGGTGACCTGCCTAAGGTCATTCAAAGTTTAGATTTCTTGAGAAGCCATTCTTGAAGGCACTTGAGAAATGAGGGAGGTTGGTTGTCTTTATAAATAAAATGACACAGAATCTTTGTCATCCTGAGAGTAGCTACCTAGGAGTCTTACTGTAAGTTCTTTTTCACTGTATACCACCATGCAGATGTGTTGGTTATATAATGCAATGGCCCTGCAAGTCTGTAATATTTATCATAATTTTATATTAATAGGCAGTATAAAAGAGAAATGGAAAAGGCCATGTGCTGAGACCTTCCCACAAGGCAAAACTTGTTTTTACAGCAGTGCAAATATTTTAACATATCAAACTACTTGTTCAGGTTTCCTATAATTTCATTCCCCTACATATGTGTTGGCCTATAGACACATTCAGAGTGTATAGTGGGCAGAATGGAATGTTTGCATTAGGATTATACATCTTGATTGTGTAACTACCATGATTTATAAGCCACATCTTCATACATATAAAAACCCCTAACTCCACTGACATCAGTGAGAGCATGCTGATACACACTGCTACAGATCCATTCTAAAATACTCACATTAGTTCACACGTACATTTTGAGAAAGCCCGATTTCATACCTGTAGCTCATTTACAAGAAATCTAGTCCTGCTACTTCTCCTCACAAACTTGTAACATTCTTATATAGTCCAAGTTGTAGAGCAAACACATCTTTTAATGCCCTCTTTGACACAAGTAATACCTACTCCCTAAATTTACCCAATAAACCTGCACATACTCATTTTGCCACTCACCTGAGAGTGAGATACCTTCTGCAAGCCCATAAGGAAGGTAAGCGAAGATAATCATCATCCCAAACTCTAGGGAGGGCGTCTTCCTTAAATCAATGTGCTTTAGTACGTATACATGTAAATGTTATGGAAAATGTACATAGGAAAAATTCAAAGAAAAATTGAAATCTGTGTCATTCCATGACAAAATAATGATTATGTGGAATGTACTTATCTATTGAATAGCTAAGTACACACTGGCGTTTGCCTCAAGTATGGAAAGATTAATAATTCTTTATTAATGGAAAGGTTACTAAATAATGAGGAGTGTTTCTTACAGAAGCTGCTGCTGGTAGAAGTCTATCAGAATGGACAGACTATAGACAGCAAAGATCTGCTACTGATGTACCTCTACAATACTGATAACAATATGCCAACTGTATGGATCTAAAAGAGCCCTTTCCTCACACGTTCAGTCTTTGAAGTCTGCTCCAAAACTACTGCAGAAAATCCATAAAGAATTATTAAATAGTAAAGACTTTTCTAAAAACAGGGGATAGCTATGAAAGAGCAAATTAAATGTAAAATAGCTCTCATGTTTTAACAAAAATAACATCCTTTTGACACTCAGGATATTTAAAACTTACTTTACGTTTGTAGTCACAAATGCAGATGTTTGTCAAGGGCTGCAAGTGCTGCTTTGCATCTCATGCACAGTCCTGCAGCACAGCTGCCAAGTACAAGTAGATTTTGCCTCAGACATTGTTATTTGCCACACTAGGAAAGCAAGCAATCTCTTCTGCTCAGTCACTAGACTTCCATTTACTTTCAAATGGATACGACAGCTTTGCAGTAATATTAACACTGAGGAATATTCCTTCAATCGCACCCTGTCCTTAGCACTTTAAAATACTCCACCTACCATCTTTGTTAAGATTCAGAGGCTTAGATGCCTGTCACATGGAAGTCCACATTCCCTTGGGCCATGAACCAGCAACAACCTTCCACTGTATTTATCTGCTGGCAACTAATAAGATACATCCTTTGCTGCACTGAAATTTTGCATGCTCAGGGTAAATCCAATACTTTGAAGCAAAGTAATTGTAATAGGGCAAATAAGCTGTTTTTCTATTTGACTCGCATTTAGATATCAGTAAAAGAAGTGTTGAACATCTGTTTCCCTCTTTTGTTGTGATGTATAGAATGACTTAAAAGTTCATGGAATCAGGCTAATGAACCAAGACAGGAAATATGTCTGCAGTTAATCAAGTACTCTATTATTGTTATTTACAAATAAAGTGCTTAACAACATGACATGAATAATTGTTGTACAAGCCTGACACAAAAGATTACCTGCAGTAAAGTCAGTGTTAACATTAAACAAGCTCTGAAAAGTGACAAAGGTGTCTGACTTACAAAGAAACATCCTTCCTTATCTCGGGAGAGAAGCTTCTGGGTTGTTTAGCAACCACTTCATGGAAGTGGAAGAGGCAAAATATAACTCGGTGTAAATCCAGATAGAACAGTATCTGTATTCAGCTGCTGAATATGATACATAGGAACAAATGAGCTGGTCTGACTCAAAAGCCCTCGGGAAAAACAGCTCTTTTTTTCCTTTTAAATGAACTAGTTTATGTATGTAAAAAAGGAGCCATATGTTTGTAAAAAGGGATCAGAACTGAAATGGAATTAATGTATTTTGAATTTACGAACCAATTACCATATTTTATAACACACTAATATAGGCAACTACACAGCATTTCAGACCTTAATTATGTTCATAAAAATTTAATGCAACTCTTAATGCACACCCTTGCACACAAACACAAAAACAAAATAAACACGAGAACACCCTTGGCCAACAAAACAATGGCTAACAGGAAATATCCACTAAAAAATGCTGGAGAAGATGGGAAAGAAAAGACACTATTAGAATTTTGAAGTTCACCAATTCACACGTGTATCACCAATACTTAAAAAAGGATATTAATGCAGAAATAAGACCAGTAAGTGTACCAAGCGCTGCAGAGCCAAAGAACATCTTAAGAAAGTACCCCAGTGCCTGTAGAAAGGTTTGCCATCCACTTACATCTGACATATTTTCTCTTGTCAAACCTTCTGCTGTGCTAGAGATAATTAAAAAATAAATAAAAAGAAACAGTTATGAGTTCTAAGCCTAGATCCAAAAATACCAAACATCCTTTGAGAGCAACAACAAAGGCTTCCATTTCTTTGTTGCTACCGCTCTTAAAAGGCTTTTACTGTGATACATATAACAAGAGGAATGTCAAAAGATGTTAAATCAAGTCTCAGTGTAATCCCCAAAGGGAAACCTAATTCTGCTAAAAATCTGGAAACCCAGCATTGCTCTTCTGAAGAATCCCCAGAATGGCATAAATAGGCTATGATAATGGCCAGTATTACAAAACAGTTTTCAGACTCTGAAAAGGAAAACGCGCTCTGCAGCGGTAAAAACTCAGGGTATGAAAAAGAAAAGACCCATCATGTGATCCTGAGAGAAGAACAAATGAACAGGAAGACTTCTCATCAAATATTTAGGCGTGGACGAGAGACAAGAAGGTCACTGAAGAAAAGCAAAGAAGCTCAAAGGAGGAAAGTGAAGAGATCTCTTTGAATTTCATAAAAATTCCATGCAAAGACAACATGGATTCCAACTAGTGTTCATTTTAATTGCTGTCAGCCTTCATGGTCTTCCATAAAAGAACCATGACTGTATCAAAAGCAATTAGTTAACTGAAAAATTACACTAACTTCCTTAGTCTAGCTACTCCTTCTGTACATTCACAGTCACATTCATTAACTTCAGCAATAACGTGAAGATAAAACTTATTTAACTCGGCTCAAAATAATTATCATGGGCAAAGGAGAAGGATATGGAATGCTGTTCTTCCCTGTGATATCCCCAACATAAATATGAAACTATTGCATGGATCTTGATGTACTCCTCCCAGCTTACGTGTGACTGGATATAAGCCAATAATATAGGAGACACAGTTGAGTATTTGGCAAGATACATATTTTTGTGCAAGCCTGAAAGGACACGTTTGTCTTCTGTTGTCAGGACTCTCAGATGGAAACAGAGCTGGTGAACATACGGACTGAGAAAGCAATCAATTATCTGGGGTCAGTGAGGTGCTTGAGGTAGTGGTAATAAGACATCCATTCACTTCCTTCTGCCTATGCAGTTTATGTTATAGGTTGATTTTAACAAAGGATCATACAAAATTCAGCTTTACACCAGAAATAAATGATATGTCCCACACAGAGATGGAAGAACTACTTTATGTCTGAATAACTAATTAACAGAAAACAATGCAGTCGTTGTTCCCATAAACACATCTAATTCAAATGCACTTACTTGGTCAAGACAATAGAGACTGCATCATTGAGAATGCTTTCTCCAAAAACCAACATGTTGAGTACAGGATCCACATTGAGGGCATTGAAAATGGCAATTGTAGCCACAGGGTCAACTGCAGATATTAAAGAGCCAAAGGCAAAACTGGAACACAAAACAAAAAAGGAAACTAGATGAAAGAGAAGTGTGTACCTAGTAAACTTTTATGAGCAACTAATAACAAAGGCATTATGTGTCATAGTTTCTATGCAGTGAAAAATTATGCTCTCTTCCTATTCATAAGAATTTGATGGGACAAAAGGGACGTTTTTGGTTTTCATTTACTAATAAACAAAAGAGAAAAGTTGCTGTCCAGCTGGAAGAGATGCTGGAGAAATACCTAACTCCCAGCTCTCAACAACAGTATCAGTATCTTACTCCAACTAAGTACGAAGAGAGTAGAAGAATGGGAAACCAAACAACTTTACAGACACAGCCCAAACCATGTATCACACATGCGTAGTGTTACGTGTTCAGGAGTATTAGAAAGGAATATTTAAAGGGAACTGCTAAAACTTCATTACTTTGGAATCCAAAGATAGACAGTACAGAGCCAATGGGCCTGCTCAGCTGTGTAAAAGTCAAACGCTTGGAACCAAGTGAGGAAGACTTTTGCTGTTTGTGCATGTATTACTTGTTATGTTTCTTGCTTCCTACCCAAGGTATTTATAGATTTTAACAGAACTCCTGTATTGGCTATACAATAAATAAACAGATTCCAAAAAGATAGGAACAAACTTTATTCCTAGGTAGAGTGATGTACTCCTAAGAAACTGTTTAGAATCTTTGTCAAGTTCTTGAAAAATCTATATTATTGATAATGAAAAAGTCATTCTATCTTTTAAGAGAAGATTTGGACAAGGACAAGGAAGTTATGCCCTTATCATATATATTAATAATAGTGACTAACCAAAGTTATACGTTTTAACTTTAAAGGTTGTTTAAAAAACCTGTGTAAAAAGATCACTGAGCACAGAATACTATTTGGAAATAAGATCGTAATAAATAGATAATAAATATATTAGGGTTTACTAAACATATTTATTTTCATATATTTATATTTATAATACTTATTTATATTTTATATAATTTAATCTAAATAAATTTATTAGAGAATAAATAAATAGGGTTTAGAAGTGTTCAGTCTCTTTATAAGTTTCACACATGTTGAATCTAAGCATTAACCAGAACAGCTGGCCAACTACAGTGCATTTCCCATATACAGTTATCTTAAAGACTGCTTCATTTCACACACTACACCATTCTGCAAGAGCTTACCTGTCTGTCATGTTCAGTTTATAAATTACATCAGCCTGAAAGAATAGGCAAAACATAAAAGAAAAAGAAAAATCACAATCAACTGTGTTTTTCTGCTGCTTTTAAAAATGAAACTATTCATCAAATCCTACGTTTGTTATAATAAAAAAGATCACACTAGTGACATTACCCAGTCTAACAGCGATCTACTACTATTTTGGTCACCCAAAATCAGGGAAGACCAGTTGGGACTGGAACAGAAAGAGATGAGCAGAGTAACTAAGGCAATCAAAGGAATGGAAATTTGAGAGGCAAAGAAGAAAGTATCAATTTTTTGGCCTACCAGAAAGAAGCCTGAGAGAAAATATAATTATCTATAATAAATGGGGAAACACCAAGGCAGAGAAGCAAATCAAAAATTACTGACAGAAGAACAAGTAAGTTTAATACTGGAGATTAGAGGCTGGCTCTAGGGAATACAGGTTTTGGACACTTTCCAAGAGGAAGACTAAGTAAATAAAACACAATGCATGTCTTAATTGCTTTCAACATGGATCACGCTATACCTATGGAAGGGGGTATATAATATTGCGTCTACGACTGCAGAGAACTGGACTTTGTATCCTAGGAATTCACTTTCACTATGTTTGTCTGCTCTTGAAAAATGGACTTTCAAAGAGCAAACCAGATAAGTGCTTCGAAGCAGTTAAATCTTACCTGGCCCAGGAAATAAATTCCTCCACCTACAATGAAAGCTGATATCGCAGTGCCAAACACAGAAAACAGAGTGATGGAACCAATGTTCTGAAAAAAATTACCCTGCAACACAGTAATAAAAGCAAGTAAATTAGTGAAAATAATCTGAGAGAAAAATCATGTTTGGGTTTGCATCTAAATTAGATTCTGATTCCGAACTGATAATAAAGCTTCAAGTACCCCAGGACATCCATCAACACCCTCTGCCTAAAAAGCCTGCTCCCTTGAGGAGAACAAAAATTTCTCCGATACCCAGGACAGGATGTCAGTCTTGTACCCTAACAACAAACCTATCTCAGATGAACAGCTGGATATTTACCAGCACTTTGACACCTTCCCCACCTGACAGAACTGTAAATTAATCCATCCATTGTAGACAAGCATCTGAAAACAGCTTGCAAACTTCCCAGCTGCTAGTCCATTTCTTAGGTTGTGATTTTTATATGTGAAAATCTTTGGTGTTGGTACCCATTCATGGTATTTTGTCCACTGCTCACTCCCTCTCCTGCAACACAGCTCAAGCAGAAGCACACAGGGAGGGCCAGAACCATTTCAGGCAGGACTAGTGCTGTGAGAAATGTCCACAGAAATACAGGCTTCCACGCAAAGGCTGAAAGCCTTGTAAACATTCTCCCCTTCTCTAGCTAAGGAGTGACTCCACCTCTCCCACTTCTCATCCTACTCCTTGCCATTTTGCCTCCTTCACATCAGCTCTTGTATAGTTCCAATGAGGTTCGAAACCTCTCCAACCAAGGAAAACAAACTCTGTGCAGTACCTAATACCCTGCCAACATTCAGTTAACAGTAACAAGCTACACTCCCTGCATTCTGGGTTGAAGAGGCTTAAATTTTGCGTTCACAATTCCCTAATGACTAATATAATGGAATTCAATGCAATTATTCTAAATGTTACAAAGATAACAGGAGAATGTGTTCCAAACAAAACCTCAACATTTAAAATGAGTGTCTGGCGAGAGCTGACCTTGTGCAATGAATATCCAGATTCAAATATAATAGGTGGAAGCAAAAGCAGAAAAAACATATTTGGACGAAACATTTCTTCTTCCTGCAAACCAAAAATGAAGTATAATTTCAACCATATAATAATTATGGAAATAACATCAAATCTTCCAAAAAGGATATTGTTTAAGGAGAGCAAACCACAAAAGAACAAAAATGTTGGAAAATGAAAATGGCATTAATCTTTCTCCTTTCTTATCACAATATAAAAGACTGAAGAATAGTAAAATACTCCAGGGCTACTACTTCTATCGGGCTTTTTAAATCCAGCGATAGAAATCTAGGCATTACTTATTTTAAATTATTGTCTCCAAATAAGCTGCACAGAAAATAGGTTACTTATGACTAAGGTTTTAAAAGCCTTGCTGTTTCCACATAGAGTATTACCATTTTATCTCGGTCTCAAAACCTGTGAGGTTTGTCAAGGAACAGTGACCTCTTGGCCACAGGCTCGAACATAATCTAGTTAACTGTGACCAAGCACACTTCACTAGAAAACTCATCACCTGACAAGAAGAAATCAGATCCCCATCTTAGTACATTTGCAAGCGAACAGGCTCAAGATATATATAATACTGGTAAGAGTCTGAGGCTTGATTCTTCTTGGGAAATGTGCTTCATACCTGTAAAATAATGGTACTATTCTGAGGGTTCCTTTTTACCATCAGAGTGATATAAATGAAACCTATTGTGAAGTAAGATGTTACTTTTTGGTGACCTTACTCTTTGTCACCTATCTCACCACTTGGCTAACACCGCTTCATGGAGCTGTACCCCTAGACTGGCACACTGGACTTTTTCTGCTGGCAGACTACGCACAGAAAGTAGATTAATCATAGCCTCTCTCTTTACCCACTAGGTCCCCTCCCAGTCCCCTCAGTTCTGAATACAGCAGAACTTGTCACCTTTGTAAGCAAGGATTACTTTGTTTAAAGCCAGGTTAAACAGCTGATTGACTGTTCTGTTAAAATACCAGCTTTCCAAAAAGAAGTACTCATCTCTTTAAAGCCTCATTCCTGTGTGTACCAGTGATAATCATCTTAAAGGATTTGGGGGACTTAGAAAATAAAACTCATCCTTTATACAGAAATGCTCTAGCCTGATATTCTGTATGCACAATTCCATGTATCACTGGCTAATACCACCTAGATTCTGTCCATATAGTAACTGTGCTAGAACAAAAATTCCACATACTCAATTAATTACACTGTTTAAAAGCTCCTGAAAGCATATTTGGACAAGGAGGTGAGAAATAATGAAAAGGAAGGACTTTTATTTGTGCTGCACTGAAGCAGAGACCAGGAAAGTAAACCATGAGGACTGGAATTATCTTCCATGATAGCAAGAATCATCAGCAAGTACAAGGTCCGCTGAAGACTTAGTAAGGCATGATTGCTAGAAATAACATTACAAATGTCTTAGGGCAGGGATATGTTTCAAGATTTGCTTTGTACACGGATATAGGCTGCAGTTAAATACTCTATTTTTTTCCCCATATCAGATACATAAAAATTATCTAGTATATTTAAACATTTAAAACCATTTTATAAAGTGCATAATAATTTTTGACTAGAAGATTTCACATCTCAAATTGACAGCCTATGTTAAAACCTAAGCTTTAGTACAGTGAAAGTAACTAAGCAAATAATAATGTGGTTAATTGTGACCCTTTACCTTAGCTGATAACATGAGCAACCAGTCACAGCATCCCCAAGTGCCTCCCAAGACTTGACCAATGCTTACCTGAAATAAACTGCATACTTCACTAGCAATGATCAATATTTCCTGTGTTTATAGAATCAGTGCTCAAAGAAACTTTAAGCTTTTTATCTTCTTTTCCTGCATACATGATTTTTTTTCAGATTATTTTATTTAACCAATACCAAGCTATTGTAAAATGCTGATTTTGTGGCTGCCTAACCAACTTTCAATTTTAAGTCCAATCCAGTTAACATAAATCAGGAATGAAAAACACACTAACTAGTGCACCACCCACTGTTTCTAATAAGTAAACATGTAAAAATGCAGTATCACTACGTAACTCTTGAACTATGTAATCACTCAAACGAATGTACACAGAATTAGTGTAGTTATTTGACAAAAAAAGAAGTATAATATGTAATTAAAAAGCTACACCTCATTGAAAATCTATTCATTTTAATGTATTTCAACTAAGGAAAGGAAAAAAAAGATCTTCCTCTAGGGAAATAACTGCCAACAAATGCTGAGCTGCAAGCTAGGATTAAAATTCACTACTCAGCCCAAGATTCTCAGCTTCCTAATATAAATCCTGTTTAAAACTAGTAATTCAAATCCCTGTGATTTCAATCAGTTCACTGATCTAATCCTAATAAACTGTCTGATCCTGTGAAACAAAATTACAATTTAAATAGTGCAAGATTTTAAATTAAAGCAGAATAGCGAAGAGTTCATTGCTTTGGTGATGTGGTGGTGTTTTCCTATGAAAATTAACTCCAAAAGGAGGAAGAGGACTAAATACAGTCAAAAAGTACACAAGACAAATAACTGAATTACTATATTTTTTACTGTAACTAATGCCAAAGATGCCCATTGCCTTCTTCTATCATGTGTCTGAATAGGAACAGATTTGGTACCTTAAAAAGTATTACTCAGGGAAAAAAATATTGTGTAGAAAATGTTCAGCAGCATCAGGACCTCAAATTGGCTGTGCTTATTAGTTAGAAAAAGCCCAAGCTGTGGTATCAAGTATCATGCGCTTAAGTTTATGGAAATTACATCTAAAGAAGCTAATATTACAGTCAGGGATTGTTCTCTTTTCATTAAAAATTAATTGCTTCAAATGTACCTTCCAGTTGGCCAGCTTTTGAGCCTCTATGATTTTTATAAAAGCTCCCATAAGGATACCTAGGAGAGAATGAGATAACATGCTGAAACTTTCACAGAACACAACACTGTTCATCGACTCTTGGTCAACAATGCTTTAAAATTGAAAACAAGACAAAACATAAAGCTGCAGGTTTTTCATTCCTAAATCACAGAAAGACAAAGTTGTTTTGGGTCTGATATATGACAGTTTCCAACATGTTATGCAATACCATAGCTTTCCTGCACAAAAGACTGTCACTTGGGATATCCAAATACTGAACATGTGTATTGAGAGTGCTGGGTTCACTGGTTCATAAAGGTAACAGGTTTAACTAGTCAAAAATATGCTACTCAACTAAGCTGCATTCAAATCAAATTCCACCTTTCTTTCTTAAATAATCAGGAAGTTATGAGTTAGATATCTGTGTGACAGCACAAACCCTTCATTGTCACTTCAATGCTATGTGCAGCACTAACACAGCTTAAGTTGAAATCAGTCTTCTCCACAGATGTGAATTTTGTCTCAGTGAAGTCATAGTACTTACTGGCAATGAAGTAGGCAGCAAATTCTGTTTGAGGTGGAGACACTGTCAAGAACTGTTTCCCAAATGAATCACACATCCTTTAAGTCATGTAGAAATATTCATTTGAGTATAAAAGAATTTTATCAAGGGTGCTACAAACTCAATGATTAAACATTATCTTGCTCTTTCCTCCTATACATCTTCAGATACGTCAGAAAATGCCGAAATAACAAGATTTCTTCTGGAAGTCACAAAGACAATTCATGAACTGTCATTAACTGCTTTCAAGGAGTTACGAGGAATTTGTCTTTAGTCACATTCCAGATCTGTGTTTATTATTTATGGAGACTTCGTAGTCAAACACTTGGATGTAGAAATGAATACACTGAATCCAAGGTAAAAAGTGACAGAGAAGTTTTTAAAGTATGCTTTTCTGAAACTCTTGTTTTTATTCTCTCATGCTGTAGCTATCACAAGAGTCTTACAAATAGCATCACGTGGATTACTCCTGATGCATGTGTCATACACACAAAGCCATGAGGCTTAAGCCTTCTTTCATACAAAAATATGTGAAAGCATTGGTCCCAGAGGATAGAAATAATTGTTCCATGAAATCATTTCTATGGAAAGGAAGAGCAAACCAAAAATGTAGGAACATCAAAAGTCTGCTCTTCTTTAAAGGAGAACAGAATGCAGATACAGCCACTCACATGCCATATAAACACAGGTCTCAGTACGAACAGTCAGGCTTTCCATTCTGGGATGCAAGCTGTGTCAGAAGCCAAGGACTAGAACATTTCTAGTTTGTGCAGAGCGGCAACTACTTTTATCACTTAACAGGAAGTTTATGTGGGGAGAAAACAAACCACAACAACCAGAGCCTACATCTGAAGGCACAGACTTAAGGAAGTGTATTTCCTGAAGAAACTTTTGGTATTTTATGAATTAGTATTGAAAGCCCTCACATGAGCTATGTTTAGAGAGGATTTAAAAGAAAGGAGAATCCCTCAGCTCGCTTCTGCTGACATGGAAGGACTCCATTGTGACTTGGCGGAATTGGACCCCTGTGAGGAGGCCAGCTGTGGCCTGTGGGCTACAAGCTGGGCATCCCTATCCTGTGAGCTCCAGAGGTTTAACCAAAGGGTTGCTATCAATCTCTTATTTGGAGTAAGAGTTAATCACAAACTGAATCTAACAACAGTGACACAGGCAGATGAGGTCCCTTCATTATATCAAAAGTTAAATGAATATAAAAAGGCAACAGCAGACATTAAGGGAAAAGGATAAGCCTGAGCCATACAACTTACACATTTACATAGCACAAGTTATTTCTACCTGCATATAACACAACAGTACTACTAAACCAATTATGCTAAAGCAAAGTCATGACAGGGCTGCACAAAACAATGCCTCACCAGGAGGGTTTAACAGCAGCAGAAACCTGTCCCACACATTGTTACAAACTGCTCTTCTTTTATTACTAGAATTACTATTCTTATTACTGAGTACAGTTTCTGTTCAGCTGGCGCCATCTATTAAATCAGGTAGATCAGCTCTGTCAAAAGGCTAACCGTAAAGCTAACTCTGTGAGAGTTAATCTAAGCCTCATCCTTTGGAAAATGTTACAGGAATTTTCTTATTACAACCAACCTTTATTCTCCCTGAGAACATGCTAAAACTCAGTAACAAATCAAAGAGAAGAACTGTTCTGACAACTATTTTTCCAATAAAATTCCAGTAACTTTTAAGGATGAAGATCAAAATCCAGCTTTAAGAGAATACACTCCCTTGCTGTCCACCAGGGGACTAACATGCCCTAGAAACCCTAAACCTAAAGCTTCTGAGCAGCTTAGACAATGGGAGGAAACACAGCTGTGAAAATCATACTTAACTTCTCTGCTGCCATATTTATTAGCCTTCAACAACTGCCTGAGAACATTTACTTAATCTATTAGTCAAAATAGGACACACCTCACTTCTGGCACTGCTAGCAAAACTGGATACTTGAAACTCAAGCTGTGCTCTTGCAGCTGTGTAGATCATTACCAGTAACAGGGGCTCACTGACCAGCAATTAGCTGGCAATTCCAATGATTATAGGGATACCATGTCTTGTCAACAGAGCTGACAGTAGTTTAAATATGACTGAGTCAATAAACTAAATAAATAAAGCTTAACTGACACAGGACATCTGTTAGTTGGGTTGCTACTGGGTATAACACTGTCTTCACTTAGTGGAATTGCATTTGCTGGTACCATGTAATCTGGTTTGGGAGATAGACTACAGCTACGCTGTGCTACATATTGAAAACCAAACATGTTAACACCCTTTACCTGGATTTTTGTGTACAAAGAGGAAGGATACTGAAGGAAGGGTAATGTCCTTTTGGAACCCTTCAAGATACTGGAAGAGGTATTACACAAGACATCTCACCTGTCTGCAGCAATAATGTAAGAATGGAAGGAGAGAGAAGTGTGTCAATTAGTGAATCAAACACTGCATAGTCTCTGAAGTCAGGATGATCTGCAGCAGCTCTGATCTTTCAGTGTCATACCGTGGTAAACAGAAGCATAAATGCACAGAAACCTGGTGGATGCTGCTCCTATAGAGATAAGGTATGAGTGCAATGCCCAGGAAATGCATACCAGCACTACAGATTTCTTACAGCTTATTACTTTTTCAGCTGTAGAGAAATACCAGAACTTCAATATGGCCTTGGAAGTTAATGTCCCTTTAAGCTTCAACACTTTCTCTATGCTAGTAATGGGATGTGGTCTGCACCAGATTTATCTGAAAATTCAGAAAGTCAAGCTTGCAGGAAAACATGGTTTTCTTTCTGCTAGGTAACAGGTCTAAGATTTTCTCAATTTGTGTGAAAATACAGTAATGAAATATGAGAGAAGGTACCAGCAAAGCCCAGGAGAAAGTAGAAAAATCAACCTGCTCAGCAAGTATTACACTGCTTCACATTACATTAGGATTAAACCTAAGCATCTTTCTCTTTTTGTTGTATTTTTAGACTGGCTGTCAGTGGAAATGTCTCTAGTAATAGAAGCAAAAATACCACAGATTCTTGCAAACAAGTTAGAGACAGCTGAAAAATTGCTGTTGGGATTAGTGAGACAAAGTTCTTTAAATATTATGTTAGACAGTATGCTGAGAAAATTATAAATGCATTTGGCCTGATTTCCTCCTTATTTACACATTGATAAATCAGGAGCCACAACATACAAACAAATGAAATTACCCTAATATAAAACTACAGGCTTAGGAATACTCCAAATTTAATTCAAATTAAGTAAGCACTTGATCTTCATTAAGGCTGGCATTCTTGTAGCT
This sequence comes from Pezoporus wallicus, assembly GCF_028554395.1. Taxonomy (NCBI): domain Eukaryota; kingdom Metazoa; phylum Chordata; class Aves; order Psittaciformes; family Psittacidae; genus Pezoporus; species Pezoporus wallicus. The sequence continues at coordinate 2,087,349 of NW_026636792.1, forward strand.
CAAGGCATAGGAAGAGCTCTTGTCACAGTACTACAGGGACAGTTAAGTATCTGGCAGTCGAGGTGAGTTTTCAGGATACAATTACAGTCCCCAGTCAGATTAAAATAACATAATCAGACATACTGCTACTGCAACTAATACAAACACGTTCTATTTCAAAGAGAAGGCCAGACTCTTGCTGCCAGGGAATGCTGAAGTATTTTATCCTACAGTGGATAGCCAACAATAGAGGAAGCTGCCAAAGTACTTAGGTAGTGACATCCCTATGTGTCATTTTACTGGGCCAGTCTGCACTTGGTTTCTTCCATGAATTTAATTCTGTGAATTGGTTGCTCTCTTCACTGCATCCTGTTTGCTGCGTCTTTCTAGTGATGGTTAGCACACAACAAAGCATTACTTCATGTAGAGATTACTGATAGTCCCTGAACTAACACAAATACAATAGAAAAATGTCATGGTTACTCACCTAAAGAGACAACAGCCACGCTCTCTGGCAAAAAATGAAGTCGGTATTTTATCAGTAAATGCACCAATATGATGCAGATAGCTGTGAGGGAAAAAAATAAATTGTAAATTTAGAAGTGTTAGAAGAGAATAAAATATACTTTTAAGTAGTATTTCTAAAATACATGCAGCAAAACTTCTAACGATTTAGTAGAAACCCACCAATGCAAGTAACCAAATTTTAGTTCAAGCCTAGTTCTCACTGAAGGACGTAAATGGATCTACACATGACAGAATAAATAAGGCAAATTTTCATACTTAAAATTACCTTCTAAAAATATCAATATTACTAGAGATCAATTCAGCCTACAAGAAAACCTTCTCTGAGATATACTGTTTTAATAGGTTTTTTTTAAACATTTCGTATTTTGTAAATAAAACACATATGTACACATGGCCTCAATTAGAATTTCAAAGCTATACACTTTCACATCAGAGTCCCTCTGAGCAGATGGCCTTTACCCAAATGGATAATCACAGAGCCAGAAAAATCACATTGGAAGGGATCTCTCAAGGTCATCTAGCCCAGCTTCCTCCTAAAGCAGAGCTAGCTTCAGCTTCTTGGAGCTTCTCTTAGTGATTTGGTTTAACAGCTCCTTCTAGTTAACCAAAACCAAACAGCCACTTGCAAATGGTTTAGAAAATATAGTGTCACAAAGAAGTACAAGCTTCGCAAATACAAGTATTGCTTTTAGTTGTCCTGCTCTCCAATACAGCGTTAGGGAATGTGCATCACACTGATGCCTGCATTCTCCCACTTGTTATCTTGTACTCCAAGTTCATACAAAACATAGTGAGCATATAATTGAAGAGCACATGAATAGATGGATTGGCTTACAAACTGAGCAAGGACTTACGAGTAACAGTAATTTGCTTAATTACTGGCATGTAATTTGTTCAGGGCCAAATCTTTGGGTTCAGAATGGTGAGAAGGGATGGCTTCATTCATAAAGACTGTCAGGGCTCCTTTCCCCACATATTTACCCTACTTCCACCCCGCCAATCTTTATGATAACGGGTTAAAACTTAAACAGGGGAAGTTTAGATTGTATATAAGGAGGAAATTCTTTCCCGTTAGGGTGGTGAGGCACTGGAATAGGTTGACCAGGGAGGTTGTGAATGCTCCATCCCTGGCAGTGTTCAAGACCAGGTTGGACAAGGCCTTGGGTGAGATTGTCTAGGGTGAGGAGTCCCTGCCCATGGCAGGGGGGTTGGAACTTGATGATCTTAAGGTCCTTTCCAACCCTAACTATTCTGTCATTCTATGATATTGATCAATCAGTTCTCAAAACACCAGAATTTACAGTACAAAAATGCAGACTCAGACTGGTGCTTACTTTAAAGTGCTGGACTAGAAACTGCAGCAGTTCAGACTAAGAAGCAACTCAGACATTTGGCTGCCAACCGCAATACCTTCATCGTGTATCCCAAGCAGTTTTTAGTCACCTATCAGTATTACTGACTTTGTACCAATTTCCTGCTTGTTGAATATAAGAAATATGCATCCAGTAAAGACATCTAGTATTCCTGTGTTCTATTCCCCTATCTTTGGGATAGATCCATATTCAGCAGATCTTATCACCAGCTCCTTTCTACCAGCTTTTAAATACTTTGGCAATAAAACAAAAAGCCTAAGAAGTAACTCCCACCACCATAAATATTATGGCAGCCTGATATATTCTTTAGCTGTTGATCACCAATTTCTTGTGTAAGACTGCTCAGTTTGTATCTGGCAAGCATGTATCAGAAGTATAACAATCAGGCAAGGGGCTGCAAAAAGCAGCGGACAGGCTTAAAAGAACATTTGAGTGTCCCCTTAAGGAAAAGCATAGTAAAAGCATGTCACAAAACAGAAGGGAATTCACAGATCACATGAACATAGAGGAACAGAGGTATGGCTTTGAAAGGGAAGTGCTGTTAGAACAGAGAAACCAGCCATAGAAATCTGGGGTCAGAGAATAACTCGTTACTTCAGGCACTTTGTATTTGAGGCTTGGCTCTGACACAACCCGGCTCAGAACGGATCTGCTCCTGGGTCTATTCCAGTATAGAACATTTTAAAGGCCATTGTACAGCTCATGACATCCAGGCTTGAGAGTATGGTACACACATTCATTTTCATCCTTCCTACACTCCTAATCCAGAGATTGTGAATGGGAATAACCATGAACAATAAGCTTTCATACCAGCATTACTTTGTTCAGGAAACTCCCCTGTCCTGAGGGTGATGCTTTTAAGATCCATCAAATTATCAGACTGGATAAGAAGGCTGGAACAGAGCTAAAAAAATCACAGCTCTGCTCTTAAGTCCTCAGACTACAATTTTACCATGAATGGCCTTTTTAAAATCCACAACACACACATGTTCAGAAATCTTATTTTAATCTCGGAAGTTTTCTGATCTGCTGCATTTTGTTTTGGTATTTCATTTCTGTCCAAATTCCAATATGCCACTGATCTCTCAGAAAATATTAACCCTCTTTGAATAAAAATAGATACATTAGAAATAATCAGAAGCCTCCTACTTTTTGCTACACTTAATGATAGTTATTCCTAGGAGACAATTGTTTTTTTAACCCAACTGATCTGCAGAAGTTTCTGCATTGCTGTCAACTCCATACCTATTATTTTCTCCATTTGCTACTGGAAAGAATGACCACTTAGAAGACTAAGTGACCTGTCTGTCACAGAGAAGTCTCTCAGTGTAGCTTGCTTTGGAGGAACCTCAGCTTTCTACAGGTCTGGTTCAGGCAGTTACATACCCAACTTTCTAAATCCCTGTGCCTGTACAACATTCCACTTCATAGAGAGAAAAACCAGAGGAGAAATAAAATGCTATGATTCTGAAAGCTGACCTATGTCCTCAGATATAGCATACAATTAACAGAGATTAAAAGACTTTCAGTTCATCATTCACCTAAAACAAGAAGACTAAAAAAAATCGTCATGCCACTAGACTGCTCCTCTTGCTGTGCTTGGACTCCAGTCTGAACTGGAAGGATAGGCTTGGCAGGTGTAGGTACCACCAGTTTGGTAGTAGCAGCCAGCGTGGTGTGAAGGGTGACATTGATGACTTCATGGGTGGCATTTGCAGATCTGTCAGGATAATATAATATGTGATTATACTGCATGGGAGCAGCACGAAAAAACAGTCTCCTAAAGACATGTACACATGGAACAATCACCAAATCATACTGAATTTGTATTAGTGACCAACACATTAAAGGTTTTTTAAGTGATATCTGATCACAGGCAAATATTGGAAGCTCATATTCACGGAGCTGACAGGTCCTTCATGCACTGCCGCTTGGGATGCAGGTAGAGCCTGGCACAGAGAACAAACTGGCCCACTTCGCCTGCCGAGTGTGACAAACCCGCCGTGTCAGGCTAAGGGCAGGGGCAGCGGGACTGCGCGGGCCAGGTCCTACAGAGCCGCTTCAGAGCCGGCCCCCCTTCCCGCGGCAGGACGCTCCTAGACGCCCTGCCGGGGCCCGCGCTGCACCCCTCAGCACAGGGGTTGCCGGGCTGCCTCGCTGCACGTCTGACCGCCCGCAGCCCCGGACACCGAGGCGCTGGGACACTGCCCCCACCGCAAGCCCCTGCTGAGGGAGAAAGCCCTGCCCCGGAGCAGAAGCGCTCATGCTGGCAGGGCCCAGGGCAGCAGGCCGATCCCCCCGCCCGCCACCGCACTCACTCCGCCATCTTGCTGTCGGCCGCCGGCTTTAACCTCGCTCCGCTCTCCGGCGGCGCCGCCACTTCCGGGGCTCTGGGGTGACGGTCTAGCGGAGCGTCCTCGGTCTCTATGGTACGACAGCGGTAGAGGGCTGCGCATGCGCGGGCGGCGGTGCCTGCAGCCCGCGTCCTTCAAGCGGGTGCGTGATGGAGTGGGGGGCTGTCACGTGAGCGTGGGCGCGCGCGCGCGCGCCGGACTGTCCTAGTCTGCCGGTGCGTGGCGGCGCCATGGCCCGTGCTGCGGCGTGACGTCACGTTCCCGCGCTGCTCGCGCGGCCGCGGCATCGTGTCCTTCTGCATCGCTGCCTGGCGCCGAGTCCCTCAGCCATCATTGCCTGCTGCCATGTCCCTCAGCCGTCGTTGTCCAGCTCCTTGTCCTTCAGCCATCGTTGTCCTGCTCCTTGTCCCTCCGCGATCATTGCCTGCTGCCATGTCCCTCAGCCATCGTTGTCCAGCTCCTTGTCCCTCAGCCATCGTTGTCCTGCTCCTTGTCCCTCGATCATTGCCTGCTGCCATGTCCCTCAGCGTCGTTGTCCAGCTCCTTGTCCTTCAGCCATCGTTGTCCTGCTCCTTGTCCCTCAGCGATCATTGCCTGCTGCCATGTCCCTCAGCCATCGTTGTCCAGCTCCTTGTCCTTCAGCCATCGTTGTCCTGCTCCTTGTCCCTCAGCGATCATTGCCTGCTGCCATGTCCCTCAGCCATCGTTGTCCAGCTCCTTGTCCTTCAGCCATCATTGTCCTGCTCCTTGTCCTTCAGCCATCGTTGTCCTGCTCCTTGTCCCTCAGCGATCATTGCCTGCTGCCATGTCCCTCAGCAATCATTGTCCAGCTCCTTGTCCCTCAGCCATCATTGCCTGCTGCCATGTCCCTCAGCCATTGCCCAGTGCCTCGTTGTCCCTTAGCCATTGCTGCTTGGTGTAGTATCCCTCAGAAGCTCCATGGTCCATTGGCTCCCTCAGTCACCAGTGGCTTTGCACCTTGTCCTTCCCTTGCCATTGTCTGGTGGCTCGCACTGCTTCTGGCACCATTGCCCAGTAGCTCCTTGTCCCTTCACATCAGTCACCCAGTAGCTCCTTGTCCCTCAGTCCTTCCCCAACACAATTGCCTGGCTGCTTTCCCCTCAGCTGCCATCACCATCAGCTCCTTGTCCCTCACCTGTCACTGCCTCGTGGCTCCTTCAACTGCCATCACCCAAGTCTGTAAGTAACCCCTTGTGCTTCAACAGAGCCAGAGGTCCTGGTGGCGTGGGCTTACTGCATCAGAGGGTGTGCTGGAAAGCAGGAGATGGATCCTGGCTTTATAAATGGGACATGTCTAGCGTGCAGCTCCCCTAACCCTTTCCTGCTGGCCAAGCCGACCTGGGTAAGTGCATGGGTGATGTGTGGTTAGCTTTCACTGCTCAGCCACACAGTGGGAGCCCAGCCTTGCAGCACAAAGTGTTGAATTAGCATTTATCCGGTTACCATTGAGCTGAAGCAGAAAGCTGCTGCCTCAAAATCAGTGTCAGAATGCTTTTGAATCCAGATATTGTTGAGTTGTCAGCCTTGTCTGGTGTGTTTCAAATGCCCTCCTCTGGCACAGCCTGCTGCTGTGATTTGGGGTCTCTAAGATATCCTGCACATCAGTTTTTACCTGGAAAATGGGCCAATCACCACCTCCCAGCTTACAAAGCTATTCATGGACCCAGTCTGTGAAGGTTTAAGATGCTGGGATGACGGGCACTGTGGAAATAAATAGTGTAACAGCGTCACACGCATTTCTGTGTCTGGTTTTACTTCCCCAGGAAAGAAAAGAGACCAAAGGGCTTTGTACAAACAGACATATTGGTTTGTATACCTCAGGTCGTTTTGAAGGACCTTTAGAATATCAACTGTGCACTTTAATCCAAACGAAACTGCAGATTTACGGCACACGAATGCTGACATGTATTCATGAGGTCTGTTTGAATAAAAGTGAGAGCCATTCAAGCAGGTATGAGCATGTCTGAGGTTTAAAAAACAGTGATTTTTGGCCAGCAGCCGTTTCTGTGTTGCAGGTGGGGCAGAGCTGGAGGACATCTGGTTTCTCACAGTGAGACTGAACCCACACCTCCTCCTTGCTCTCATCTTCTGATGTGGTTTTGTGGTGACCTACTTAGTCTCACTACAGCTAGAACCAAAGTGGGTTTTTTCCACACTGGCTGATTTCCGACAATCTGCAGTTTCCTGATCCCCGTCTGCTTTAACTTGTTCTGTCCATCTCAGTAGTGTGTGGGACAGTTTAGAGGGCATGACTTCAGCTTGGGCGCATGTGATGTGGTGCACTTACAGCTTGCTGGTGCCAGCGGAAAATGAGAATGGTGCTTTGCAGCGTGGTGCAGGCTGGTTTCCAGAAGTGATGTGCACATCTCACTCCATTTGAAAACTGAGGGGACTGGCGGCCTCCAACACATCAGAAGCTCAGGCTCTTCTGCTCTTTGATCTCAGTTTTCATGATGCTCTGGAGTGAAGACTGCGAACAAGACTCCATAAATAACGAGGCTTGATCCAGAATGTGTTATACTTACGGTGATGGAAGACAGGAAATCTTGTGAATGCTGGCTTCCTTTTTTGTGCAAAAATTACAATTCAAAGTCTGCCAAGTCTTGGCCATTTTCAGGGTTTGCAAAGTGTGCTCTGTCCAAAAGCACCAGAGGGTATGGAAAGCTGCTTCAGTACGAACAGACTGGTGCAGGTAACTAGATGGCTGGAAGTAGCTGGTTGCTGAAAGCTGAGTTCTCAGTGTTTCCCTTGAGAATTTCTCTAATGCAGATTTGCATGGCTTTAGCTCATGGTAACTTTTGCTGTTTTGCTTTTCTGAGAAGCACAGTGAAATGCAGTAAGTTCAACTGAACGGCATTGGGGTGAGAACGTGGCAGAAAAGGACAGTGGGGACCTTCCGCAGTGCGGCTCGTGTTCTGAGTCACAGGACAGGAAGAAGCTTTGGGCAGCCCAGTCCTCCTGAGCACCTACAAATCAGAGAAGAAGTCACTGATAGGCACCTCTAGAGAGCTCTGGTCCAACCTCCTGCTCAAAGCAGGGTCAGCTTCAGAGTTAGAGGAGGTTGCTCAGGACCTCATCCAGAGCAGTTCTGAAGCTCTCTAAGGCTAAGTCCCCAGATGCTCTGGGATACCTGTCCCCTTGCTGCACCACTCCCAGGGTGAAGAACCTTCTCCCTCTGTGCAGCAGGGTGCCTCTTACTGTGCAGCTCTGACAGGAGTGTCTTTGTCCCTGTAGCTCCCTCTTTCCCTATCTTATAGCTGTGCCTATGCTGCTCTTAAAAGGAATAGTTGCATCCGTCTGCAAAGGCAAAGCTCTTTAGAAGCAAATCAGCAAATGGTGGAAGATGGAGAGCTGTTGCAGCAGTGTCTGTCAGTGAAAGGGCATGGCTGAAGTCCCTGCTGCAATGGGCTCTTGCAGTTGCCACCAGAGCAATGTTCAGTTCTGCACCAGGCTGGTGTAGAACAAAGGAAAACTTAAACCCATCTTTCCCAGTCACTTGAGTTTTGCTTGGTGTGAATAGGTCATCTGGTCTAAGAAGGAAGGGCAGGAATTTTAGCTGGTTTGCTTTTTCTGTGCTTTTGTTTAGTTTTGGGTTTTTTTGATTTTGGCCTTGGCCTTGTTTCTTTTTGCTTGTTTTTGTTCCTTAAATCTTTCATCTGGCATGATCAATGATGAGGAAACTCCACGCTTGTTTTGTTTCACTGGCCTTGTAGCTGTCATGTGCTTTTAATCATGAGGGACTGATGTAGGAAAGGGATGACTGCAGATGTAACTCTTCAGGATGTGAGCTGACCTTCTCCTCACTGTGCCTGCTGGCCCTGGCCAAAGCAGATGGGTGTTGGGGACCATGGGAAGGGTACAGGAAGGATGTGAAAGAAAGGAGGGTTGAGTCAGGAAAGTAGAGGCCTGGGAACCTGAAGAAACACAAATCCAGGACTGAGCCTCACAAAAGCCAGAATCTGAAGGAAAAAAAAAGAAAAAGGGAAAAGGTAGAAGGGGGGTGAGGATCCCAGAGACCCCGTTAGAGGGAGGAGCATCAGAGCATCCGGAGGCATGAAGTGCTGCTGGGTCAAACAACTGTAAGAACAGAAAGCCCCAGGTAGGAGGAGGTGCAGTGGGTCAGCTGCTGGGAATTGTCACATTTCCACTGAAATGAAGTGTCGTCCCTCCAAGCAGCACGCTGTGGGTGAAGTAACCACAGGTGATATCAAATTATAATGTCTAAAGTGTTCTGGATGAAGAGGTGGTGATTGTCATGTCTCGTCTCTGACTCATTAGCAGGAAATACCACTGCTTGCTTGACCTGTTGTTGCTAGTGAGAAGGGGTGATAACTGAGATAACTACAGAACCAAGCACGGGTCTAGCATTGCTGTACAGATGATTTTTCAAGGACTTGGTTACAATAGAAAGTAATAATTTTGGCAGGAGGTCTCTAAGCCTGCTTTTCACTTGTGGTTTCCTGATGCACAGCTACTGAGCATCTGCTGATTAATGCGTGCGCTGAATGTTGCTTTTAATAGATCCCAGGAATTTCATAGTTGTTTAAGCTCATCTAAGATGATGTGGCTGTAGGTAACGTAGTGTTTAGATTTAACTCTTAAATTATACAGAGCAGCCTAAATAGATAGCTATGTGGGACACTGAGGGCAAGCACAGATGAGTAAGTGACCAGCTGTAACTGGGAACGCAGGGGAAGGCACTGATTTACAGGCACAGGAGTTTGTTCTCTCTTATAAATGAAGGCTGTGAGCTCTAAAGGGCGAGGGCACACCAGATTTACTCCAGGGAGTTGGTTTAGTGGTTATGGCAGTCTTTGGCCTTGCAGGGATTTGGGTTAGCCTTTTAGGTTATCTACAAACATGGTGATCTCAGGCAGGCCGAATACTTGATTCAAGTATTTCTAAAAGAGAGAGCACTGAACTTCCTCCTGCAGCATAGGACTGCACTAACCTTGTGTAGTTAAACAGTGGATGCTGTTAGATGTAGGGAAGGTGGAAGTGCTTCATCTAGATTTACTGTAGAACTGTCCTACACCAATCACCTTCATAGCTTGGCATTTATAGTAAAGATAAAATATTTCCTGGGGTTCAGGAATATGGAGAGGGGTTCATCTCTAAGCTCACCTGAAGCCAGATTCTGGATTCTGGCCTGGAACGTGGTATAGGCGAAACAACGAGATGAACCTGAGGTTTCAAAGACATATGATGAAATCAGCAATATTATCAATACCAAAACCAGCAGTGGCCTTAAAATGTCAGTATCTGCAGGCTGCATGTGAGGAAATGCCTATGGCTACAGCACCAAAGTGCCAGCAGGGCACTTACTGCTTACAAAAGACTTTCCTTTTGGGGACCTGATCATCCCCCAGGGTTGGTCCCATCACAGTTCCTGAAGATGTTGGCAGCTGGGATGTGAATTGCCTGAAAGCAGCTCCTGTGCAAAAAGATCTACTCCTTTCTCTCAATTTTCCTGTGTGAGACTGAGAAAGAGAGAACTGAGGGTACTTTAAAAGGAAGGGTGAATGATTTTTGTTATCAAACTCGGGACATTTATTGTTGTACAGATGAAGGTTAAGCATGCCGCTTAAGAAGGTAGGGAAAGTCAGCTGTGTAATTTGCTTTTGGGCAGATGGGGATGATTCTCTCAGGCTGATGAAATGCTGAAATGTTTTAAATCCTTCACTATATAGATTTGGTTTTATATCTTCTTAACGTTTCTTTCTTAGTATATGTAGCATCTTATTCTCTTCCTCTCTACATATATGCAGTAAGCATATGCCTGTGCGCATACACATGCTTGTGCTTACATGTATAAATACAAACAAATATGTAGAGAGGCAAATGCCAGTTTTCAGGAGATAATGTCTCTCTAATGTCTGTGCTTTGCTATTTATTGTTTGAAATGATTGGGTGCTTAGTTTGTTTGCTTTTAATTTCATGTTTTGTCTTGTTTTGACGTGCTAAATCTGGAGTTTATCCAGGAGGAAGCAGTGACAGAGGGAAGCACATCGCATGGCTGCGGTCAGTGCCCAGCAGGATGTACTGCTCTAGCCAGTCACCAAAGGTTGTGATCCATCTGAAATGCAAACAAATGGGATGAGCGTTTGGGGACAGGGATGCAAAGGGCACTGGGAGGGAATGTTCCCAAGGACACTGTCATGTCACAGGCTGGCACTGCTGAATACACAGACGGAGGAGTCTCAACTGCTCCCTTGCCTTGGACATGGGGATGGGGAGAGGAGCACCTTGTTGAGAAGCAATGGCTGACTTCTCCAGCCTTCCCTTCAGGGAAATGCATCCCTTCTGACCCAACCTCCTGTCCATGTTTTTAGCACCGGATGCTTGTTCGTGCTGGCTTGTGCTCTGCCATGCACCAACAGCCATGCTGCCATGCTGCAGAGGACAGTCCCTACCCACAGAGCTTGCTGGCTTCCCCATAGATGGTTTCTGCTGAGAGAATGGTTCAAACAATGTCAAGTGAGGCCAGGAGGTGCTGTCCCAGAGACAGGACATGGAGGAATTGTCCTCCCTTGGTTTTGCTTTTAAACAGTGAATTTTTTTGGACTGAGAATTCTTGCATTTCATGTATTTCAGAGCTGGTGCTGTGCTTGTGTGCTGTGACTCATCCGAGTCCGCTTTCGCAGCAGCGTGTGATGGGCCTTCTGTCTCAAGACGTGACTCCCAGCATGAATGGGTTATGTTTAGTGACAGGCTTTGGCAGGAGGCAGTTGCTATTTTACAAATGCCTAAACTGAGACACAGAGAGGCTGAAGAAACAGTCCTGAAGCAGAGAGCAAGTCAGCGGGTGAGCTGGGTCCCCTCATCTCACAGGGTCCCCTACCCTGCCTTCTGACCCACACTTTATCTCAAAACCCGCAATGACTGGGGAAATCTGCTCCCACTTTTTCACCCTGATCTCCCAGTAAACAGGCTTCTCTTTGTTTACTGACACAGACAGCTCTCACTTACACCACTGACTTATCTGACCTTTCTGGCCACTGCAGGCAACCAGCCATATGGGCTGACCACACCATGGGCTGGAGCCCAGCATGATGCAGCTTCATAGTTGTGTCTACTTGCCAGGCACAGGGATGCAGCCGCACTGTGTCAGTCCACCAGGTCCTGCAGGCCTTGGGTCTTCTTTCCAGCAGTGGCCTCCAAACACTTCTGCATGCTCAGAAAATAAGGTGAGAGAAGGCAGTGATGACAAAATACTGCCCTTTTCCGTGTCTTCCTTAATGTCTTCCTCAAGCCAGTCTAGTTTCTTCTTAAAGGGCTGTTTGATGCTTAATTTCAAAAAAGCACTGCAAGTTTCAGCCTTCTGTACCCTGCTGCAGGTGTGATATCTGCAGTGTGTCTGTATATTTGGTGCATGTGTACCCGTGTCAGAATTTGATGGCACATTGCATGTGTGCATGTGTAGAGGGGATGACAGGGAAAGAAGATGCCAGCAGTAGAAACCATCATTTGTAAATTAAGAAAAACAAACAAAATGACCAAGAATGGAAAAATCAATTATGGTCAGGCTGGAATTAGAATTTCAAATGACAACACCCCCGCCCCTTCTCCCGCAGAAAGCCAGCAGAGGCTGAAAGCAGATATCTTGTGAGACAAAGAGGAGGGCAAGCAGATTCAGTCCTGTTCCTGATAGCCTCTCCAGCTACCCTTCAGTGTATTGAAATCATGGAAACTTACAGTACCTGCAGCTTCCCCTGCCAGTCAGTCCCCTGTTTGCATTGGGCTGTGAGCAGAGCCACCTTCTTTTCTGTCCACAACCTGGCTACCATCAGCTTCCCTGGACACGGGTCCATGTGCTATGCCATGAGTGCTATGTTCGCCTTTGCCCTTGGTGACCAGCAGCAGCTGCTTCCTGAACAGAAGCCATTCATCATCTGGGAGGTGAAACCCAAATACCAGCTGCAGGAAGCTTGGCTTTGCTGTGCCCTGCTTTCCTCCTTCCCACAGCAGTCCTTCACTGCCAGCCCTTGTGCCAGGGATTGTTTTTAATGCTGAATACCTTTTTGTTAAAGGCAGTGTTTAGGTATTCTCTGGACGACATTCTTGTTGGCATATAAATGAAACATTCTTCCTCCTTCCTTATTACAGACTATCCCGAGAGCCCTTTTGTCAGAGGGAATTCACAAATCTTTGTGACAACTCTGATAAACAACGTTTTGTTTGCTGGATTAGTTACTGGTACCAGCCCCAAATGAGTTCAAGTCTCCATTGTACTGGTGAGAAGCATCTGCTGTGACATGTCTACAAGCAAGTGGCAATAGGAAGAGAACAGCTGTACAAACAACTGCATTTCTCGCTCAAGGTGGTAGCCTGGAGCTGCTGGGCACTCCCAAGACTTGTCACCTCATGCTTACACGAGCAGTCTGCTCTTGAGCTGCCTCTGAAACCTGCCAGCCCTTGCAGGAGGCAATGCAGGGCCCTTCCAAGAAGGATGCCAGTCTTCTCTGCCCTTTGCCAGTAATGGGATGGTATGGCACAGACAGCAGGGACATGGGGAGGCAGCTGTGGTGGGCGCTTCAAAGTGTGATTTGGTGAGAGTGTGAACACAGATTTCTCACCCTCTGGGTCTTCCCAGGCTCCAGCCTCCTTCTGCTCAGTAGCCCTCATGCAGCCAGAAGAATGGAGATCTCTGCCCAGTGTTGTTTAGCGGATCGATGGGAATCCAAGGGGTAGGACCTGGATATTTTGGTAGACTCTATTACCCTGCCCATGGGTAATAGACAGGAAGAAAGAATTTTCCCAGCTGAAATGAAGAAGATATCTAGTTCAGTATCCAGCAAAGTGACCACAGAGGGCAAAATAATAGTCTGAATATGCTGACTTCTGCTGTGGTTAGTAGACTACACTTTCTCTCATGTCTCCTTTCCATCAGAAGCAGCTGATGGTGGGTTTTATAGGCATTCCTCTGAAGTGTCTCCCTAGAAGAATGTTGTGCTGCTTCTGTTATCTCTCTAATCCCTGGACAGGACAGCAATTGCTTTGTTGATAAAGCACAGCTCCTGTTCACACCTACTCCACGAATCACTTCTGACACACAACATGCAGGCCCCATATCTTCCCTTCCCATGGCTGTCTTGCTGGTCTTGGCCTGGAGCATGGGTATGGGTACAAGTACAGGTTTAAAAGAGGTAAAGTGAAAAAGTAACAATAACAAGATTTAACACTAGCAAAAGTGGTAACTATCTCATAGGAAAGGGGGGGGGGGGTATATAACAAAAGAAACAGAAAGGTTTCCTTCCATTCATCCTATCTGACTGTGGTGGACTGGGAAGCACCCACCCAGTTGCTTGCTTCCCTCCAGTGGGATGAAGGAGAGAATAGGAAGGGTAAAAGCAAGAAAAACTAGTGTGTTAGGGTAAAGACAATTGAATAAGTGAAGCAAAGCTGCACAAGCAAGCAAAGCAAAATGAGGAATTCACTCACCGCTTCCCTTCAGCAGGCAGGTGTTTGGCTGTCGTTAGTGTATCACATAGGGGTTACTTAGGAAGATAAATGCCATAACCTTGAACATCCCCCTGTCCTCCTCCTGTCCCTGAGCTTTTATTGCTGAGCACAACATCCTATGGCATGGAATATCCCTTTGGTCACTGGGGGTCATATCTGTCCTAGCTGTGTGCCCCCCCAGCCTCCTTGTTGCGAGGGCAGAGTGGGAAAAAGAAAAGGCCTTGATGCTGTGCCAGCCCCCTCAGCAGGAGGTAAAACACTGGGGTGTTATCAACACTGGTTTAGTCAGCAATCCAAAACCTGACCAGTGCCTCTGAAGAAACCCCAGTCTGCCCCAGACACACCCAGTCCAACAGCACTGGAGGAGGAGAGCCTGGTGAAAAAAGAGCAAGAGCCAAGGGCAAGGGAATTCTTTCTTTCGTTGGCAAGGCCATTCTCCTTGGATCCTCCTCTCTTTCCAAGAAGAGATCAGCTCCAGCAACCTCCTTTTTATCCTGCAGTGATTCTTCTGATGGATTCAGCAGCTCCTTCCCTCTGCCACATCCATCCAGCATGGCACATGGACTGACATGGGTGCCTTGCCTATTGCCTATTGCCTATTGCCATGGTGGGCAGCAACATGGTGTTGCTGCCCCTGTGTCTCCCTGGCTGTGGGGTGAGATGAAGCTGTAATCCACTTCTCCCCACTTTGAAAGCCAAGGGAGAGCCTGAGGATCAGGCCTTTGGGTGACAACTTTGGCTGATACTGCAATTAATTTCAGGGACATTGCCAGAAACATGGTTGCGTGGTCTCAGAGTTTCGACTGGGATGTCTAGTTCACAGTGATCAGTGCTCTTCTAAACCATAAATCTGCAGTGCCAGTGAAAATGTTAACAAAAAGCTGCTTGTTTAGTTGAAAATACCCTTGCAAGTGAGACAGCTTAAATCCAGGTTGTGTACAATGAGCTGCATGCTGTAAGTTTTAGGTTTTCTCTTGATTTATCTGAGGAAAATATGCCCATGGCAAAGCCGAGCCTGCTTTGTTGTTGTAACTAGGCACTCTTCTTAGCAAACTCCCCTGCTAGCTGCAGTCAGCTGTTGGAAATAACTAATGGGGGTTGCATAAGATGAGAAACTCTTCGAACCTGGCTGAAACCAGCCGTCATGCTGGTACTGCAGGGAGTACTTCTCTTCCCTGTGAGTCATGAGGTGGTGGCTGTTTGGGGACACAGAGCAGTTAGGGCTGGCAGGCCCATTAGGTCATTGTGTCTGGCTACCTCGGTATCACAGGCTACAAGTATCATCTATAAAACCCTGTAACGAGCTCCATGGCTTGTGTTTCAGGAAGGTAGGACGTGTGGCTGACACAGATTCCACAGAATTACCCTGCTTTAACTGCAAGATATAAAGAAAATATCACTTCCTCTTCTGCTCTTACAAAATGCACCCTGCCTTTGAATTGGAGTATTTCTGGCTGCAGTTGCGTCATGTAGTCACTCGGGTTGTTCGTAACAAGTGTGTATGAGCCCTGATGCCTTGATTAAGTTCCACTTTAGATGCTTGTGTTCTGCTTTGCTGTAGTTTCCACCATTCCTGCAGTGTCCAG
Source organism: Pezoporus wallicus (assembly GCF_028554395.1). Classification (NCBI taxonomy): domain Eukaryota; kingdom Metazoa; phylum Chordata; class Aves; order Psittaciformes; family Psittacidae; genus Pezoporus; species Pezoporus wallicus. Next base: position 2,102,652 of record NW_026636792.1, read on the forward strand.
GCTGGCACAAACAGTTCTGTCACAACAGAAAAGTGGTGTCCATCAGAAAATGCTCTGCCTCTTTCAAGGTGCATGCTGACCCGACTGCCGTCTGTCCCTGCGGGCAAACAGGACCATTGCTGTCCTGTGTGTGGGACAAGGGCTGGTGCCTTTCTCTGTGGCTTTCCCGGGCAGATGATTTTGTACCCATTCAGCAAATCCATTGCACTCAAAAGGTGCTGATCCATCACACACGGGTATGCAGCTGCACAGCACCTCCACAACAAATCTGACGCTTCCAGAAGGTGTTGGTCTTGCAGCACGATTCATTGTGTGATGGACAGAAAAAGGCTGTTCTTCCTGATTTTTGCTGTGTGTGGCAGCACAGCTGGGGCTGCCGTACAGCACTGCCAACCAGCCTGCACATCCTGGCCTGCTGTAAATAGCTCTGCTCTGCTCTCCAGGTACAACATCTAGGCTGAAAAAGAGCTTGTGTCTGGGGAAACGCAGGCAGGCAGCAAGTGCACCTAGGGAGATGGTTGCAGTTCCGAAATGCTGCTTCCAGGTGCCTTAGGATGCCTTGAACTGAGGGCATTGAATCAATACCTGTTTCACTCCCATGTGCTTATATCCACAGCTGATGCTTCATTAAGTAGTTGCAAAAGTGAACTGTGCTGTAAAGTGAGGTACACGGTGGAGTAAAGATCTGTTTAAACCAGTTTGTTGTGACTGATGCTGTGTAAACCTGCCAAGGCCACTCAGGAGGTACTTTGCCCTGGAATCCTATAGAGAAAGGACAAGGGATTCCTGGCCTTGCGTGAAGGTCACTGGGGGATGTCTCTGTGGGCATTTTGCACAATCTCTGGATGTGAAGCTGTTGCATGAGCAGTGATGCGGTGCTGCGTCGCGCAGGTGTGTGCCTTGCCCTTGATGGCAGCTCAGCTCTTTGACACCATAGAATTGCTCATTTACTTTCTTCTGCTCAGCGAGTCAAGCCAGTACCCTGGGAACAGGCAGTGCCAAGCCCTTGCCCTTGCTTCACCCTGGACTCGTGCAAGCAGTGTCGGCTGTAGAGCCCTGAATGCCAGGGCCTGGGGCAGTCTGTGTTTATAGTTTGCAACCCCGTATTCAGAGTCGTGCTGGTTTTGCTGTTACAAGTAATCCTACATTCAAACCAACTGGCCCTGAGTTTCCCTCTCTGCTCCGTGCTGTGGAATTCCTGGTTGTTAATGTTTCAGAGGCACCCAGCAAAGCTGAGTAATGCAGGGAAGCAGCCTCAGACTGCCCGAATGTGAAGGAAGTTACACATTTGGCATTCGAGAAAATGTATGCAAATAGCTTTTACCAAGGCGTTCTCATCACCATCTACATTTAAAGCAATTAAACCTCCCTCAGAATGGCACTTCCATGCAAGAAAACATTATACAGCACGTCATCAAACTCCAGCACAGCCAAATAAATCAGTGGAGGCAACGGTTCTGGGCTCAGAACTGTTGTTCTCCAGATGAGGTATAAATCAGTTGCAGCAGCAAGAGCAGCAGCTGTTTTTAGAGCTGGTAAAGGTCTCTTTAGCTTGACTTCACCTTCCCTGCTCTCAGTCGTGCTTGCTTCTGCAAAGACTCCAGAGTCAGATATTTATAGAGTGACAGCAGGAGTCCCACTGCAAACAGGAACAAAATCAAGCATGAAAGGAAATCATTAGGATTTCCTCAGAATAAAATAAAATAAATGTAGTAAAGGTGCAAATGCTCCTTCGGGGGAAAATAAGAGCATACGGCACAAATGGTGCCAGTGCCAAGAGCAGGCTATAATTAAGCCAAGAGGAGAGGGAACCCTAAAGGGCGGCGTTGATGGTTCTAGCAGATCACTCTCACAGGCTGAGCTCCATCCTAAGCCTTGATTCAGGACATGCCTAAGCCCTGCTGAAGCTGGTGACTTTAAAGCAGGCATTTGAGTGCTCTGTTGAACTGCAGGTTACGGGGAGGGGAAAGGGAGCATGGCCAGAACAAGCACCTCTCTCACCCGGTGCAGTCACCCATGTGCAGCTTAACATGTCAATGTTACCTGGCTCATGTCAGCCCCACATCAGTGCTCTGCACAAAGGGGAAACATCCAGAGCATGCTCCTCTACCATGGAGCTGTGCAGCGGCTGTGATCAGGAGCTCTTCCTGGGGCTGCGTTACATCTCATCACAGCAAACACTCAGCCAGGCAGTTGCTGCAGGAGCCAGTAGCAGGCAGGCAAGTGTGGGACAGCAGGGACAGCTTTTCCAGCCCTATGGTTTTCACGAGGACCTGGAAACAAAGTGCCCAAGCTCCTCTTGGCTGTGGAGGGCAAAGCAAGTCTCTTCCTCTCATCAGTCCGAGATGAGTGGGAATCACTTTGTGCAGTATTCACTGTGCTGTTTCTGAGCAACAAACCCCAAAACAGAGCCTGACTTTGCCACAATTTTAAGAGAAATGAAAGGCTTCACATGATTGAAGAAAGTCCTACAAGCCCTTTCCTTGTACATCAAAGGGCAATGACTACAGAGGCAACACTGGGTGGACAAGAGGTTCAGCTCTTTGCCTTTCTAATTAAATATTTATTCCAGTTAATCGAAATGTGAGAAGAAGGTCAGGATGGCTAGAAGCCTTTATATTTTATGCCAGCAAAATATCCAGACATATTCACAGCATTAACTAGGACTCAGCTGTGTGGCTGGAAGCACAAGGAGGTGCCCAGAATGGAGCCATCCCATAGGGTCACCAGGGTAGTTTGGCACTGGTCAACAATTAAGTGGTGATGGTTAAAATCCCCTCAGTTGTAGCTGTTGAAGATAATGGATATGTTTTTGCTGGACACCAGAAGAATTTATATACTGTATTTGAAACACCACATTTAACATAGCCGTGGAAGGTTCTTATTCACTGTGCAGCTGTCTTCCCTGCTTGGAAATCCAGTTAAGCTGTTGGCCTTTGTGAGTTAATTTTGCATTATGTAATTATGAGTTAATAGAAAGCAATTTCCTCTGAAATGTTCTTTTGTTCCTGGTTGTCCTTGTTCCCAGATTTCTGGAAGGCGGTCACATTCCTACATGGTGTGAAGTCCTCAAGTCTTTCTTACAGGTGGTTTCAATAGAGGAAGAATTTAATCCCATTTTCTTGCCTCCACTGTTAGTTTTGAAATCTAGCTGTGTGTCTGAATAGTCCAGTTGTTTCTTTTCCATCCCTGTTACCTGGCAGGATGTAGGCAGGGTTTCTCCTCTGCCTGCACCACCCTTTCATCTGGTTTTGCTTGATGTCCCTCACAGACTAGGGAAGAGCAGCACTCTTCCACGTGATCCACAAATAAGGCTGGTCCCAGTGGAGAATTTCCTGGCATCCCCATCTTGACCTCCTGGTGTGCTGAAAACGGCCTGTTTATTTTCTGACAGTTTGGGCTGTTCAGCAGTATTTTAGCCCAGGCATTGTCATAACTTTTTGAGGGGGACTTTGTGAAGTGCTATTTTAAAATCTGGATAAATTACCTGTGCTAAAATACACAATAACTTAATCTCTCTGCTGAAGTTTCCTTCCTTGGGATATTTTGGAAACTACAGCCTGGTGTATTCCCTCAACAGTGTGTTTAGATCTCGGATATCATGAGTGTTTGCACAAGTCCACTGGGACTGGGATGGATTATCTGCCTTCAGAGGTGGGCTGACACAAACAGAGGTGACAAAACGAGTTGAATCTCTGCAAAGTGCCGTGACAAGCTTAGTATTTTATCCTGTTTGATGACAGCCACCTTCCAAGTGAGCATGGAGCTCCGCAGTATCCTTCCTATCGATATCGCCTCCTTTCGGGAGCTATGACACATCTGTTGACTGTGGTAGAATGAATCATCCCTATGGTTAGGCACATGTACAGGTGCTGTTAAGATTAAGAGTCCTAATAGCCTTGTTAGAAAGTGTAGTGGGTGGCATAATGCGAGGACTGGCCTACAGAAGTCCTGCTTGCAAGGAGCACCTTGCAGTGGAGTTTTTCCATCTTAATAAACGAGTATCAGCCTTTGGTTTCCTTTCTGTTACTGCTGACACAACAGTGTGAGATAAAATAGCAGCACATGTGGGTGGCAGTGGTCTAATATCCAGCTGAAAATGCCAGGGCCACTTAGGTGTGCTCTTATTGCCAAATTAAGTACACACCCTGTTGTGTCTTTCTGAAAACCTGCTGCATCAATAATGATGTCTCTGATCTGGCACACAGCAAACGATGTGCTGAGTGGGTATTAATCGCATTGCATTTGCTGTGTCTGTGGGTGTACATGTAGCAAATATTTACATTCCTGCTATGCATGATTCTGTGTCCTGCTCCTGCTCAAAGCCAGTGGTGATGCTGTGTTGGCTTTAAATGCAGCTGAAGCAAGCCCTGGGTTGCAAAGAGTAAGTAAAACATAGAAGGAGCACACGGCTTTTGCAGAGCCAAGAGCTAAGCAGCACCCAGTCCACCCCAAGTCTCGTGTCTCTCTCTGAGTGACACAGTTCAGGTTCCCACTTCACTCACAAACCGTCTGGCAGCAGGAACTCCAGGGAAGATCCAAAGCAGTCAGCATGGCTGAGCAGCTGGAGGGCTGACACGGTGCGACATTGACTGTCCTCAGCTTTATAAATGGAGGCTTCTTCCTCATCACAGAGCGGAGTCTATTCTGGAAAGTCTCTGCCATTGGGGCTGAAGGTGCCAGAAGCTCCAGAGATCGTGACAAGGGCTGCAAAACTCTAGTGAGGGCTGTAACATCCTTGCTACAATCTGTCCTTCGCCAGAGTGACAGAACAAATATCCTTCCAGATTAGACAGTCCATGTCAAGCCCCCGCATACAGTGACAGTAAGAGATGTGCAGTCACAGTGAAGCAGCCTTTAGATGACCATTTCAAACCCCTAAACTGGCCAGCCTTCACCAGGAGTGAGCAATGAGAGCTGCCAGGCTGGTCTCCCACACACAGTACTTGAGCAATGTGTTGGTGCCACTGTGAACATGTAGCTCCAGCCTTTCCAGACAGCACTGTCCGTACCCTCCCTCCAAGCACCACGCTAAGGCCAGGCACCCGCAAGCCATCAAAACAGAGCTCTCCCTCCAGTGATGCAGAATGCCTTTTATGTGGAGACACGCTCTAAGGGTGCAGCTGCATCTTGTGAGTATAGGTGCACTGGCAGGACCAGTCCCTCCATGGCTGCTTATTGCCATGCACCAACAGACCTTATCTTCCCCTTCAGGCTGCCACAAAGTTGCTCACACAAGCCCTCCTTAAAGTGTCTCAGGCACCACTGGTACATTAAACTGTGCAGAAACTGGGACTTTGCTTATTTGCCCAGGCTGGGAGGGCTGGAGAAGCTGGTGCAGGCTAGAGCAGGGCTGGTGGAGGAAAAAGATGGAGCAGAGCCAGGACTCCCTAGGCAGGAGCAACCCATGTGCTCCCTGCAATAGCCCTGAAATCCTAACCTGCCCCTGTGGAATGATCTGAGACTTTTTAAACCTCTCTTCCTGTTTGATTCAATTTATTTTATTGGATGAGGGTGAAAGGATGATGAACGGCTTTGGTGGGTGTTTCACATCCCTTAGCTGGGATACAGCAGAGAGGCAGGGCAGGGAGAGGAGGGGAAGAGAGAGTAAGCAGAAAAAACCCAAAGGGGGGAAAGCGAAGTGATTTGACTGGAGCTGAGCTGAGCCCTGGGAGAGAGTGAGCGGGGAGGTGAGTCAGAGCAGGGCAATGGGACAAGGCAAGCCCCAGCGTGGCTCCAGGGCTTCCCTGCTCCACTCCTCTGTGACAGTCCCCATTGTGGCAGCCCGGGCCTGGGAGTGAGTTTCTGGGTGGCTCCTCCAGCAATGTAATTGCTAGTTAAATATGCTCAGAAGGTTAGATTATTGTGATGATGTCTCACTTTTGCCCATGTCTGCATCAAACAAATCATAAACCAAGCAAGAAATCTTCTTGGGTTTCCTTGCCTGAGGCATCATTTAGGAGTTGGATAAAACCTATGTTGTGAACAGCAAATCCAGCCACTGCTTGGCTATGCAGTTCTGCTGGAGTACTGTGGGCTCGAGAAATTAATAGGGCTCAGGATTTCATTTATTCCAAGGAAGGGGGTGGTGGAGTGGCAGTCTTGGAAAACAAGGACCAGTTTCCTTGTTCCTGAAGTTAATACAGCTCGTGCTGCCTCTCCAGGGAAATCCCTGATTTCCTCCTTAGCCTCCTGGCTCTTGAGGAACCTCTGTCCTCGAGATCCTTCTGCACCTTGGCACATGAAGAAAATTAATTCCTTGCCTTTAAAAGAGAGATTTCAACTTTTCTGCTAATCCTTGCTCTTTAATACTTTATCTTCATTTTTATCTCATCCCTCCTCTGAGAATCTATGTATCTAACAGGAGCATGTTTGTCTTCCATTTGTTGAATGTGAGAACTGTTTTCTTTATTTGCCTGTACTGCATCCCGACTGTAAGGGAGACTAATCCTCCGGGATTACTGTGGCACAAGCTGTACCTGGAGAATCCTTTATCCCAGCGTCTGGCCCCAGGCTGTCATGGGCACCCCCAGCCAGGCAGTCACTCTCAGGGTCAGAGGTTTGGATTGAGCAATCCTCAATTCCCTTCTGGGAAGAGGCTCATTCTGGGGATGCAGAGGCAGCTGTGGACACACCGGACACATGCTGGCAGGTGGTCTGTCCCCATCTCCCACCCCATTATTTCTGGAGGTCTTGCTGCCTTCACTGCCCATCCTGGGCAGATGCCACCAGTCCAAAAGCCCCGCTTCCTGCCCCAGGCCTGGAGCAAGGCTTGGTTTTCTCAGCTCTGATGGTGAAATAAGGAATTACTCCTCCCCTGAACAAAGTCTGAGTTGCACAGATCCTGGAATCATAAAATGAGGCAAAACCCTTTAGCTCTGAGGGCTGAACTGGGCCCCATCTGCTCTGTAGCTCCTTCTCCTGGCTCCCCTGATGGGGATGGTGTTTCTTCTCTCCCATTTTTTTTTTCATTTTCAGGCATCTCTGTATCTCCTTCCAACTCCTCCTACACACAACGGAGGAACTGCCCACAAACATGTGCAAAACCACTTAATTATTCTTTAACCGACTGGGCTGCTGATTGCTGGCAGCGCTCATTATTGCGCTGACCGTGATGACTTCACCTGCTCTTCACTTCCGCTCGTCTGCACCCATCACCTCCACTGAGGCTGTGCCTCCTCCTGCACAGTGTCTGGAGGGCACCCAGCACTGTCCAAATGGACCCTGGGAAGTTGGGGGGGGATCAGCCCTTGTTCTGATGCTGAGTGTACCAGGACTATGGCTGGGTGACCTAAGCCCACTGCTCAGTGTCCCGGGGACATTAGTGGTACCCAGGTCTGTGGCCAGGTGTCTGTGGGTCATTGTCCCGTGTGCCAGGGCCATTGCGGGGTGTCTCTGGGTCATTGCCCGGTATCCTGGTCTGTGGCCGGGTGTCCCTGCCCGGTGTCCCGGGGTTATCACTGGTACCCAGCTCCGTGGCCGGGTGTCCCCGAGTCCCTGCGCGGTGCCCCGCTGCCATCCCTGGTGCCCAGCTCCGGTGCCGGGTGCCCGGGCCCACCGGCGGCGCTCAGGGCCAGCCCCGGGGGCGGTCCGGGGTGGTCTCAGCCGCGGCCCCTGGCGCTGCCGCAGCGGCGGGAGTTTGCAGCCGGTCCCCGGGGCGCCCGGCCCCGCCCCGCGCCTCCCGCCCGCCCCGCCCCGCCCCGCCCCGCCGCGGCTCATTCATGCGGCGGCGCTGGGCGCGGGTGGCGGCTCCGAGCGGCCCCGGCGCGGCGCCTCCCGCCGGGCCTCGGCGCATGTGAGCGGCGGCAGCGGCCGCAGCAGCAGGGCGGCGGCGGTGCCGCCGCATCGGCCATGCGGTGGCCCCGCGGCTCCCGCGGCGCCTGGCGGCTGCTGCCCCGGCGCTCGCTGCTGGCCGCGCTCTTCCTTTTCTCGCTCTCCTCCTCCTTCCTTTACTTCGTCTATGTGGCGCCGGGCATCGGTAAGCGGTGGGCCGCGGCCCGGGGCGGGGGGACGGCGTCTCTCGCGGGAAACGCTGAGTAATCCGCATCCCCGGCGGACGCTGCCCGGAGAGGGGCGGCCCGGGCCCGGCGCCCCCGGCGGCGGCTCCGCGGTGTTCCTGGGCTGCGCGTCCTTTCCTCCCTCCGGCGCTGGAGAGAGCCTGGGGGATGATTTCTCACCCACCCTTCCCCAAGGGGGTGCCCACTCGTGCCCCTCGGGGTAGGGGGGTCCGTGGGCCGGTGCCGGCTCCCGGTGCGTGGAGGCGCCGCGGAGGTGCCGGCCGCGGGGCCCGAGCGGTGCCGCTGCCAGCGCCGAGCCGGGGGCAGCGATCCCGCTGCTGCTGGAGAGTTTGTTTTGAAGGGGAGCGTTGCCCAAGCGCCTGTGGTCTGAACGCGCTCTCCGGTGGGAATCCTGCGCTTCTTGTCAAGTGGGAAGATGAGGAGTGTGTATTTCAGGAGAGCGTACTTGTCCCTGTGTCCTGTCTCTTAGCGGGCTTCACAGGGGACTGGAGTGGCCGCGTACCCAAATGGCTAGCACCTAGTGCCGGTACCAGCGAGGCTGCGCGCTCGTCTCCCCCGAGATGGGATCGGAAGGCAGCTGTTGTCTCCATACAGTGTATCTCGCTCCTGCAAGGAGCCGAGCTGCTGGTCTGGCCTTCAACCAAACTTTGGCAACAATTTATTTCTGTAAAAGCAACCCTTTCAGAAGAAGTCTTTTGAATGGGAGTTTCTCCTTGAAATGTCATTGGTGTTGCTTGTGCCATTCCTTGCTTGGGCACCTCAAGGAGACCTTTGTGTTCTTTCCAAGATGACTTCCATGGGGTTTTATCTGCAGGTCGTGTCCTATGGCTGCTGCTTTGGGAGCCTTTCCTAGGGCTATGTAGGGGTTGGCTAGCGTGGGGACCCATCTGCTCATGTCCTGGGCTTGGCATCCTGTACCTTCCCATCATGGCTCAGAGCTCTAATGTCCCAGTGGGCATGCCACCGAGCTCCTGGCTTTGTCCTGCTGAGCTGCTCTGTGGCATCCATTGGAGGACAGTTTCACACTGGTGCTAATGGTGCTCTGTACACAGCCTGGCTCGTCCTGTTCTCATGCTGCTATGGGGATGTCAGTTTTTTAAATCAAATGCATCCTGCAGCGCATTGTAGGAGATGTCTTCTCCAAGAGCTGCTGTGGATGGGTGTCCTGGGTTCAGCTGTAGCAGTCATTTTTTTCCTTAAACCACAACAATGGGCTTTCCCCTGGCCCAGAGGGAACAGCTGTACAGTTCAGGAAGGGAACTTCGAAGGATGGTTTTGTTCCTTTTTTAGAGTTGTCAAATTAATTTTGTGCTGCCTCTGCATTGTCCCCAGTCCTGGAGGTGCTGTAGGGTATGAAGTACTGTTTAAAACCAGCTCTGTGCCTAGAGGTCTTTCCCTTAGTGGATCTTGGATAACACTGTCATGTCCCACCTGATGTTCTTGCTATCTGCAGTGCTAAAGAGGAGGCAGAGAGGTGAAGGTGTTCTCTGTCCATGGATGCCAGCGATGTTCTGAGTCATCTCCCCATCAAGTAACAAATCTGCTTCTGTTTTTTCCTTTTTCCCTTCTTTCAGCCAAAACTGTTCTGTCATGAAAACCCAGCCCAGTGCTCATGGGGCGGCTGAGCTTGTCCTCCTGGCACTTGGAGGGAGTTTGTTTTTCAGGCCAGAGATGTAAGGAGGAGCTTGGAAGAAAAGTGAATGAGCTAGGACATGAGCAGAACTGGAGGTTTTAATGAACCAGCCATGTGGTGTGTGATGGAGAGATGCCATCAGCAGGGTGTTCTAGGGCCTTTGGCCTGCCCACTGTTCCTTTGGTGTGGTGGGGTAGGGCTGAGCTGGTTTTCTCCAGCTAAAGAGCCTGGAGAAGCCTCTCCTCTAAAACCACCCCTTGAAGGATGTGTTGGGGAAGTGGCTGAAGAAGGACGGGCAGCTCACCAGATAAACCACGGGCAGAGGAGTGGGAAAGTCCAGATAAATGAGACCTGAAACCCCAAGTGAGCTTGAACCAGATGGAGCCTGGGCTTGGAAAGGGCTTTGATCTGCTCAGTGCCACAGGCTGCTGGAAGCGTCTGCCATGGCCAGCATCCCTCATTGGGCCAGCGGCTGGTGGCCCCAGGGCTGGATCCAGGATAGCCTGCCTGGGCTGGGAACATCCCTGTGTCCCTATGGGAATATCCCAGTGTCCCTGTGGCAGGATGTGCTGTACTGTAGCAGAGGGCAGAGCTGGGCCTATCCCTGGGCTCCTGATTTGAGGGGGAGAATTCATTGGCATCACTGAGGCTTGTTGTGTTTGTGCAGTTGTGCACCAGTGCCAGGAGAAAACTGGGACAGTTGCACTTCTGGGTGCTGTCTCAGCGCATTGATGTGGAGCTGGCATGCTTGCCGGATCCCTTGCTGGCTGGAAAAGCTGGAAAACTGCTCCTGGTGTCCTCTGGAGATGGGGAAGGGGAGCCCAGCCCAGGCTGTGGGTTGCCTACCCTAATGCTGGCCTGTTGCCTGGCTGGCCATTGTGTTTGGCTCCTTGCAGCCCAGGTAATGCCAGCGGTCTGCTTGAGATGGAAATGCAGGAAGGAATTCGTGTTTACTGTCAGCAAATAGCCATGCTAGTTACGCTCAGGGAGCCCAAGGTTTTGGGGACTTATGTTTGCATTGTGCTGGGTTTGTGATGCCTTGTGAGCTCCTCATCGCTGTCCTTCACCAAGCGTTCTTCCTATGGAACGGAAATTTTCCTGTGGATCCAAGTTTGTGCAGAGCAATCCAATGTAAACAGGCAGTGCTGCCTCCTTCCCAGCCTCGCATCCAACACCCGTGTGTCCTCCCCATGTGCCACCCTAACAATTCACATCCCCGGGCTCCTGCAGCCAACTCTGAAAGTAAATTACCAGGGACCCGGCTGATGGCACAAATACAGCAGGCTCTGCTGTCATTCGATGCTGTTCCCCGGCGCTCGCTTGCTTTTGTCCCTGCCGTGGCTGGGGTGATTATGTGGGTCTGTCTCATCGTGGCCATTGTGCGCTGGATGAGGCGGCTGATTGTTCTGCTGCGCGGTGAGCTGGGGCTGGGACATGATGGGGCTGGTGGAGAGGCAGCCACTGGAGGATCCAGGAGATGCTCCTGTATCTGCATAGGTCCCCGCTGCCTGCCAGAGGAGCCCTGTGAGGCAGCAGGTATGAGGTGAAGCTTGGACCATTCAGGAGGTTACCTTGCTGCCTTGCTCAGGGGTCTTGTAAACAGCAGGAGCAGGGTAAGGTGCTGTGTGGCAGACTCTGTTTTAGTTACAAGAAATGGCACTGGCCTTGTCTTTGGAATAAGCAGAGCTTGGCATTGGGTGAACTGTTTTATCCTGCTCTGGAGTCCCATGGGCACCTTGGTGGGTGTTCTTTGCAGGGCATATTCCTGGCACTGGGGCTTTTGCCCTTGTGGGGCAGCCGCCCTGTGTGCCCCTTGCTTATCCAGAAGGGATGTTCAGGAATGGGCTGGCCGAAGTTGTTCAGTCTGTGCCTAGACTCAGGGTTGGAGCAAGGATGGTGTGGGTACAGAGAGCATGCTGACATGGAGGAGAAACATTGAGAAGCTGCTCCTATTTAGGCCTGACCTCTGCTCCTGAATTCGTCCAGGGCACTGTGGGTCCTCCCAGGAGCTGTGTTGCATTCCCTGTGTTCCCATGTCATGGTGGCTCATACAGCTTTCCTAAAAACATCTGGTTTTGTGCTCTTTTAACAGGTTTTAGGAAACCAGGAGAATTCCTTTCTGCAGCTGAGAACAGTTATGCTTTCACAAGCTGCTTGCACTGCAAGTTGCTGTTTCATCTTGATAACTCTTGCTGCCACAGTTGGAATTTCTCAGACCTTGGACTTGGTCCTCACTGAGAGGAGGGAGGTCAGGGGCCTTCCCTGGTGCTTGTGTGGCTGCACCAGGCTTTTCTCTTATTGTCTCTCCAGATGTTGGAGCCTTTTTATTGTATTTTGTGCCTTTATACTTAGGTGTGCACAGGAGTCTTACATGGTTGGGTCTGATGCAGGGAGGTAACGCAGAGAATTCAAATTATTCGGTGAAAGATTGACCTGTGTGAGAGCCGTAATTGTCTCTGGCTTTATTTCCTCAAAACTTATCAGGAATTGCTCCAGACCAGTCATACAGGGCATGAGGTAGGAGCATTAGCCCTCAGTCATATTTATGGCACAAAGCCTTGATTTTGATGGGCAGAAGTGCTCTGAAATGCTATTCCTTCTCACTGTTTTGGTGGACAGGAGGGCAGTACTGCAGAGACCAGCAGCATCCTTTGTACAGCTTGTTTGTCACTTTGGTCCCTTGCAAGAGTATTAGATGGCCAAACGTGGCTGGTCCAGTTCAGTTTAGTGCATCAGCCTGGCAGTCTTGGCACAGAGGAGTTCCAGGGTGAAAATGGGAAAATATTTTGCTCCTGTGGGGGGACCCCCAGGTAGGGGGACCATGGTGCTGGGGGAAGTGGCTGGTGAGGCTATGGCTCCTGCTTGGTGGTGAGGAATGGAGGAAGAGCAGTGGTTGTGGTCCTGAGAAGGGGGATGGCACTGTGGGATGGAGCTGGGGCTGGTGAGTCTGGAGTGGGGAGGTTGTGTGGGGCAGTGGGTAGCTGCTGCTTTTGGCTTCTATGCCCTTCTAGTGGGGATGTCAGCAGGGGCCTGCTCGGATTCGGTGGCTGGTAGAGAGAAAGGCAGAAGTGGGATGGCAATGCGGAGCCAAGAGCAAGGGAGCAGGGGATGCTGGCCATGGCAGGGAGCTGGTGCCCAGCTCAGCAGCACACTGGTGAGCTGTGGTGGCCTTTGCTCACCTGGGCAGAGGGTGCAGGTGCCCTTTTGGGGTTGCTGGCTGCTTGCTGGGTGGCTGGGCACTGCCTGAGCACAGGCAGAAGGTGAAGGTGCAGCTTAGAATAACAAAATGAGGCTTGCAGCCAGGCTTTCATCTCCCAGGTCTGCACTGTAACGGAGTGTGGTATCCTCCTGTGAAACACTATCAGTGCTGCCCTCCTTCTCCCTCCCTTTCCCAAAAGGTCTGCCAAGCAGCATTTCACAACGTCAGGAAGGAACAGTCCTGTTCCTCAGTGTATCCCATTGAGGTATTTGCAGTCATTGGATCAGACAGTGAGCCAATGTGGGTAGTAAGAAATCCTTAAGTGTGCCTTGATACAATAACTTGAGCTCAGGATCTTCTGTAATAACATGAAGAAGGAGAGTGGTGACGGCTGTGGGAAATAGCTCCTTTGACAGCAACGCCTTCTTCTAGCACAGAGTCTCCCTAAAGGCCTCACATGCAGGCAGGACAGCAATGCTCGCAATGCATCCAAGGCGTTGGTGATGCAGAGTGTTGGTTGGAGACCACCTTTTGGTCAAGGCTAACAAATTACAAGGTTCTTTGAGGGCAGGTGAATTACTAGGCTTTCTTTGCCTGTAAGCACCTGTGTTGTCTGTCAGGCACATCTGGTTTGGGTTATTTTGCTGATGGGTGTTGCAGCTGCAGGGAGCATGTGAAGAGTTCATGTTTCATCCATCCATCTCTGGAAGGCCTGTCTTATGGAAGCTGATCAGCAGTCACAATCTTCCATGTACTGGTTCATTCCTGCAATTGAAGTGCTTCAAAACTTCAGTGAGCTGCAGTGAACCAAACCTTAAAGCAAAACCATTAGTGCTGTGAGCCCAGAGTCCCAGGACACCTCATCTTCATGGTCATGGGGACCCTTCATGGTCAGCGCTATCAGGCACTTGGTCACTTCAGGTGGCAGCTGGCTGTGGAGGAGATCAGGGCTCTGACACTACTGCTTTGTTTGCTGAGCTGATCGACTGCCTCTTTTCCAGGTGGAGTCATTAATTGCATTAACTCAGACAGCATCTGCTCTGCAGGGCACAATGAACACCCCAGGGACCCCTGCAGGGAATGGAGATGAGCAATGTGGGAAGCTATATGTTTGCACTTCTGTATATTTGAATGCTGTTTCTGGACTTCGATATCCAAGCAGTGCATGGAGTCTTGAAATGCTTAATTTTATTGCATCTTCTGGGGAACCTGATAACGGTGGCACTGGTGACCTTCAACCAGTGGTGCTGGGTCAGGCTCTGCAGGACCCTCTGCTCTCCCTGTGACAGCACCAAAGGGTGAATAGTCTGGAAGAGAAACTGATATACCACTTTACAGAGAGAGAAAGTCTTCCCCTGAACAGCTTTATTTTTAAAACATCATCATTACAATAAAATGTGTGTTTACTTTGACAAAATCTTCACTGGGTTATTTTAGTAAAGTTTATTTTCATACTGGCTTTTCCTTCTCCTTTTCATTTGGACTGTTCTGACTGTGGTTTGGTCTGACAGCATTTTAGATACCGGTGTGTTGGGATGGTTAATGTGTGATGGGAGGTTTTTACATGCAGTGGGCATTAGGCCTGTTTGGAGATGGAGCAGGAAGTGTATAGTGAGGCTGTGCTCTGGAAATGCAAGAAAAAAACCCAAATCGGATTTTTTTCGAGAGGTATTCTGTATGTTTTTTGGAAGAACATGAAATTGAGGACATTAAAAACACGAGGGCTTTTAGCATCACCCTGAGCTGCTCTGATTTTGAAAGGAAAGGTAGACTGAAAAGCTGAGGGGTGAAGTCGGTGCCCGGCAGTAAAACTACCCTTGGCCATCCTCATCTGCTGCTTGGGAGGATCCCAGGGGTGATGGAGGGACAGCATGTCCCATTGGGTGCAGCTATAGCATGGAGTGTGACTGGCAGAGCTGTGGTGCTTTCTGTCCATTACAAAAGGAGTTTTCTGGGTCTTGCTGGTGGTTCAGACCTAAAGTGGAGGAACCCGAAGTGAAGGAATGGGCTATCATGCTTGGGGGAAACCCTTGAGCTCTGTAGTGGCTGTGGGTGTTCTGCATAGAGCCACAAGCTTTAGTACACCTTATTGACACTTAGCTTTTCCAACACACGTAAATATTACTTCAGGAGTGCAGGAGACTTGGTTTGAGCTTCTGGTTCCTGGCTGCATAGGGAAGGAGAGGAGGGTTAGTGCTTGCTTGGACTGGGCTGTAGTTGAGAGCAAGTGACCATATTGTGTGTGACTCCTGAAAGATTATTTTATAGTGTTTTTGTTTTGAGGTGCAAAACCAAAGAACTCCTTTTGCAAACCTGTGGTTGTGTGTGGTGGCCCTGGACTGATGTGAACCCCTCCAAAGCCCTTGCTCTGTGTTCAAGTCTTGTCCTGGGGCCCCTCAGAAGATGCCGTTGTGGTGTTGGCCAGCCCCCCTTGCAGCAGAGGGGACCGCAGCCAGGGTGCCTGTCCCTGTCCCCTTGGCTTTTGCAGTAGGGAAGAGGCTGCTTCCAGGGGATGTAGGTTCAAAGTAACACCATGGTTTATTCTCTGGGTTATGCCTCAGTTTCCCTGCTCAGTGGGAGTTTGCTGTGTTAGAAAGCTGCTGTTTTCCTTCCCTGACGAGCAGGCACATTTCTGTGTGTGAAAACAGTGCCTCCAAAGCTGTTCTCTCCCTGTGCCTCTCTAATCTGAAAGGTAAAGCGTAGGAAATATTTCTGTATGGAGGATGCTACTGCACACAGAATGGCAGAAAACAAATACAGGCAAAAACCCCATTGCACAGCTGTGGATTGGACTGTGGTGTAAGCAGTCTTCAGCCAGTGTGTGTTTGCTTATCTAGGGAATTCGATGGCAAAATAATTGATCGGTTGTACTTGAATGCTATCGCCATACAAAGCGATCAAAGGAACCACTTGAATCCTGGCACAGTGTTAGCCACCTCCTTTGCTTTGGAGAGGCTGGGGACCAATCCGGGCTGAAACTTTAAATATGCTGATCTGCTGCCAGGAGGCTCCTGTGCAGGGATCAGAGGGTTACCCTGTAATGAGGAGGATACGCTGGCGGAGGTCGGTGTCATGCCTGCGATAGGGGAACACGTACTCCTAATGCATGGTGTCTCCCCTCGGCAGCAGGCTGGGAGAGGCTGTGTCTGGAAGCAGGGATTTTGGACGGAAAGCAGTGATGGTACAAAGCATACAGCATGAAAGAGGAAAGCAAACACTGCAGTGCACCGGGTAGTCAAGTGCCGATTGGTATTTCTTTCCCTCACCTACCTGGCAGGAAGAGGAAAGCATTTCATTCCCCTTCCTGCCTCCCGTGCCCTCTGCGTCAGCACGCTGGCAGGAGGCTGCAGGAGCCTGGTGTGACTGGTGCTCCCATTGAAACACCAGCGGGGTGGCTGGGAAGGGCTTGGAGGGGAGACTGCGTGCAGTGGGAGGCAAAGGGGGAAGCTCCTGGGAGTCAGCGAGGGATGCACAGACCGCAGGTAGATAAACCTGCTAAAATGGCTGTATTCCACAGCAGGACAGCCCGGGGCTGTTGTAGCTTGAAACTAGAGCGGGCCATGCCCAAGGCATGCGGTGTTTTCTGCAGCAACCTGCTCCGAGGGAGAACATAGTGGGTATTAAGTTGCTATCAGCAAACATGGGGCTTGCTTGCAGATGAGGACCCCATGGAGGGTGGCCCCTGGCCACAGCGGCTCTGGCAGGAGTGTGAAATGCTTCCACACATGCAGCTCGCTCTCATTCTGCAGTCATTTTTTTTCCCCCTCAGTGTTTTTCCAACTCATGTCTTGCTGCCAGAGCCCATATTAATAATGCATGACTTTTTTTATGGTGCTTCCTTCCCGGCATCCCTTTCAGCTGCTGAGTCAGAGAAGATTGTTATAGCAGCAACCTCTGAAGCAGTGAAATGCCCCTGCAATGCTCAACTGCTGTCATTTATCATCCTGGCTCCTCTGCGGGCAGCCCTTTGCCTTGCCCGGCTCTGGGTGAGGATACCAGTGCCAAAAGGCTGATTCTGTGCTATGCCAGCTGGTGACTGGTGAGATCCGCTCTGCTGAGCCTTCCTGGCTAGTATTTGATTAAAGCAGATACTGCTTCTGTTCACTGCTTTTTCTTTTGGTTTTGAAATCCTGTGAAGTTGTTTTTTTTTCCCCCCTGATCTGCCTAAGATTGTGCTTTGGAATTGTGCCCAAGACCTTATTTTTTCCTTCTTCCTTCTTACTAATTCTTAAACCATTATTTTTCCCTCCTCCCTTGCACTCCCCCTGAGATTTATGCCTGGGCTTTTTAAGGTAATTGAGATGACAGAAGCCACATAATGTGTTAACATGGTTAAATTAACTTAAAATCCTTCCAGTGGCTGTTGAAACGTGCCTGGCTGCTGCAGGAAGCCTTGGAGCTGCTAATGGAGCAGGGATTTGCAGAGCTCCTGCCTCTTAGTTGAGATCAGCCCCTGGGGGAGGTCACCTCCCTGCAGAGCTGATCCCTGCATGCTGGGTCTGAAACCCAGGGGGAAATAGGGAGCAATAGCACTTTTCAGGGATTTTGTCTTATAATGACTCAAATAATAAATACAGCATAACCTCGGGAGCAAATATCTCCTGTCCCATATCCTAGTGTATTTTTCTGTTTAGGCAGGAGCGGCTGTAGGGGGAATTGCTGGTGGGGAGCAGCCTCAGGCTGGGAAACAGCATCCTTGGGGCTAGAAAACAGCATGGAATTATAGAATAGTTAGGGTTGGAAAGGACCTTAAGATCATCCAGTTCCAAACCCCCTGCCATGGGCAGGGACACCTCACACTGAACCATGCCACCCAAGGCTCTGTCCAGCCTGGCCTTGAACACTGCCAGGGATGGAGCATTCACAACTTCCCTGGGCAGCCCATTCCAGTGCCTCAGCACCCTTACAATAAAGAACTTCTTCCTTGGATCCAATCTAAACTTCCCCTGTTTCAGTTTGAACCCATTACTCGTTGTCCTATCACTACAGTCCCTGTCCTCATAGTGTTCCCCTGCTCGCTGTTCTGCCTCTTTGCGCTTTGAAAGACTCGCCTGTACACTTATAGAGTGATCCCAGAGACAAGCAGGATGGGAGCAGGGCTTGCCTGGGGAAGGAGGGGTTCTTTTCGCCAGACTTCCCAAGCTGCCTGGTTCCCCCATATCCTGCTGTTGGGGATGGCACGTGTACACCCACACTGGTGTCTGTGCTGGGAACTGCAGAGAAGTGGGAAGAGAGGCAGCCTGGGACCTGGAGGGAAGTGGTGCTGCTGCTTGTTACAGCTGGTGAGCGCTGACCAGAGCAGGCAGATGGTGATGCTTCCCTTGGGAAATGGGATGTTTGTGATGCTGACCCTGGCTGCACACCTGCATCTCGCCTGGAGCCAGGCTCTTGTCCGTCCAGCAGCTGGAATAGTTGTCCTTGTTGTGATGTGCTTCCCACTCGGCACCAGTCCTTTCTGTTAAGACTCTACAAATGCTGTGCTGATTCATTCCTCTCAAGGAAAGGGAAGCACAACTGATATGGTGTGAAACTCCCCCAAAGCTGCAGTGCATCCTCCTCCCGTGCTGCAGCCTGGCTCCCTCACTCAGTGATTTCTCTTGCTGTGGATTTTATTTAGGGCTTTGGTTGCTATCGGGTGCCCACTGTCCTGGCTGAAGGTGAGCCCGGAGACACTTTCCCTGTGCCCTTCAGCAGGGAAGGGGCTTTCTTTCCATGGGTGGCTTTTGCCTGTTGCAGGGGGAAACTTTGCAGGAGGATCCCATGAACTCCTGTACCTTGAATCCATATGGGCAAGCCCTGTGCCTCCTTGCTGCAGTCACCAGTGCTTCTGCCTGCCTGGGCTGTGACCCCATGGGCACCTTCAGGCTGCAGGCAGCCCCGCTTGCCTGGCAGTGAAACGCAATGCCACCCACAGCTAGTGAGACGAGTGACTTGCTTCTCGGCTAACAAGATTTAGGTGGATTATGCTATGTATTTAATCAAGGGCTAAGCTCATTGCCTTATTTGAAATGGATCAAAGCCTTTGAAAATGCTGGTCTGGAGACCAGCTACTGAGTGGCAATATTATTCAGCTGCGTTTGTGTGGTGTGAGAGTCGCTTTCGAAGAAGCTGAGTAGTTCAGCAGGCAGGTTGCAGACTGCAGCAGTGACCAAAATGCAGAACCAGATGGCAAAAGTGAAATGATGGGGAGGTAGGAGCGTGCAAATGTTAGTCATCCAGCATCCTGGATCTAGGGGGGAAAGGCTTCGTTCTCTAGCTTTCAGTTTGAAACCATGTTTCCAGCTACCTAGAGCTCCATGTTGGTAGGTAAGGGAGATGCTCTGGCATCAGGCTTCCACATCCTAGAAAAGCAGCTGTGATTTTAGTGTGAGCTTGTGTGGCTCTGCAGCAGGGACCCCACACCCCCTGCAGCGGCCATCAGCAGCACTGGAGCTCACAAAAGCCTCATCTCCCCTTGTCCTGGTCCCTGCAGCAGCGTTGTCCTGGAGCCCTGCAGGACTTTGGATGTGGCAGCAGAGCTGCTCATGCTGGTTGCAGAGGAGTGAAGCAGATGATGCCTCTTTTAGCCCAGAGGCGCTTGCTCCTTGCCTTGGCCTTTGCCGTGCTGGAGGCGTGCTGTGTGGTGGGAGCCCACGTTTCACAGCAAGAGCAGCTCTCCCCATTTTGGGGCTCCTGCTTGGCACAGGCTGGTGCTGCCCTGCCTGCAGCTTGTCCCCATGGGGGTTGAGGGGGCTGTGTGCCCCCTCCCGCACCCCAGCACTGTGAGCAGTGTGCGTGGACATAGCAGCAGATCTGCTGCACAAGGTCTGTTTCTGCCTGCGGGCAGGGGGAAGTGTTGCTGTAAGCAGATAGTGAGGCAAGTTGAAAGTGACTTTCCAGCTACGAGCTGTTGTGCTTGCTAGGGTCTGCCTGGGGCGGTAGGGTAAGGGCATCCAAGGTGCACAGCTATCTCCTCATTGCAAGGTTAGGGGTTCTTTGTGGGGAGGAGTGTTTGTGGGTGCCCAGTCCCTGTGTCTGCACTCAGCGTGGTACGAGCATATCCTGTGCTGCTTCACCGGCCATCAGCTGGGCAAGCTGTTGGAACACACTGGCTATTCACATCAGCTTTCCTCTTTCTTGAACACAGAACTTTGTTCCAGTAGCCCCTTTTCACCTCACTGCCATTCAGCATAGGAGGGCAGCGCAGCTCGCTGCTGCTCTTCCACTCCATGGACGTGACTGCAGAACTGAAAACACCCTGACCAGATGGCTCATGTGGAGGAGTTGGGACTGGGGGGCAGGTATGGGAAACTTCTGCTTTGAGGTGAACCAAGATGTGCAGTTCTTACACAGCAGCAGGTGCCGGTGCTCCCCACAGCATCGCTGCTGCTTCCCCATTCACAGACCTGGCTGCCCCATCTCTCCTGGACATGGCCTGAGCCCTCATACAGGGCTCCAGAGCTTCTTGTGTGACAGCCACATGCAAAGTGTTCCCATGTTTAATTTATTGCTAATCAAACCTGCAAATGAGGCTTTGCCTCAGTTCTCCTTCAGCCCAAGCCTATTATGCATCCTCCTGCTCTAACCTGCATTTGTAATTACAGGCAAGGATTGGTCAAGCATCCTTTTGCGTTTCAGAGGCCTCAGCAGACTTGCTGGCTTGCAATCATCCCATCAGTGCCTGCTTTCTGGTGTCTTGGGTTGTATTAAATGGTCTTAAAGTTTCTAGGCTGCAGCAGTGGGGGGTGTCTGCTGGTACCTGGCCCTGTTAAACTGCTCCAGGGCTGCTTGCTTCGTGCATTGGGTTGGGAAGGGGCTGTAGGGCAAGAGCGGATGGAGGGAGCAGTGCTAGGGGGGTGCCCAGGTTTGGAGTGCTCTAGGTTAGCCCTGCTTTCACCTAATTAGAACAGAAATAAAGCCAGTCAACACAGTAATTGTCTTGTTTGCTGCTGTGCTGCAGAAAGCTGATGGCAAAGCAGGGCTCACAGTGGGTGCTGACACCAGTCCTTCTCCCCCTTTGCATTCAGGGCACTGCATCTGTGTGGCTCGGGAGTGGGTCAGGAATCCCCCAAACTGCAGGATGCTGCTGAAGAGCAACATGGCACTTACAGGGCTATGTTTGCAAAGCAGTGCCAGGGACTCAGCTGTGTGGAGGATGGGGGGGGGCAGAGGACACTGGTGTTCAGCCATAATGCCCCTGAGAAGCAAGCACAACCTGGCCAAATTGGATAACTTGAGTGGATAAATTAATCTGCAGTGAAGGGCTGGTGCTTTGGCAGGGAGGAGGAGGAGGGTGGGCTGGTGCCGTACTCTGCGGGCTGGAGGGGCTGTGGGACACCAGCTCTGATCAGCACCTGGGGATCAGCACATGGCCCCTTGGGGTTGCTCCAGCCTGGAGGAGTCCTGCCCAGCTCCTTGCAGCCTTCCCAAGCCTGGGGGTGTCTGTAATAGCTGACCCTGACCATTTGGAGCAAGGGGGATGTTGGGAGAGGAGGAGGTTAAGCCCCTGATGAAGCTGCCTTTGCTTCCAGCTGTCCTGCACAGGGCTCTTCCATTGCCAGGCACACTTGAGGATTTCTTACTACCCACATGGGGGCTCACTGTCTGATCCAATGACTGCAAATACCTCAGTGGGATACACTGAGGAACAGGACTGTTCCTTCCTGAGGTTATGAAATGCTGCTTGGCAGACCTTTTGGGAAAGGGAGGGAGAAGGAGGGCAGCACTGATAGTGTTTCACAGGAGGATACCACACTCCGTTACAGTGCAGACCTGGGAGATGAAAGCCTGGCTGCAAGCCTCATTTTGTTATTCCAAGCTGCACCTTCACCTTCTGCCTGTGCTCAGGCAGTATCCAGCCACCTAGCAAGCAGCCAGCAACCCCAAAAGGGCACCTGCACCCTCTGCCCAGCCAAGCCAAGGCACCTTGGCCCTGAGAGCCCTGGGGAGCTGCTCAGGTCTGTCTTCACAAGATGCGTGGGGACATACGTGGTGTTTCGGTGTGTTGTTTTTAGGACGCAAAGGAACCATGCCACTTCCAAGACCTGAGAGCAGCTTTGATGCACTTGCAAGTTTTAACTTCCCATGGTGAGGTTGGGATCAGAGGCTGAGGAGACATAAACGGGAGCTGGATACAGAGGGGGCAGAAATGGGAGGTGGGCACCTATGGGCTCTGCGTACAGTCACAGGGAGTTGCTTGGGTGAAGCCCATGCCGGGATTACCACAGCTTCAGGTGAGCACTGGGGCTTTCCCCTCTGCATCTGTGACTGAGCCCAGGGCAGGAGATGCCACGGGCACTGGCCCTGCACTGGTGCAGGAGATGCCAATGTTTGCTTTCAGAGGTTGTGTTTCTGACCCATTCCACCCTCCCTGTTTGCATGCTCAGCGTACCCTGGGGCCTCCGCATCTCGCCCTGCCTGGGATCTGGTCATGCAGGATGGTGCCAGCAATGCTCCCTCCCGGCTTTCCCAGAGCCCAGCCTTGTGCTGTGGTGGCAAAGCACTGAGCTGCTCCTCGGCTCTTGCTCTGCCTTGCTTGTGCCCACCCGGGTCCTGTTTGCCTGGGCTGGAGCATCCTCCAGCTGCTGTGTGCTGGTGCTGGTTCCCTATGGATGGGCTCCTGGGGCTGCTGTGTCAAAACCTATGTGGGGACAAATGGGACATGCAGGGATGGGGACAGCTTCTCAACGCAGGGAGCACTGGCCTCTCGTTCCCAGCATGTTTATCTTTCCCAAGGTAGCTGAATGTCTGACTCCTGTTTGCAGAGCTGGATTGCTGGCTGCAGGCAGGCTGGAATTGATTAGTTCATTGGGGTTTTCGCCCTGCCCTGTTGCTCATATCAATGAGAGAGCAGTCAGGTCCCTTGGTAAACACAGCTCTTCAAGAAACCTCTGTGAGGATCTTTAAGGTGTGAGGGAGTGGGATGGAGGGAGGAGGTTGTTTGCTGTTCCCCAGGGTGCCCTCATGTTTGCTTGTGCTCCAGGACTGCCAGGCGGTGATATGGAAGAACTTTGGCTTGGAATTGCAATTGCAGAGGCACCACAGTGATGAGGGCTGGTGACTTGGGGCAGGAGAAGGCAGTGATGGCTGAGCCCCGTGCTGCTGGGAGGCTGTGTGCAGGCAGGCTCGGTGCTCTATGCTCACAGCCTACTGCAGACAGTGGCATCACTGAACTTCCATCATGTTTTTCCCCTGGTTGTACAAACACCAACCTGGTGGGGTGGCAGTGTGGGGGGCCACAGGCCTCCTGCCCCTCGGTTGATGTTCCCATCACCCTGTGGTGGATCCTGAACCCTGCGTACAGCCTGGGGCTGCGTGACCCTCTTATCCCTTGCTGAGCTCAGTAGCCTTGTTTCTGCTTATCTAGGATTAATGTGTAACTTAATGGCAGTGCACTAGGCACAGTTCTGAGAGTGTGGTGCTTGTAGTAGAGGGCGGTGCAATGCAGATTTGTGATGCCTGGGTGCTTGCTTCATTTCCTCCTTCCTGTGATAAGGGTCAGGGTTTTCTTTTGCCTGGCACCAGGGCAGCAGCACTGTTGGTAAATGCCTCCTGTGGTTGGGCAGAAGAGACGAGTCGGCAGAGAAAGGGAGAGGATGGTGATCCCAGAGGGAAGCCACAGGGCATGGTGCTTCCCTGCTCTGCTCCCCACAGAGAGGGGTCTGTGTGTGCTGGATCCCAGGGTCTGGTTCCAATGTGCACAGCAGAGGGGAGGTTTCTCCCATTTTCCCCTATTCAAGGCATCCCAAACAGGTTCTTGTGCCATTGCTTTTCTGCTGGCACACAGGAAGGTGTCGCGCAGGAGTGATATGATGCATTGTTTCTTAGGTGTTAAGTAAGTTCATAGATTAATTATTTCCAGTGCAGTCATTCCCTACTCTGATAATGGAATTGGTTAATTTAGTTACAGCAGCTGTACTACTGGTTCACTTGTCAGGCAGAAGAAAGCCATATAAAAATGTTAGGTATTCCAAGGCTACATAGCCCACAGCAAAGCTCATGAATGTCTTAGGACATCAGAGTTCTTACGAAATCCCGTAGCTAATGGTCTGTGTGTTGGAACTTTAAAGTTGCATCCTCTCTCTGATAGCTTTTTTTCCCCTATAAAAACACAGCAGCTGTACTGACTGTTTGCAGTGCAGTCTCTAATTACTGCAGACAAGAACAACTCTGTAATCTTACTGCGGAGGCCAAGCTGCTGTGGATCTTAATGGCACTGTGTGGCGAAAGTACCCTTGGCAGGGAGCTCTGAGCTGCTGTCCTTTAAGATCTTGGGCAACAATAACCCCACGTGATTGAAGAATTTCAGCTTGGAGGATGTGTTAGGAGTTGAAAGGGCTGATGGGCTCTCCAGCAGATGAGCCAGGCTGATGTGTAGCAGGGATTGTGGCAGTGCTCCTTCCCTGGCTGCTGAAATGGCTGGTTTCCCAAGGCCTGGCAATGTATGGAAAAGAAACCACAGCAGGGGCAGTCTTGGGGTATTGCTACGGAGGCATCTCGCCATAGATGTGGTCTCCACAGTGGAAATCATACTTGCTGCAAAGCAGCCTTTATACATCCAGGGCAGAAGGGGTTGCATGATGCTTTATTTTCACTAGCACATACTGACCGCAGTATTGCAGTCTGTTCTAGCTCCGGCGAGGAGCTGAAACACCCAGTGTTGTGTTAGACGAGAGCCTGTGGTTTCTGGTGGTAGATGTTGCCCTGCTGATAAGCATTTACATAGGTTTTAGCAGGGTAAATGCCTTAGTACAGACTGAGGGTTGCACACTGCAGCCTGCCTTGCACCTCCGTGGGGTGGTTTGTCCCCACTAGTGTGCCCTGCTGAGGCTGGAGACATGAAGCAGCCAGCGGCTTGGCACAGACAAGCCCACCACGGGGTTGAAAACCTCTGCCTTGGGTTTCGCTGTTCCAATGGCAGGAAGCGGGTCCCCTGGGGTGCGTGCATCATGGGCAAACCAGGCAGGGATGGGACTTTCCCCATGGTATTTTCATTTATTCTTTGGAGGGAAAGGAGATGTAAATAGGAGCTGGACCGTGCTTTAGCCATAAATGGCAGTGGAAGATGTGCCGTGGGTCTTGCTGGAGTGAGCAAGGAACAAATGCTGTAACCACGAGTCCTGTGCCTGCACGGAAGCATGACAACTGAGAGGACTTGTGGTTTCGTGCGTGTTAGCTGGGATGGGTCCAGCCTGGTGTGAAGGCAAACCACTGACCAGAAACAGCATCTCAGACCCTGCTTTGAAGCAGCTCAGTTGCAGCAAACAGGAGGCTGTACATGTGATAACCCGTTTTGTTCAGCCACGCTGAACTTGTAAAAAATGCTTGAAAAATCAGGTCTTTGTCTCTGTTTTTTTTGGGGAATATCCTAAACAGCAGTCCCATTATCTTTTCCTCCATCAGAGTGAGGGTCTTTAAGCTTTAGACAGTGCAGTTGGTGCTGTGTGAACTGAGTCAGTAAATCCCTGCCTGTTTACTTGGTTTTATCTTGACAATTTTATGCTCTCCAGTGGGTATAGTTAATCTCCTAGTTTGGAGCACTAACAAATTGGTGATTTCAAAATCTGTTTAAGTGGTGTGTGATGTATATAGAATTTAAAATCCATCCAACCTGCCTTTTATTATCTGCTGTGGTCTGGCTGTATTCTAGATTCCTTCAACTGGCGAAGGACAGCCCTGATGAAAACTCCCTATTGAATGCATTTCCTGGACAGTTCCACCCCACATCCCCTTTTCCTGCACATCCTAATGCTTGTTTGATGAGTAGGATGCCCAGGCTGGTGGTGGGGGCTGCCTGCAGTGGAGGATTTCCTTTCCCATGACCCAGGAGGCAAGGAGTTGTCCCAAGCAGCCCACATCCTTCCCTGCCCTCCTGCATCAGGGGCATCACTTAATTCTTATTGATTTATATTTTAACCAAAGCTCTCCATTTCCTCATCCTGATCCCACATGAGCATCGGGCTCAGGCATCAGGATTCCTGCTGCTGCGAGACTGTGTCCAGGAAGCAGGAATTTCCACCACTTTGTCTCCTAATGAACCTAGGGAACAAACGCAGGACTGTAAATGTTTGCTGTCGGTATCCAGCAGCAGCCTGGCAGTGCTGCCAGCCTGAGAGGTTAGCAACCATTTCACTCCGCCTGCTGAAGAGCCTTTTATTGCGCATTTAACTGTGCAGTGCCCACAAGTGCCCAGTGAGTGCTGTGCTTTTATGCTCTGTGTGTGGAGAAATCTGCTGGCAGCTGATGCTCTTTTTCTCCTTTGGAAGCGTTTGCACTGACCCTGGCAAAGGGAGGCGAGATGGGAAGGGCAGGCTGTAGGTGGGGAGAGCTGCCCATCACTGCAGAGGAGGAGGGGTGGAAAATAAACAGGAGATGCAGTCATGTGCAGTTGCATCTCCTGAACTGCAGTTAATGTAGGAGAGTCCGAATCCCTCTAGGAAGGGCAATATTTAACTTGGGCAAATGCTTGTTATGCTCTATGCTCCAGCCTGCACATGTCACTACGCCCTTCTTTCCAAAGAGGAGTTGCAGCAGAGGCCAGGAGTCGAGCTGCTCTTGGGCTTTGCAAAGCCCTGTGTGATCTTAAGCCATCCTTGATATTCCTGCTTTGGTGCATGGGTAAACTGTGTCCTTCTGGTTTCCCCACTGCAGCATCACCTGCATGGAGTGGGGTACCACTAGTGTCAGCGCTGGGCTGCTCGCTGACCCATTGGGTATGACTGGCTGCTGCTGGGGCGCAGAGTTCCTTCCATGCGTGCTTTGGTGCTGCAAACACTCCATGAACTCCCTTGGCCTTCTGAGTTTTCCCATGTGTACAGAGCACATCGTGTTCCTCCTGATAGGTATCTTAAAATTGTTCCTCAAAGTGAGTTGCACAAATGCCTCAGCTCAACCAGCTGTGGGATTGCAACTAAAAGTTGCTGTCTTCAATGTTCCTGAATTTTTAATGTTCACTATTAGGTTAATATGAATTTGCTTCCCCCTTTGGGGTCATTTTTCCCTAAGACGGTTCAGATACAAGTTCCCTGTATTCAAGCTTTGGCTGAGCATCACTGCAGTCTCCCATCTTCCACATTTTCTTCATGCACGTGCAGGCTGTGAACGTGCCAGTTTTGGTGATGGGTGGTTTGTCATTTCCAGCTCAGTGCTGCTGCACTATTAATTGTTAGATCACTTAACGTACCCAGTTATTCCTTCCTGTGCTATTTGGAGGTGAAGAGCTAAGTAACATTGGTGGCATTAATATGGAATTCCCTAAAACTGATAGGAACCTGTTATTTAATTGTTCAGGCACCCTCTGTCTGGGGTGTGCGGTGCCACTTGAAGGCTAATAGCGACAGAGGTCTCGTGGCGTATTACCTATGGGATGCTGCTAAATTTCCTGGTTAGGTTGTTTGCAAGTTAAGACAATCCTAACAGTCTATCTGTTCCTTGGAGGTTTAGTTTGGTTAAACCTCTTTGTATTGCTAATGGAGCTGAATTGATGCTGGGGATCTGCTGGGAGAGCTTAACAAAAGGCTTAACTAGGCATGGCTTTGCTGGTTTTGCTGTCTCTGGGCCCCACCAGAGGTGTTTGCATGGGGCGCTGGGGGTGACCTGAGCACCCATCCCTGCTGCCTGCGGGACCTTCATCCCATCAGGGTATCTGTCACATTTCCCACGTGCAGGCATCCTCTAAGCTCTGCTGGGTGCTTCGTATCTGCTCCGAGCATCTGGCAAAGCGGTTTGTACAGCAGCAGTTTCCCTGGTTGTACATTGATTTATGACTCTGTTGGTTGAGATGTGTGCTCCCCGGGCTGGGAGGGGGGCTGGTGGGGCTGCCTTGTGCTGGGATGGGGTCCAGATACTCCAGAACCCCAGTGCTGGCAGAAGGCTGCACGTTGCAATGGGCCCACAGTGAGTTCACAGAGGGCCCCTGATGGACTAATGAACTGGGGAAAAACTGCTGAATGGGACAGAAAACCCTAAATCTCAAAGCAGAGGAAGACCTGCTTCTTCCTCAGGAAAGCCTGGCTGCTGTGCTGGGTGCTGATACTGCTGCAGGCGTACAGGCCTGCTGTGGACCTCCTGCCCCTCTTCCTGACTCCGGCGGCTGTCTCTGTTGGCTCGGGGCCTCGGGTACCGCACCATCCCCTGTGCCGGAGGGTGCTGGAGGAAGGTCTTTTCCGCAGGCAAAAGAAGCGTGTTGGGGTCAGGAGTGAGACGTGTCAGGTCTGTCTCCTTCCTGTGTTGGTAGCTGGCATGGATCACAGTCAGACCTCTTCTGAATCAACTCCCAAGCTGCAAATTACCCTGCTGCCTTTTCTAGTACATATCATCATGGTGAAATTAATTTTCCATGGGAGAGTCAGCTGTTTCTTGATTAGAAGTGCTCCAAAAATACCAACAGAGAAATGATTACAGGAAGACTTCAGCACTCATTTATGTAATTGGACTTTACCTCCCTGGTTGAAGTTGTTGCATCCATTCCTGGCTTGGATAAGCACTTGGCCTCCCTGGTACTTGTGAGCAGGGAGGTTGGGGTGCAGCGTCCCGCAGGTTGCACTGCCCCTGGGGTTCAGCCACATGCCTCTGCTCCAGCTGGTGGCAAGCTGTAGGTGCAATGTCATGGTTTCCATGTGTTTAAATCCCAGCAGCGTTGTCTTATCCTGTAATGAACTAACAAGAATAAGCTTAATGCAGTCATTTGGGTAAATTGATTCTTCAGTTGTGCTTGTTTTCTATGTGGGTTATGAGGGTCAGTGCTGGAAGTCAGTAGGAAAAGGGGCATCTTCCCCACCCCCATCTCCCCTAACAGCAGCTAAAATCCCTCTCCTGTCCTTGCCCTGCTGGTCAGCCAGGCTGTTATCACAACGTGTATGTGGTCTGAAGTGCTCTGTGCTCAAATGAAATAAAGGCAGAAGGCCAGTGTAATTTCTGAGATCATCCTGTGTGATTAGATTAGCAGTATCTTGCAGCACAGAGAATTGCTTTCTGGCTGCACCCTGGCTCAGGCTGAGCACATTGCCAGTGCATGTGTACGTGTTTCTTCCCTGACAGAGGCCATGGTGGGGATTCTCAGCATCTCCTTCCTGTGCTGGTGGTGGCTCTGGGACTATGGCTATGGGAAACGCTGCCTTTTGGGTACAGGTGCCTTAGGCTCTATAGGGTCAGCCTTAATAAATGTTAAACATGGCAGATTTGCTCATCAAAAGCAAAGTAAACCGAGGAGTGAGGTTTGAATTCAGTACAGTGATGCCCAGATGTTGGTCCAGACCCAGCCTTGCACATGGTGGCCCCATGGAGCTAAATCAAGCACTGTGTAGCTATGAGGAATGAAATGTTTTCAATAATGTGTTTTAAGTCTGATTTTCTGACCCAAATGAATTGTGTGTGCTGGATAAGCATGGGCTTTGTGAAGCTTATCTCATGGTGGCAGGCGGTTCTGGGGGCAGAAGGGGCTCGGGTCGGTGTGGTCGTGTGGGGTTCTTGATGCTCTGTGTGTGTGGTGTGTTGATGGCACATCTCATCCGTGGCCAGGTATCTCCTTCATCGTCTGAGTAAAGGGGTTAATATGTGAGAAGGCAACTGCTGCCTTAAACAAAGCTGGTGTTGTTTGTGCTGGCGCGCCCCTGGGATGGTGGCTGCTGTGACAGTCTGTTCAGGATTCCCACTGCTGCTCCGTGCGAGTCCGACCCAGCAAGCCGTGTCATGTGGCTGTGGCGAGGCCCTGCTCCGTCTGCCCGCCGAGGAGCAGGAACAAATGGTGCTTTCACTGTGCCCGAGAAACCTCCCTCTTCCTTAAATGAGGCAGGGATTGGATGCTGATTTGTGCCTCCTGTCCTTTCATGCTTCACCAAACCTGGTTCTGCTTTACCCAGCGAGTAGAAGGCATAATGAAGTAGAAAGCTAGATCACTTGTTCAGCATCAGTGAATTATGCCTCCATGCAAGCTGGAAAGTGCAAGCTTGCTGCTCTCTCTTCCCTTATCAATAACCTGGTCCTGATAAACATCTCGTCTTGAGTGTCTTCAGCCACCCTTTGCTCTGTGCAAAGAGGAGCTCTTGATTAGTCTTTTGGAGTTTGGAAAGGGAGCTGGGCAGCTCACTGCTTGCTGATGGCTGAGGTGAAGCTGTGTGGTGCTGCTCTCCCTTATGAATTCATGCACTGCTGTGCTTGCTTGGCTTTGGAGGATGCTGTTCTGTTGCTGGATGTGTTGGTTTGCGCTGCTTCCTGCTAGAGCCTTGCAATGCTTCTGCTTGTAGCTTGGGGTGGATGCTGCCGTTTGTGCAAGATGCTATAGACATGTCCTTAGGAGCCATATGCCCAAGCCATCAACCCATAATGTGTTGCCTTTGCAACTGAGGCGGAGCTGGGACCTGGGCTGATGAGCTGGAGAAGAAGCTGCCCCACAAATGTCTTGTGGTCATCTGGGAGACCTGCCCTCTGCCTGGCCTGTATGGTCAGGTCAGGCTGGAGCTGCCCCGTGCATCCTGCCCTCGACCCCACGGCCATGCCAGCCCAATTGCATTGCTCACTTACACTAACCCTAAATAGCCCATTTCCGCAAACCTTTCTTTTCCCCACAGGAACTCCCACTTCCGTAAGTCCTGGTTGGCAGCTGCCTAAACTGGGGCTGTGTCAGGGAGGGATGCTGGGGCTGGAGATGGTGTTGGGTGATGATGCGGTTTCATGCCGACCTCCAAGCAGGAGTTGAGTCCAAGTGCAAGCTTCTGCAGGCTTTAGGGCTGGGTGTAAGGCTTTGTGAGCAGAATTCCAGCTACACTCATTTCTGGCCTGTAGTGCCGCATCAAATGCCAGCTTCTCCTTGAGCCTTCTGCCCTGGGGATCTGTTAAAGCAAATTCCCAGCCTTTCCAAGCAGGAGCAGCCCTTTCTGCCTCTCACTGTCATTGCAACTCCAGGATCTTGCCAGGAAACTGCAGCAGAGCACACATTCATCTTGTTGCTGTCACTAACCAGCCCGGCGGTTGCAGAACTGGCCCCAGAAGCAGTGGGTGAACAAAGAGGTTTTGGGTGCAGCTTTGCCTGAGGCAGCCCTGCTCATTGCCAGTGTAACCACCGGCTTAAGGTGCTATCACTGCCTCTGCCACGAAGGGTACACGTATAAGGAGGGGCTTCGAATGACATTTAACATCTCATTGCAAGCTGTTTAGTTGCCAAGCAGTACATGCAGCCGACCCCCTTCTTGCTGAAAATGTGGTGATTCCCCATGGATAGGCTGGGCACAGGACCCGGGCATGGTGTGCGAGCTCTGGGCACGGCGTGGGGCTCCATCGCCTCTTCAAATATTTGCTTAGCTGTGTGGAAACAAAACACGGTTGGGATTGGGAAATGCGTGTGGGCAGCCCATCTGGAGCCCGGCTCGAGCTGTGGGTGTAGAAGGGGAAAGCAGGGCAAGGACACCAGGACATCAGCCTATGTACTGGTGGGTGGTGTTTGGGGTGACCCTTGCTTTCCAGTGGTGGTGACACCTCCCAGGTGTCCTATCTAATCTGTGCTCCCGGTGACTCTGGCAATGACTGCACCCTCCTGGCACTGGCAGCCACTGGTTCCGGGCTATTGCATCTTGTGGTACGCCTGCTGTAGAAATGACCTGTTACGGATGTTTCCTGGTGACATTTCATCAGTTGCTGCCCTCCTCTGTGATGGGTCCCTGTTGTTTCCTTGGCCTGATGCCCTCTTCATCCCTCCTGGGGTGTCTTTTGACCTGTTTTTGTAATTACTAGTGCAGAATTTGCCTTCTAGATCTCCCCTCCTCCCTATTTTCAAATCATTCCCCCCCGCCCCTTCATTCTTAAGCCTAAAAGATGTCAGTGCAGGGGTGCTGTGGCTGTCCTCCTGTCCCTATGGGTGGCAGTCCTACCATCTCTGTGGGTGCTGCTGGTGACTCAGGGCTGTGCTTGCTGCTGTTTGCTTTGGGGCCCGTCCCTGCCAGTGCCGGGTGTCAGCTTAAACTGAAACCTAAGCAGGCTCAGCCGGAGCAGTGCCAGGGCACAGGGTCAGCAGGAAAGGAGAGGGGAAGGAACCTGCCTGGGGGGGGGGGGCTGGTCCTGCGGAGCAGGGGGCTTGTGCTGCAAAACGCAGCCTGCTCTGGCACATATGGATTGCTGGTGTGCTCAGACTGGTACTGGGATGGGGTTTGTGGTACCTCTGCCAAGCAAGTGTCAGCCCTTGGTGCTGCAGTCTAGGAATGGATGCCCTTCTGCAGGCCTGCAGCTTAGGTTTCCTGTTATAATAATATTTCCTAATTAAATCTCCCTGGTTAGGAAGCAGAAGGTACAGTTGTTTAAGCTGCAGTGCTGCATTACAGTCTGCATCATCAGGTCTAGCTGGGTATGGTCCTGTTATTAACCAGCTGGGTTTCTAAATAGCCTTACACCTCTGCTTCCCAAGTCCGTGCTCTTCCTAGCTCCACCAGATAACCAAGGCATGTGTGACCTGGGGGTCCTCCAGGCAGGAGGAAGCTGAAACCAAGCAGGAGGCAGGGAATGGTTGCAGAAGACTCTTTCCTACAGAACCTGATGGTCATGGAAATGCTCCTTTTTTCTTTCCCCTGCAGTGAACACCTACCTCTTCATGATGCAAGCCCGAGGCATCATGATTCGTGAGAACATGCGAACAATAGGAGCTCAGGTGTACGAGCAGGTGGTCCGCAGTGCCTATGCCAAGAGGAACAGCAGCGTGAATGACTCAGGTATTCCTTGAGTAATTGTCATTTTGATCAAAGGTTCCATTTCCATTGGAAATCAGGTTGGCCTGAACCACTCTTGCTTGAAGGGATTAATTTGTGCTGGTAAATGCAGGGTGGGAACTTTGGCTTCCTTTTTATTTTTGATATGTATGAATAGATATTACAAATAACATAGATGCCTATTATGTATATAATTAATGTGTATATATGCTATGTATAAAGACTATATTAATAGAATAGAATTTCTTTATATTAATCATAATTATTTTCTTTATATACATATAAAATTCAAATGTTTCTAACTTGGACAAGGGGTAAAAACCTTGAAAGGTCTCAAACGATGGGCTATTGAGCTGAAATTGCTTTCCAGCAGTTCCATTTGTTAGCTTCAACCAGTCTGAGGGTAAATACTTTCAAATTCAGTTTCATAGGTAAAAAGTCACTTCCCAGGCACATGCATGTGCAGAGCTCTGGCTCTGTGCACATGGAGGAGCCTGTGCTCATAAGCTTCGCTCTTCCCATGCAAGGATGAACAGAGATGACTTGGCTGGAGATGTGCCACAAATAATACATTAAACTTTGGGCAGAATGTTGCAGGCTCCCACTCCCAGGCTGTTCATCATCCGGAATACAAAGCTCATAACAGGGTTACAAGTTTTGGTGTAAATATGGTACCGTGAAGCATAAATGCACATGGCCGCGTAAGCCGGGCTGAGGCATTGCCTTTGGGCTGGTGTGACACCAAGCGTGCACCTCCCCTGCTGACATGTCACTGGTGCATCCTGCTGGTGCAGTTGGTATCAGGGAGCTCAGCTCCTCCACTGTGAGGGCTCCTCAGCAGGGGCTGATAGAGTTTTACAGAGCAGGATTATTTCCTAATTAATAGCAAAACACGAGCTGTGTCCTTGCTGCCCAGCATGCCGAGGGGCAGTGATGTGGCCGCCCGTTCAGCTGTACTCTGACCAGCGATGGGCACGGGAGGGGAATTATCAACTTGCACAAGAGATTGACACCCAGGGTCACCTCCTCCCCCTGCTGAAGCTGGCCAGGGCTGCCATTCTGAGCTGTTTTGAAGGCTGGAAACATCGTGTAAAGCAGATGCAGGGTGAGGAAGTGGCTGAGCCCCTGAAGGGAGGAGGGTTGGACACTCCAGTGCTACTGCTTGTGGTGATGAGAGTCAAGAGCTGTTCTGCTGTGGTCCTGACCCTCAGGACTCTGAGACCTCCAAAAACCTGCCTGCAGCCGACAAGGAAGTTGTTACCATGTTAGTGTCAGCAATGCCAGTACTGCTGCAACTGAAAATAACTGGCTTTGCTTGAGCCTCATCTCCATCCCAGCTCTGGCATGGGCTGATGCCTATCCTGCCCCAAGAACTCCAGCTGCAAGGATGTTTTTGACATATGCACCATCCTTCGGTGACCTTCCCTGGCAGGCAGGTCAAAGCAGCAGGCACATGATTGATGTTGGTGACATCTGGAAGGCACATGGCACTGTGGCTGCAAGCATTATACTAACACCAGGATCAGTATCTTCCCTCCTTGACTCTGTTTTCAGGAGCCTTGGTGGGATCTGAGTGGTGGCACTGCTTGGTGTATGCATCCTTCCCTAGTGCAATGGCCAGGAGAGCAAACCCACATGGTATGGCTGCAAGGGGGGACCCAGCCAGAGGCATTGACTGCCCCAGCAGCTGCCCCTGTCCTACCCTGTGGGCAGCACTGGGTGTTCATCCCTGCATTCCTTCCACTCTTCCAAGGAGAGGCGTGCAGAGGAAGGACAGGGATGCTGCAGCTGGGAGTGATCTGGCAAAGGTCACAAACCAGTTGGGCAGAAGACACTGCGGCCCCTCTCTAGCTGTCCCTGTTCCAGCTGCATGGGAGCACTGGAAGCTGGAGGCTGATGCTTTCTGAGCTGCAACCTTTCCCATACATCATGTGTGCTGTTCTTTGTGCAGTGCTGCCTTGTGCATGTGTCCTCCTGGGACCTTAATTTCTGGCAGATTCCTTAAAAATGCAGTACCCCACTGTGAATGGCAAGGTGACCAAGCACAGGGCGCCTGTCCCCATCCATCTGCATTTATTCTTTGCCCTTAGCTTTTTTCCTCTCGTGTTAAAATGAGGAAGTAATTTATAACTTTTCCAGCATTTGCTAATAGATGCAGTAATAGGTTTCCTGTTCAGTGAGCCAAGAGGGATCCCTTCTGTGCTTTTGCAAGCAAAAAAGGCAGCCCTTGGTGCAAAAAGGGGGAGCTGAGCTTCACTGTACATCATCTGCTGGGCTAAGTATTGAGAGCATGCTCTAGTGTTAGGGATTTAATGGGAATCTGGTGATTAAAATACAGAGCAGTATCAAGCATCCAAAACATTATCTATCATACTTGGAAAGCCCTTAGATTCTGTTTAGAAGTCCATCTTGAGTCTGAAATAGTTTGTGTACCACTTATTAGCATGAATAAGCAGTATTAATGACGTGATTACTAGCACAATAAAGCAAGCTGGAATATCAGGCCAGCAATGACTTGCCCCAGTTGATTTAAATGAAAGATTCTTGACCTTGCAGGTAAAGGCAACCCTCCCTGCTTTGCTTTAAAGGATGAAATTGTCATTAGATTATTTTTTCTTGATATATCATTAATGTGGCTATTAAATGCAGCACCCTTTCTGCTATGGAAAATATACTGTGCTTATGCAATGACTTAAATGTCTCTATCCTTACATATGACTTGGTCTCTTAATCTTAGCAGATTCATTCACCTCATTACACTGTAATTCTGGGTTTATTAAATTGCTCTGGGGATGAAATATGTGAAACCTTTTCGCTATCAATATGTTGTTGAAACTAAGTGTGAGATGAATTGAAAGGTTATAGCTGCTGGGTAAAAGAAAAAAAAACTGAATTTCACACTTGGTTCAGTAAAATAACTGAATCTGGCTACCTCCTGTAAATCATAGAATGGTTTGGGTTGGAAAGGACCTTAAGATCATCCAGTTCCATCCTGACTGTTTACTGATGGGTCACTTGCAATCCTTGTGCCCAAGGCTTTGCAGAGCTACCTGGACAGCTCTCAGTGTATGATGGGGTGGACACTAGACCTTCTTTTGTCTCCATGTGCCTGAAAACCACCTGGTTTGTTCTATGCCCATGAGAAACCAGGGCTGTTCTTGCTTTGAATTAGCATGGTGACTGTCAGCCCCATGGCGTGCTTCTGCAGCTAGCTGCTGCAGGAATGCCTGCGCATGTCAGGGTAGTTGGAAAGGACGAGAGCACGTTGTTCTGGTAGCTGCCTGTGATGGGACTGGGTGGCTCAGCTGTAAATGGCTGCTTTCCAGGACCTCTGCAGGGTGTAAGGTTGGTGCTGGTGCTGTGGATCTAAAGGCCAACCCTCTGCTAAGCACCTGATGCTTGGAGAAAGCGGAGAGGCAGCATCTTTCTGTAGCAGCTGGTGCAGGGAACTTAACTCTAGTGCCTAAAATGAAGTCGTGCTTGACTAGGATGCGTTATGCAAAGCTGCAACTTAACCATGAACTTCTGCTTTCTACAGTAATGTAAAAACCTCCTGAAGACATTTACAGGTGTAAGAGGCTGGAAGGGTTTTGCCCAGGAGGAAAAAGGATGCAGAGAAATGGTGGTACTGGAGAAATATGGAAGTATGCTGTGCTGGGCTCCTCTGCTCTTGCACAATACAAGCTGGAGGAGAGGCTGTGTGTAACATGATCGTTTTCATTGATCTTTTGAGGAGGATGGAAGGCAGGATTTCCCTGCCTCCTGACTGGCACTGAGACCTGGAAAAGACCCACTGGAGGAGCATGTTCCCTTTCACTGTGCCGTGGTCCTTCAGGGACAAGGTGCCAAGTAGCTTTTCCTTCCAAGTGCCATGTGCTCCTTTGCTTTGAGCTGTTTGTGATACCTAAAGGTGACATTGAAAGTTCTTCCTTAGGTCAGAAAATGTGAAGCCTGAATTGCAGGTCCAGATAGAGCTCATGCTGCACGGGGACACCCCATGCTGCTGGGGACATCCTCAGCCATGGATGCATTTACAGGCTGCTCACACAAGGAGGTGGCTGGAAATAACAAAGACCTGCAGATCAAAAGTAAACTTGTTTTAAATCTTCCCTTTTTTGTTCCCCATCCCCCAGATTATCCTCTTGACCTGAACCACAATGACACCTTTCTGCAAGCCACAACGTTTCTTCCTGAAGACTTTACCTACTTCCCCAACCACACCTGTCCTGAGAGGCTCCCTTCTATGAGTGAGTAGCATCCCAGTGGCCTTGTACCCCTTTCCTGCTCCCCATGGCTTCAGAGGGCACATTGTGGCATTCCCCAGCTCACCAGCATTGCACCTTTCCCTGCCAGCTCCTGGAGATGAATGAGAGTGCTGTTTGGAGCCCGGTCCCCTGCTGGAAACTCATTGTTTACCCACTCACACTAATCCCTGCTCTGTTGGAGGCAGGTCTCGATGCCGAAGCAGGAGCCCCTTGATTGGCAAACACTGTGAGCTGGTGCAGAGGCTCGCCAGACCTTTTCAAGGGGCACTGGTGCCCCCTCGGCAGCGCTGCTGGTTCCAGTTCTGAGCTGTCCTGGTACAGCTGAGGAGGGGCTGGTGCAGGACACGGGGCTGGATCCACCCCAGAGGGAACTGCAGCTGGGAGAAATGCTTCCACCAAAGCAAAATTGCAGTGGAAAATTGGGCTCCCTGCTCAGGTGTGGGGGTTTGTGTGTGCTGGAAAACTGTATGGAGGTGTAGAAGGGTGCCCTGGCCAGTGCGGGTCTCTGATGGAAGAACTGCATCCAACAGCAGTCGCAAGGCTGAGCAGAGCCCATCTGCTGAGGAGATGAAGGTGTTGCAAGTCATGCCAGCAGCATTTCCTATTCATTTTTGTTGGTGCTTGGGAAAAGAAGAGGCTGTCTGCATTCAGTGGTGGGGCTAGAGGGCAGGGGTGCAGCAATGTTCTGTCCCAAGCAGGCACAAGCTGCCTCAGGACCACAGCAGTTCCTGACCCCCTCTTCTGCTTCTCCCCGCTGTGTTGCAGAGGGCCCCATTGATGTAAATATGAGCGAGATCACGATGGAGGATATCCACCAGTTCTTCTCAAAAGACCCTTCCATCAAGCTGGGAGGCCACTGGAAGCCGAGTGACTGCCTGCCTCGCTGGAAGGTAGTGGGGAGCTGGGCAGCCCCATGTCACTGTTGAGCACAGGGGAACAGAGAGTCCTGGGTGGGGGTGGAAAGACATTACTGGGAACATCTCTGATGTACTGCAGCTTCAGAGTAATGAATATAAGGATCTCTGAAGTGTGGAGCTGCAGTGCCTAGGGAGGAAACACTGAATTCAAGGGCTGCTTTAGTGATGCATGAGTCAGCTCTGAGTTTCTGCATGGACTATGAAGGAGCCAGGCAACAAGCTCCTCCCTGCTTCCCTGCTGCTGACCCTCCCGTTGCCCCTGCTGCCCTATCCTGGGTGGGATTTGACCCAGAGAGGCAAGGTGGCAGTGTGGGAGACTCCTGACCGCAGAGGAAGGTGGCTTAGGGCAGCGTGGTAGCAGGTCTTGGCATGGGCAGAAGCAATGGAGGTGGGGAGCTGTGTGTCTCCCTTCCACTCAAGGTTGCATTGAATTTCCCCAAAGCAATAGCTTCCCCCAAAGTGACTAGGAAATCCATGTTGTGGAGGTTGGAAGGGTTTCATGCTGCTCAGCCCTACATGGCACAGCTGAGACACCATGGTTAGTGTTGCTCCTGTAACACCACACCAGCCAGTCCCAAGGGTTGCTCGGCAGCAGGAGTAGCTGGTTCGGTGCAGTAAGAGCCGTGTCCTCTCCCTGTCAGGTGGCGATCCTGATCCCATTCCGCAATCGATACGAGCATCTTCCTGTCCTCTTCAGGCACCTTATTCCCATGCTGCAGCGGCAACGTTTACAGTTCGCCTTTTACGTCGTGGAACAAGTGAGTGAGCCCTGGGGGGCTGGAGCAGCAGCCGCTGGGGCACGGATGTGCTGCGCTAAAGATGTGCCTGCCAAAGCTGCAGGCGTAGCTCTGCGCTGTGTGCCAAGGAGGTTACCTGCCAGATCACATCATTTGACCCTTGGCAGGTTCAGGGTTCATGTTGCCATGTGGAAGTTGTCCCATTCTGCATAAAAGTGGCGCAGCTGAGAGGTGTGACCCAAAATGACTGGTTTTACCTAAAAAGTTACATAAAAAATTGATAATTTTGTTTTGTTTTTTTTGTTAATCCTGTATTGGAGCAGGTGTTTTTTAAAAAGGCAACTGTGATCCAGGTGTTTGCAGTTTAAATAGTGTGCTATTTTTGTATATCTGAAGTAGTGCTGCGGAGCATCCCATAGGCACAGAAATGGCTTGACCAGAGTTAGGCAATTCTTGTGTGCCCAGTTTCTAGATGACCTTCATGAATGTAAAACATAAGGCAGTCATTTGATGTGTATGTGAACCTGTCACTTCTGCTGTCTGGCTTCATCCACCCAGTAGATGTTTCTCCATATCTAGTTCATCTTAAAAAGATGGATCAAAAATGGGTTGTTTTGTTTAAGCATCCACGTAATAGGACTTTAGCATCTTTATTTTTGCTCCTGCAAAATTGAACACTTAAGTCCTGGTTGGTCTTGCCAGTCTGTCCCAGTACATCATTTGCTTTTGTGGCACCAGTGTGGGAGCTGGTTGCCCTCTGCAGCTTTCTAGACAAGGCTGAGAATGCAGATGCAGAGCACGAACTGCACGGGACTTCTCTTGAGAAGGAACTTTCTCCCTCCTAGGCTGGAAACCAACCCTTTAACCGTGCCATGCTCTTCAACGTTGGCTTTCGGGAAGCAATGAAGGACTTGGATTGGGACTGTCTCATCTTTCACGATGTGGACCACATACCAGAAAATGACCGTAACTATTATGGGTGTGGACAGATGCCGAGGCACTTTGCAGCCAAGCTGGATAAGTACATGTATCTGTAAGCACTGTTCTTCCTCCCCACTACCATAACAGCTAAGGGGCCAGTGTTAGATTCTGGTTCTTTAAAGGGAAAGACTAATCTCTGTTTGCTTCTGGGGCTTTGTGTGAAGTGAGCATGAGAGGGCAATAGAAGAAAGCATCCTCACAGCTCAGGCTTCCCCCGTTGCAGGCGGGAGAGCTGCAGCCCTGGTGGGCTTTGCCCTAACCCCTTCTTTCCTACTTAGGCTCCCTTACAACGAGTTCTTCGGTGGGGTGAGCGGCCTGACTGTTGAGCAGTTTCAGAAGATCAACGGTTTCCCTAATGCCTTCTGGGGCTGGGGCGGTGAAGATGATGACCTCTGGAACAGGTATGGGAGCTCGTCCCTGAGCTCTGCTTCTGAGGGTGGTTCTGTGAGCCAGCCCAGCTGCAGTGTCTCGGAGGGAGCAGGGGCTGCTCCAGGCAGTACATGGGAAGCAAACAGAGAAGTGCTGGTTGGGAAATTACTGTCTCTGTCTGCAGTATCCCACACTGCTGAGCTCAGGCTGATCTTTGTTGAGCTGAAGCTTGGAGGTGCCAAGTGTGACTTGCCCGGGGCCCAGGCTGGAATGGGGAGGTTTGCATAAGGATAAGCTTATCTGCTGGGTGGAAAGGCAAAGCTGCTGTTGGAGCCCCGTGCGCATGAACTGTGCAGCCCTGGCAAGTGCTGATGACACAGCAAGTGCAATGACTGATTCCTATGTTCTGTTTATTCCTCCCCTTTCTAACGCAGAGTGCAGTACGCAGGCTACTCGGTAACTCGACCAGAAGGAGACACAGGGAAATACAAATCAATTCCCCACCATCATCGAGGAGAAGTGCAGTTCCTAGGAAGGCAAGTACATTATTTTTAAGAATCCCAAAGCTCTTTGCAAAGAATCTGTACCATGTACAAGGCAGCTGTTTGAGGGCAGTAACAGCCTTAACTCACGAGGGAAACTTAACTGCAGGGAGATGGAGACTGAGTGCTGCCTGGATTCCTCCGTCTCTCTGTTTCATACCCTGTATCCCTCTGATGAGAGGTCCTTGAATCCCTGGAAGTTTTCAAGGTCAGGTTTGTTAGGACTTGGAGCAACCTGCTCTAGTGGAAGGTGTCCCTGCTTGTGGCAGGGGGCTGGAACTGGATGAGCTTTAAGGTCCCTTCCAACCCAAACCATTCTATAATGATGGTGTATGCAAGCAGGGAGATGGCAGCAGCTCCGACACACTTCCACTGCAGTGCTGAGATGGAGCAACTCATCCCTCTCCATTCTTCTGTTCCTGCCTGTTGGCCCCAAATCAGGGTGGGTGTACAGGGCCCCTGAATTCAGGCTTTGCTCTTTTGCAAGACTCTGGACATCCGTCAGGAGCAGTGGCTGTCCCCTGTGCCTAAGGAGCACAAGT
Source organism: Pezoporus wallicus (assembly GCF_028554395.1). Taxonomy (NCBI): domain Eukaryota; kingdom Metazoa; phylum Chordata; class Aves; order Psittaciformes; family Psittacidae; genus Pezoporus; species Pezoporus wallicus. Next base: position 2,143,525 of record NW_026636792.1, read on the forward strand.
ACTGTGTGCATTTAGTCTTTTCTCTCAAAAAGCTATGTTCTCTTTGGAGCTTTCCAGAGGGCCCTGACCCCTTTGTTCACATGGTTGTTTGGAGGGTGCAGAGGTTGGTTGCATGACTGGGAACCTTGGTAGAATTTGAGTCTTTTGAAAACTCATCAGCAGAGAAATACCTTTTTTACAATCAGCTGCAGGAATTGACTCTCGTGTGATGAGCTGTTGGACAGTGCAAGCTCTGTTCTGCAGAGGGGCTCCGGGCTGCTGCTGGCAGAAGAGGCAGCAGGGAGGGTTTATGTTGCAGATACCATTTGAGCTGTCTGCTGGTCTCTTCTTACAGAAGACTCGTTTCAGGGAGTTTCCATTTGAGGTTATGTCATCTTTAGCCCTAGTTTTCATTTCTGTCAGAGTGCAAGCAGAATAAGAGACGCTTCTCTCATTTCACTCTTGAAACAGAAGTTGGTTTTGGCTTAAAAAGCTGTATATGTGGTCAAACCCTTGAGGTGTGGAAGGCTGGCAGTGCAGTGGATTGAGCACTTGTTCCTGATGCTTCCCTGGTCTCCTCCTGACCCTGGGCAGGAGCTCTAGTCCTATGTCAGCAGGATTTGTGGGTCAGTGCTGCAGGAGGGAGGGATCTGCAGTGAAGATGAGCAAGGCAATGGTTCTCCCCGGTGAGGCTGATACCTGTGCCACTGGGTGCTTCTGCCTCCACTGCTGTCTCTGGAGCCTGACACCCAGCCTAGGCAAGGTTTGGCAATAGATAATTCTCTGAGTTGTGCCTCCTGAAATCTCTGCTCCCCTCTGCTCTGCCCTTAGCCATGGACAAGTGCTAGCTGCTGCCATCTGGAAGTCTGCTGCTTCTCCCACCCAAGCAGGGAGACCCAAAACTCATCCATGGAGGAGAAAAGTGTTCACCAAGACACCAAGTGTCCTGCTTGTGTTCTGATGCTGTGACTTCTTTGAAACTGGCTTTGGCACTTCCCTCTTTGCTGTTAGCCAGCATCTTCCTTTTCCTCCTGGCATATCCCTTCCCTGTCTCAGCTCAGTTCCCTCTTGCCCTGGTGCTGCCTATGTCTGTGCTTATTTTAGTTTGTTTCCCCCCCACCCTTAGCCCTTACATCTCATCATGCTGCCCCTAAATTTGGTTGAGGCTGTTCTTGTGTACCAGCTGCAGTTTCCTTCCCCAAATCATCATTATTCTAGTTTTACTTCCTCGTCCCCTATCACCTGACTAAAACCATTTAGTTTTGCTCTTGTTTGTGATCCAGTTGCTAAAAAATGGAAAGGTCCACATCACCCCTCATCTGCTTTGTGGTGAGGGTTCAACAGGACCCCCTGAGCTCACCCCCCTTCTAGGAATGAGACCCACAGGCCTTGGGCTGAAGTTAGAGGTTGTTTTTACAGCTGGATGCTGGCGGGACAGAGCATTTTGCTCTTCATCAAGTGATGGACTGTAATTTTCTAAACTTTGGGGCATTTAATGTAGATACTCAATGTAGAAAATGTGGCATTTATCTTTATTAAGGGCTCTGAAATCTGTTGTTTTGTAGCTGCTGTTGGGACTGACTGTTAAAGGGTGTTTTAGTAGCATTGGAAGGACCTCGCAGGCCTGTGGGATATGTGGAACTGACTCTGGACTCTGGTTCTCATTGCATAGGTATGCCTTGCTGAGGAAGTCAAAAGAAAGACAAGCCCTGGACGGCCTCAATAACTTGAACTACTTTCCAAACGTCACGTATGACGCCTTGTATAAGAACATCACTGTTAACCTGACACCGGAGCTGGCTCTGGTGACCGAATATTGAGAGGAGAAAATAACTTTGCTCTGCCCTTCACCACGAAAGCACCACGCTAGACTTCCTTTTCCAAGGGTTATCGAGGACAAGCAACACTTTGTCTAATGAAGGATCACAGTATTTTGGAGAATAAGGCTGAAAGTGCACGCACAAATTGCCCTAGCTGTACCAATCCAGCCCGATACTCATGCAGCAAGCTCAGCAGTCTCTTTCTTCCGCCATTTGCTTTCTGGGTTTCAGGACAACGGTTTGGCCTGCTGCTCTTGTCTCCTCCACATTCCTCCTCCAGCAATCTCTGGCACTGGGACTCACCTCGGATGTGCTTTCTCCTCTGGGAAGCAGCTCAGCTGAGGGACTCCAGCTTCTCCATAGTGAACGTCGGGAGCGATTCAGTCAGCAGCTGCCCCAGCGGGAGATCAAATGACTTCTGATATCATTCTTCTATGTCTGTGGGGTTTTTTAAATGACCTGCTTGAAGTATATACAACAGAATCGCTTCTTAAAGAAGTGTAAGTGTAAATATGCTGTGTAAATTGCCCCTTTTAATTTTTCTCCTATGGCTCAAATCCAAGCTAGAGGTTTACATACGGTCACTCATTTTAGTCCTGATTTCTGCAAACACTTGTGTGTGCATCACTGTACTTGTACAAGGTGTTCCCTTTTAAGCCAGTGAGGCTGCTTGCATGACTAAATATGTGCATATGCAGAAATGTCTGTGGGACAGGGCCCTAAACTTTCCAGTGTAGCAGATGAGAAACACAGCCATGTCATCGCTCATTCCAGAAACCATGCGGGTGGCTTTTTCCAGGGAGAGTGAGGAAATGGGAATATTTATGGTAAACCTCCCCTTTCTGTCACTTCTGCAACATGATGTGCAAATGAATCCAAAAGCCATATGGGATAAAACCTCTTGCCTGTTGCTCTCTACCCCATGGATGGCAAGTGTGAGCTTGGCAGACTGCTCGAGCTCACATCCATGCTGCCACAGGAAGCGCAGCCCCTGTGCTGGCCGCTCCTGCCCATGTGCCATTCTTGGGATGGGGCACTGAGCCTTCCCCAGCCCAACAGCACCCTACTATTGCTCCTACAACATAATAGTACAGTTTTAGAAGTTGTTTTAGTCTGTATTTAGTGTGCAAGTCCAGCAGCACACCAAGGTGCTGTCAGAGCCAGGCAGTGCACTTGGTTATCGCCATCGGCACAGCAGCGCTGGCACAGGCACAGCCCATGGGGCAGGTTGTCACAGGTTAGTGGGAGCAAGAGAAATGAAGGACACGTGCATCAAGCTAGTGAAAACATGAGGACCGGGAACCAGGGAGCTTGGTCTGATACCCATCCAAACTGGAGTGCCCCCTGCCTTCTCCCATCTACCATCCCCTCCTGTCCTGTGCTGCTGTGGGTAGCTGGGCTCCGGGCTCTCCTCCCCACTGACACTCAATCCAGTCCTTACACAGACCAACACAGTCACTTTTACTGGACCTCTCTGACTTAAAAGTAAATACATTGGGGGTTGCTTTTTAATTTGTGTTTATACATAAGAGCGGTGGGTACTTAACCTCCAAAGTACTTTAACTTTCTTTTAATTGCGTTGTTTGCCTTCAGTTTCCTTCTCATGGTTTACATTGTTTTCTCAGTTCCATGGACGTATGATCCCCATACGCATCTGTTGTGGGTGTGACTGCCCAGGGCATTCCTAACCTGTATCCAGAAGACATTAGTTTAGAAAACACGAGTTCTTGTGTAGATCCTTATCGGCCGGTATGAGAGGACAGCAAGCCTGCCCTTGAAAAGTGCTGATAAGTTTGTAACTTAGGTTTTAAAGTCTTTGAATTTACATGTGCTTTAAACTCATTTCCTGAGGGGATTCAACCTGGTTATTTGTAGGCAGAGGTGAGGATTTGCTTTTTATGGCGCATATAGCAATAAAGACTTTTGCTTCTGAATCTCGATCTCTAATTCACGTGGACCCTTTTCAGATGCTGAACCCGCGTTGCTCTGCTCCTCTCTTCTTTCATCTTGAGACCTTGCTAGAAATCTGTCTTTGTTTAATGGTGCTTCAAACAAGGAATGTATTTCAACCAGTCCAAGTTCACTACCCCAGGAATCATGCATGTGTGTGTGAGTAGGTGTTTAAACTACCTTAGTCGGGATCCTCAGCCCTCGATGTGTACCTGACACCCATCGCACCTTGTGTTGAACAAAAAGCTGTTACCTCTGCTCAGAAATGCACTCTACGGTTGGCACGAAAGGGTCCATCCCCCCAGCAGCATCCCTCTTCATAGTTCCTTTGTTCTAATCACGTTGGATTCCCCCCCCCCTTTTATAAAACGTGGAATATCTGAAAATGTGCACTGTTAATCTTATCAGCTATGTCAAATACTGTATAGTAAATGTAACTGTTAAAAACATACTGTCGAGCGCATGTGCTGTTATGGTGTAAGAAATTCTCGCATTAAGGAGAACCTGTACATACTCTGGCAGCTGAAATCCAACAAGGCCACTCATTCACCCCTTCCGTGTCCCCACCGTCGCTCAGCCCCGCTGCAGGGCAGGTCCTGTTCAATGCTGATTTCTCTCTTCTTTTTTTTCTCTCAAATGAGCCATGTGGGCTTTATTTGCAGAACTATTTCTTGACAGTTAATAATTGTCTGTAAAGCTCTGCTCCTCTGAAGGAGGTGCCGTCAGAGCAAAAGCCGCGCGCTTCGGGTCGCTCACCATCAGAAGTGGCTTTAAACTCTAAAGTAGCTTTTCCATCGTCATGGCTTTCGAGCTTACCGTTCTGTTTGTAAGAGGTGCCAGGGGGACGTTTTTGCACTGAAGACTAGTGTTTGAAAACACACACACACTTCTCAGCAAAGCAATCCTTTGTGTCATTGCATTTATTTACCCATGTGTTTGTACATTTTTGTATTTGTTAATTTATGAATGATTTTTTCAGTAAAAAATACATACTCGAGAACAAAGAGTGCACTGGTTGCTGTTCTTGTAGGAGGTTGGGGGGTGCTTTTTTGCCATAGGAGGTAAGTGCTGGTTGAAGTTTGAGTGGAGAAAGGTGAGCCCTGGTTAGAAATGTCTCATTAGGGCTGGCCAGAAGCAAACTGAGTGCAGGATGGGGTTGCTCCCTAAGCTCTTATTACCCTCTTATTACTCTTATTATTTTCCAAGCATCTGCTTCAGTGATGGAGGGGCTGGCTGCTTTGAGGGAGGTGTGTTTAGGAAGATACTTGGCTGAAGGTGGTGCAGGGCTCGAAGATGTTGATGGGGAGGGCTGGAGATGAGATTTTTGATCAATAAACCCAGGCACACAGACAAGTGTCCTTGTGGCAGCTCTAAAATGCCTTTCTCCTGCCGGGCAGCATGCAGGCATGCTAGAATAAATAACTGGCAGCCCGGGTTGTTCCAGGCCTTGCCTTTATTTAGCTCTCTGTCTTCTGGGAATCTTCCTCCCACCCATGGCACTTGGCTGGAGCCTGTGGGATGGCAGGATCCTTCCAGCCACTGCCACCACCCTGAGGACAATGGCCTTGCTTCCCCCTGTGCTTGCAGGAGTGAGGTTGGGAGCTGTTGGGATTCCCTGACCCCAGTATGGGTCAGGGCTGTGTTCCTCCATGGGTGCACCCTACCTGTGGGGGCTGCATTGCCTGCATCACCCCTGCAGGGGCTGGAGGAGATGGGTGCACACAGAACTTTGGGGTTGCCCAGTGCAGGGAAACTGGGAAGGGTTAGGGAAGCTTCCAGCTCTCATCTCAGCTGTTCATGGGACCATCGCACTGGGCCAGCTGTGAAAGAAAGAGCTGGGAGCAAGCCCCTTTTTGCATGGGCTGTGCCAGGATGGTGCCCAAGAGAAGAGCCCTGCGAGGGCCCAGCATGGCACTGTAGCTCTGGCACAGCTACCAGCTATGGTAGTGCTGAGGCTTTCCTCTTGAGCACCCCATGTCTGTGGAGCAGAGGGCTCCCTGCTCAGGCTGGAAAACAGCTCAGCCTTTGCAGTGCAAAATCCTCAAGTTTTTATGCAGAGTGCATAAAGGAAGAGCCACCAAAGCAGGGTGTTTCCTCCCACTTCTTTCTCCCCTTCATCTCCATGTGGCACAATAAACCTACCTGCAATGGCCTGGGATGCAGCTGGACCACAGGGCACCTGTGGCTTCGAGCATCCTAGCCCACCTGGAGCAGCCCTGGGGCGGGTGCCCTGTCCAGGAACTGCTGGATAGGCTGGGCAGGAGCTTGGGGCAGGAGTTTCTGTCCTGTTCACCTATGTTTTTATGGCACCCATCCCATGTGAGCTGTGGAGCGGCAGAGGCTAATGAAGCTTTGCACCCATCCCTTCCCCTTTGGAGCACCTGCTCTAGAAATGAGGCTTTCTCCAAACATCAGATAAATACCACAGAAGCCATAATGACCTTTTACCCCCAAGGATTCATGCAGCATAAATGTTTCCTGCCAGAGGTGGTTTTTTTATAGGCACCAGAGCAGGGGTGGCTGCACCCTTGTAACTAAAGATGGGGCTATGAAAATGAGTTTCTTCCCTTTCAGGGTTAGTGATTTCCTCCCTGGAGCAGGTGGGTAGGAGGCAGGGCCATGAATCACTGTGCTCGAGCTTCCTGCCAAGGTGCTGTGGCTCTTGTGTTGGCCTCTCCCCACACAGAGGGAAGGATGCTGCTCCCACTGGGCATGGCCCCCTGAGCCTGGGGATTTGCTGCTCCAGGCACATTTCCCATGGGAAGGGCAAGGTGTCCCCTGGTACTTATTCTTCCCATAGGTGAGCAGTGTGACAATATTGACTGTTATTTAAGAAGGACTCTTGTTAGGCAAGAGGTGAGGGGAGAAGGGGGCAGGAGGAGCGGGCTCATGGAGGATTAACTGTGGGTTTCAGGCACCTGCCCTCAGTAAACCCTGCTGGGGAGGGCTGCCCAAAGAACCCCTTCCCTCTCAAAGACTCTCCCAGGTAGACAGCCAAGGGCTGCCCCACTCCTCTCCCACGATCAGTAGCAATAGCTCAGCCCCATGGCAATATCTGCTGCACTGCTGCCTGCCCTTAGCATCTTCTCTCTCACCACCCCGGGTGTCCCCTTTGCCAACCGGCTGCCCTGCTGTGCCCCCAGCAGCACCCACTGGGGCAAGGAGCCTTGGTGATGGTCCTCCAGGGATTAGGGCATCCCTTGGGCTATGGCAGCCCCTTCCTGTGCTCCCTGGGGGGCAGGAGAGCCCCCAGCCCTGCTCCTGTGTGGCAGCTTGGCTGCAGGAGGGCATCAGGCCAGGGCTGGGCAGTGTTGATCTGGGCTTGCAGGCTGTGTTGTGTGAGGAGCAATGAGCAGTGCCGCAGGGGCCGGTCCATGCCATGGCCCCCAGGCTCTCCATCAGTGGTGATGGCACTGTGTGTGCCTGCGATTTGCTCTTGGATAAGAGAACAGCAAAGAGGAAAAAATAACAATCACCTGGGTGAAGCAAGAGCAAACACTGCCCTGTGAGCCACAGGCGCTGGGACTGCTCCTTTACCCTCATTGACACGGCAGATGCCACCCGCTCCAGCACTGGTGGGGATACAGGATGGGTGGGTGGGTGGTTGGGTCAAACAGGCAGAGCTGGTCAGCCTGGGAGAGCTGTGGGATGCTTGGACATCCAGTTGGGAAATCAGCTTTGTAAGTGCCGTCCCGAGCCGCAGGGGTAGTTTCTAAAGGCCAGGAATGCATGGCCACGTCCAGGACTCTCTTGCACAACCGACTCCATTGCTGGGAGCTCACTGGTGCAGCGAGTTCCCATTGAACAGGAATGCTTCCCCCGCCATAAAACCTTGTGATAAGTGTCTTGCTCTGGGACCAACGTGAGCTGTGGTGGTGCCCCGTGACTTGCTGGCCGGATGAGGTGGATCATCCCTCCCCTGCTCTGCTCTGGGAGGTGTCAGGGACAGGCAGTGCATCCCTGAGAGCACCACAGTAAATCTACGGCCTCAGCGCAGTCTCTGCAGCCACATTTCGGCCATGCTGCAGTCTGCATTTCCCCTCAAGGCAGGCTGGGGATGATGCAGCCAATATTGTGCTGCCCAGGAATCACTCCTGGGCAGCCAATATCCAGCCTCCCCACTCCTGTCCCAGCACTGCTCCCTCTGATTGCATTTAGGCAGCTAATCATGTTACGGGGGTGATGGCTTGGGATCCATCGCTGGGTATGTATGGAGGCTTTGTTACCAGTAACTGTCTCCAGCACATGGCTGAGACCTAATCCCTGAGCCTGAGCAGAAACCTTCATTTGGAGAAGCAAATTCATTTATAATTCAGAGCTGCTGGAAACTCTTCACAGGTGACTGAGCAGCCTGGAGATGCCATAACCCCAGAGCCAGCCGAGCCCAGAGGGGGATGGAGCCACCTGTCTTTAACAGAGCTTATTTCTATTGGGGCTTAGAGCCCATGTAGAGGGGAGTCAAGGAGCCAGGGTTTACAGCAGCTCAATGAGCAGTGATTCCATCTGGCACTGGGCGCATGGGGAGCTGAGGGCTCTGCCCGAGGGGAGCAGGGGAGTTACCTGAACACAGGTCAGCTTTTGCCTGAGTGAATCCCCACCGAGCTGCTCTCTGCCTCCCTGCCTGAGGTGGTCGTTGCCAATGAAAGCAACCACACACCCTGCGAAGGGGCTGCACCCCACCTATGGAGCACACAGGATGGCTGCATCTGCTGCCCTCCTGCCAAACCTCTGCGAGCCGGACAATCCCAGGGATGGGGTAAAAAGGAAAAGCTGCAGAGATACAGCTCAGACCTAACCTGAGGTGGGTGAGAGCAGCCTTGATTTCAACAGGCTGCAAATAAGCAAGAGCTTCAGAGCAACCCAGAATCCGGGCTGAGCAGTGCAGTCGGGGAGAGCAATTAGCGCTCCCACCTTGATGAGGAGCTGTGCCCGCAGGTCCCGTCCCACCCAGAGGAGGAGGAATAGTGAGGCAGAGCTACACAGGACCCTGACCTGGTCCCCTCGCCCCAGGCCGGCATGCTGATGGGGCTGGGAGCATCGGGGCTGGGGACCGGGCGTGGAGGAGACCCTGAGCAGCTCAGAGGAGGGCCTGGGAGATGCTCTGCAATGGGCCGGCCGTTGTGGGGAGCGCTCAGCTGAGCGGGGTGGCCCCCAGCTCCTCCGAGCTGCGAGCGGGCCCTAGCCGCGGTGAGGCCCGGGGATGCTGCGGGGCCCAGAGATGCTGCGGGGCCCGGGGATGCTGCGGGGCCGGTGCTGGCGGCAGCGCGGTCCCAAGGCCCCCCCTGGCGGCGGGCTGCGGGAGGAGCGAGCCCGGCCCCGGCGCTGGGGACACCCCAAACCCGCGTCCCCTCGGTGATGTCGGGTAAGGATCTCCCTTTCCTTGCCCCTCCACGGGGCAGAACTGGGCCTGCGGAGGATTTTGTTGTCCTGTGGCCACGATCCGGGGCAGTTCTGTGTTGAAGAGAGATGCTTGTCCTCAAAGGCCGGTACGATGTTTCCTCTTCATTTTACCCTTCTGTTTAATCCTTTTCTCCATTAATATTTATCAACACAACGTTGTTCTTCTTTCAAACAATGTCAAAGCTAGAATAAAACGCTTTAAAGCTTGGACGTTTTCCAGCTCCCGCTTTCCTCCTCCCCTGGCATAAACTGCAGTCTGATTTGATATTACTCTGTAGGAACATCAGATAAACAAGCCTAGCTCTAACGCCGTCAGCCTCCTGAGAGCTGCAAGCTCTTTGTCACGCCAGGAGATGGACACAGGGAGCTGGAGCCACTTCTTCACAGGAACGGGCTTAGAAGCCCAAGTGCTCTTGTGGCTGGTGTTGTAGTAGGGCACCACTGCCAGCACCCTTGCTCTCCCTGGGGCTCAGCTGGAGTCCCCATCCTGCTCACTGCACCAGTCTTTCTCAGTCACCTGCCTCTGTGGTGCTCCTTCCTCTGTCTTTTAGGAGAGTGCAGCATCCTTCAGGAATCACTGGCACTTCTGGCCCCCCAGCAGAGACCTGGCCAAGCCTAGAAAGGAGCTGAAGTCCCCCACGTTCTGATGCTCTGTTTGGATAAACTGTTTGGCTATCAGAGGGAAACTGGGGGGAGCTGAGTCCTCTGTGGCTTTATGAGCTCTGAGTGGGCTGTGAAATGTGTTTGTGACAGTCTGGCTGTCTGCCTGCATGGGAGGTTGGGATGTATGCTGGGACAACCTGGGAAAGCACCTGGGAAAGGAGATGGGTGTTTCTGTGGTATGCATACCCACATCAGTTCAGGCTTGGTTTCCTAGCTGCAGATACATAGTGCGAAGTGGCTGCAGCAAGACTTTGCATTCCTGGCTGCATTTCTGCTGCAGCAAGGCTGTACGTTAGCACCTGAATACCTGAATTTCTGCTTCTGTGCAGTGGAGAAGGAGGCTGCCATTGTCAAAGGGCATCTCTGGAAACTTCTGCTTGTGAAAAGCCAGAGCAGCAGCGCAGCTGGGAGCAGGAGGGGAGAGGCAGGGCAGAGCCCCAGCTCTGGTCCATGCAGGTGGACGTGCTTGGCTGGGCAGAGGTGAAGGAGAATCCTCTCTTGATGCTCGGTGCCACTAGGTTCAGCTGCAGCCTCTCCCTGAGCAGCCACACGTCATCAGCACAGAACCTCAGCTGCAAACCCTTCCTTTGCTCTCACCTCCCTGTGGGATGCAAGCTCTCAGTAGAGTGGGTTATGGTCCCTGGGCTGTTTTAACCTAAATATTCCTTTGTTAATTTTCATTGAAATACTGTGATTGATCTGCTTTGAGGCAGGCTTAGATCACTCAGTGCATACAAAACCTGTGGAATTGATCATTGGCCACTGTGAGCTGTTGAAGCTCTTGAAGGTTGGGGCAGAGCAGTCCAGGATCTATGCATGGACCTATGCCTCACAGCAGACCATGCAGGTAAATGCTGCTTTCGTGGTGCTGGGCTCTCAAGACTCAGCAGCTTAAGGTACAAACCCAGGGATTTCAAAATAATGAGCATTGAATGCATTTGATTTACTTTGTGCACAGTATTTTGGGCTGGAATCTGCTTTGAGGACATTACTGCTCAGACCAGGGCTGAGTTTCCCACTGCACTGCCATCTCCTAGGCCAGATTGAGACCCCCACAAACCAGCTGAGAAGTTCCCATTGAGCCAGAGGTTTGGAGAAAGAGGGAGAGGGCTCTTCCTGCCGTGTCATTAGGAAGAAAGCAATTAAACCCTTTGAAATCATCTGCACTCTGGTTATCTGCCTTCATAATATCCCTAATTGCTGGGGAGCACCCGCTTTAATACAGGCACTGAGGCAGCTTGATTCTGCATCGCTTTGGCTCTCCAGAACTTTGTTCTGGTTTTGGTTTGACCTCAGCAGATGCATCTTCCCAGATGCCTTTCTGCTGCACAGGGGACCAAAACACCCTCGTCACAACACAGACTTCCTGGGCTCATTCACAGCCCTGGCAGTTTGCTGGGTGTAATCTACAGAAAGATGAAAGCTGCTTTATTCTTTCTAGTGCACAGCCAAGCCAAATATGAATGATTAAAGGCCCACGTGCATTTGTAAATGCCTACATTTTAATTAAAGAGCAGCCCCTTCTTGAGGACTTAGGCAGCTAAAGTGGCAGTGTGCTTACCAAAAGAGAATCAATTATTTATGTGGTATGCTCTGCTCTTTACATTACTTGGGTTTAATGTACTGCATAGGCACCCTGTATTGATAACAGTGCTGTTTTGCTTCCACTTAATCATCACATTTCTTCACATTTATTTATCAACAAGAACAAAAATACCCAACTCTGGCCAATCTGATACTTTGCTGCGCTGCCGATGGGCTGTGTTTCCTCTGTCTTACACTGCAGTAACTGTGTTTTCACTGTCAAGAGGCTGTTTCACAGCCAGCTGTAGTACTCGGTGCTGTGTGTGACCTGGGATGGTGGCATTTGTCACCACAGTGGTGCTGACACTGATTTGTGTTTTGCTCCCCGTGCTTTCTGGGGGCTCACCAACAGAGCTGGTGAGTTCATCTACTCACCATTTTAATAACTCTGACTCCTCTCGGGGGTTTATTTTTAGGGTAAAGTAGGCCCTGTGGTTTTTTGGCCTCTCCTATTTCTCCTAAAGCATCCTGCAGCCGTGGCAGCAGTTCAAGGTGAATAGAAAAAGTAGCTAGAAGCAGAGGAGAAGCTGCAAAGCTGATCCATGGATGTAACCAGGGGCTGGTGCACCTCTTCTGCATGCTTTGGTTACCAATAAATCCAAGCTTTATGTTCATAGAATTGAATTTACCAGAAAAGAAAACTTTTGGACAGCTTGGGACACTGTGTTTAAGGGGACTGAGTGCCTCGAACAGAGGTGCTGCCCTGTGTCCGTGGTCTGCAGCCATTGCACGCTGTGCATGGTTTTGCCATTGTGCATAGAGCTGGTGTGGCGTGCAAGGTAAAGAGGTTTATACAACAGCACAAGAGGTCTGTAGACCTTATTAGTGAATGCAGGCCGTTCAGGTGCACGGGGATGTTGTGCGCAGTCTCCTGACTTCTTTAATGCAGTAAGCAAGGGAGTCTTGACTCTTGGTAGGATGCAATGAGCTGCTGTTAACTCCAGAGCAAGCAAGGCTGTTTAACAGAAGCAGCTTAGAAGAACAGGAATTGATGGGCTGCAGGAAAGGTGTTATTGCATTACAGCCGTATCTAAGTGCTAGGTTGTGATTGATAGGTTAATAATGGGTTTTGCTAATTTAAGGACATCAGCTGGGAGGAAATGGAGCAGAGACCTGTGAATGCTGCTGCTGGGGACACAGCATCCAGGCTGGTGTGGCCAGGAAAAGGCAAGTTGAAAACTGCTGAGTGTGCAAAGTGAAGTGATGCCAGGGGTGACAACAGGAACCTCAGCTGCCTCCTAAAATACCAGACCTAATTCCAGTCACTGCAGTGAAGACTCTGGTTGCTGTAAATGGTTGCTGTGGTGTGTGTAAGAACAGTGTGAATGCACACATGAGGTTCTCATAGAAAAATCACAGCTCTGTATGGCAGGAAGAGACATGAAGATGTACCCTAATCCATCCTCCTGTACCAGGCCGAGATCAATATGTCTAGACCATCCCTGACAGATGATGAAGCACCTTGTTCTTGGAAGTCTTAATGATGTCTCCTTGGGCAGGCTACCCCAGGGCTTTACTGTGCTTCTGATTTGAAGGTTTTTCCCAACAGCCATCCTAATTCTTCCATCCTTTTATTTTGTCTGGCTCTCAGCAGATATGGAAAGCAAGTCATCCTTCTCTTCCACAGGAATCTTTATGAATGGAAAACTGTTACTCCATCTCCGCTCCACCTTCTGTTTTCACAAGTTAGCTGACCTGTTTCCCTCCATCTCTCCTTAGAGGCTGTTTTCTTTATCTCTGGTCACTCCTATTGCTGCATGGATGAAACGCAGACTTTCAACAGTCAGACAAAGGACGCTGAGCTTGGGGAAGCAGCACCACAACAGACAGACTGCTGGTAGCGTATGTGCGAGCCTCTGGTCTGCCCTGGTGAGGACCAGTAGTGGGTATGGAAGGAGGGGTTCATTCCCGTTCCTCTGGGATGAACCCCCTGGGCACCTTGCCTTCATCAAGAGCCATGTGGCTGTCCCCCCTGGGGAAACACCAAGTGGGTTTTGTTGTGCTGGTGGCTCCCAGCCCCTGTGGGCCCATCAGCTGAAAGGGTCTGAGCCTTTCTGCTGCCAGACTTGGCTTTCAGTGCCTGTATCTGTAGGCATATTTATTTAAGCTTTTTCTTCTCATTTGCTTTTCACTTCTGGAGGAAAGAGCTTTCTGTGACAAGGTGAGTTGCACATTCCTTTCCCCTCCCCTTCAGCCCTAGTGTTAGGCAGGCGGCTGCTGAGTGATGCAGAGTTGGGCTCCGCAGAGGATAGCGGGGAGGCGTTCGGAGGAGCCCGCGGTGGTGGCTGGAATTCCTGTTGCCATAACAACCCAATGCAGGCCTTAAATATAGAACCAGTTTTACCCCATAGCTCCCCTCTGTCTTACCTTCTATAACACAGGAGCAAATGGGCTTTGCTGCCTTCTCGCTGCTATGGTCAGAAAGGGGAGAAATGGATCCAGCCCTGCAGCAATGCAAACTCCGGTAGGTGTTGTGTGTGAGGTCAGGACACCCACTAATACTGGGTCTGGTGGTCCTGCTCCATACAGAGGTTTGGTGTGTGGGCTCCAAATGCTGGTCTGGCTCATTGAAAATCCTTGGATAGGTTGGACTGAAAGACAAAATCCTCTAGCAAGAATGGGGAACATTTAACTGCTGAAGCAGCTTCTTCCCTGCTGCAGCTTTGCCGTGGAGGCTGGGAGGGGACCATCACTGCTCTGGGGACAATACAAGAGGTAGAGATGGGCAAGGATGGAGACAAACCACACCAGAGCACCACATCAAGCTTACTCTGTGCAGGGGCTTGTTATTTGCCAAAGGAAAGTTCCAGTGAAGGGGCTGCCCTGGTTTTGTGAGCTACCCTATTTCTTTTTCCTTTGAAATGCTGTCCAAAGAACTGACCCCTCTGGGGTCTTCCTCCCTGTGACCCCCTGCTACTGTTCCATTCCCATGAGGTCAGGAGACTCCAAAGAACCAAGGGACATGCACCAAGCTGGCTGCACCAGGGATGGATCAAATGGTTGGGATGTGGCATTTTTTTTTTCCAAGGAGCTTAAATAGAGCAGATTTCTCAATGCAGACAACACCAAGAAAGATTTCCAGGAGGAGGGTTCCTCAGTACTGCAGCATGCCATGGGGAGCAGGGGCAAGTGTGTTGGACAACAGTGTGCAGTCAGTGGCATCAAGCAGTAAGCGTGCATCAAGTCTGGACTGTGGCTCTCCTCCAAAGTGTACTCCTGGTGATGGTGATGCTGATGAATCCAGCTGAAGTCCCTTAGCCTTGGAGAAAGACCATCACATAGAAAAATCACCGGATACCTTTGGTATCTCCAGTGTATGATCACACAGCGAAACCATCTGTTAAATTTATGCTTATTCCTCAGCAAACTGTACGGATGCTTTTACAAATTCATACTCATCTTTTTAATTAGGTGCTGGGTTTTATACCATTGACCAAGAAGAGTCCCAAACTGCAGGAATTATTTACTGGCGCAATATAGAGCGAGAGCTCCTAAGACCCTGACTCCACTGTAGCCAATGCAGTCAAGAGTAATTTCATTCCTTTAGTTTGCTAGAAGGATATTTGGATTGCAAAATCAAGCATCTGATTGATATGAAATGCTAAAATTAGTGTTTTCCCATAAAATCCTAATTCTTCTCTCCTGTTAATCTGAGAGAGGTGCAACCTGAGAATGTCAGATGAATCTCTCACTTTTTTTATTTCTTTTCCAATAACCATCTCGTCCCTGTTAATGTGTAATTTTTCCTTGATCTGGTCATTGAAAATAGCTAATTTTCCTGAAATGGCCTTTTATTCCTACTAGAGACCAACAAATGACATGGAAAATTCCAAGCTCAACAGGTCTAATTTTGGCAAAGATACAAGTAGCTGAACACGGAATAACTTGGGTCGGTCAAGCAGGTGTCTTCCAAATGCAGAAGCAGAAGTGGGTTCTTCTGAAGTGACTGTTTTATCATTTTAGATGTATTTTCCTCCTCTTGGCCTCTTCTGAACTGGAGTTGAAAGAGATCAGATTACAAATAATGGGGTTTAACAAGGCAAGATGCTGTTTTGGGATGCCACAGCCAGAAAAGGACATCAGGGTTCAATATAAATTGAAAACTGAGTAAACCAGCAAGAGCTTGCCTTCCATCCCCTGGTCATCTTCCACTTCTCCATATGCTTGTTGATAATAGTTAACTGCTGCTTTTTAACCAAGTAATGTATTGACTAGTCCGTTGCGATGAAGAGCTGGTAGAAAACGTTGCACTCCGCTTTGTAGCTCTGAGACTGAAGCTTTGATGCCAAGTGTCTGGGGGTGCTTGGGGGAGGTCCAGCATGCTGTGCAGTCATTTTGAGTAACTGAACACTAGATACACTCAAAAAGAACTGCATCCTGGAGGCATATTTCAAGGGAGAACATAACTGTCAGAATCTATAGGATGTAACTTGCAATTAAGTTTGCACATTCATCCATTTTCTTGCAAATCCTTGGGAAGATGGGAACTAAATATAGCTAATGGACTCATGAGCTCAAGTACTCACAACACTGTGATTTTATTTCTAGAGTGAGCCCCAGGGGCTGGGCAGAGAGCTGATGTTCCTTGATGGCAACATAGCAAGTGAGAACTGGAGGGAAGATGCTCTGGAGTGACTCAGCATCCCACCTGTGTACGTATAAGGTGCATTAGTGCAGTATTTAGATGCTGGGAAAAATTCCTGTTGGAGTTCAGGCTCCTAGCCCGAACACGGGCTGGTCCAGGAGACCTGCACACAGCACGGCTGGGCAGGAGATGCTCAGTTGGGTGTTTAAGTCTTGGCTGTGTTTGCATTGGTGTTCCCCAAGGGCTGGAGCCTGTGCAATCTGCTTGGCTCAGAGCTGCTGCGGCGCCTTCTCATAGCACCAGGGAGCTGCTGCCCCATGCAGCTTTCCCCAGCAGGACAGCTATGTTTGAAGTGGGGAAGAGGAGGCAGTAGCTGGTTTTATGACCCTTTATTCCACACCTGGAGAGACCTATTTTTCCTGAGAGCCAAAGCAGTGCCTTTGGTAAGCCTGGTGGTACCCAGCACAAAGGCACGGAAGGACTATGGCTTGCTTTGCCTGTAATTACTGATGTTTGTACATGACCTCCTGCAAGGCACTGGCTAGAAAGTACATCTCCTCCCATGCTGCAGCTTTCCAGGCTGCTCACTGCCAAGACAGCCTCCTGCTCTATTTTGGGGGTGCTTCTGCAGGGTATGGAAAGACTGCATTAAATCCTGGAAACTGAGCAGGCCAAAAGATTTATTTGTATCTACAAAGTCACCCCCCAAAAATGTGCTTTAGTCCATATTAGGGTTGGAGCATCACATTTCTCCTGATGAAGCAAATGGTTGGGAGATTTGGTCTCAGATTGCGCTGCAAAGACTTGTAAAACAAACCACTGAAGTTTCTGGGATGGCTCCCAAGGCATTGCTGCTTGTTTGTCCTTGTTTCTATCCTAATTAATCTTTTTCCACAGGGAAACTTTTGTTTTAGTCAATTTCTTGCAAACTGAGCTGGTCTTTCTTGGTTTGCTAAATTAAAATCCATGAAGATGGCTGCTTTAAGAAAAGATCCTTTGAGACCTGTTGTTCATACTGTTGATTCTGACTTTAAAGCAGGGTGGCCGGTGCACATCCTCTCTGCACGCACATCTGTACAAGACAAAGCCAGGATCTTTGGTAAGCAAGAAAGAGAAACCAAAGGACAGCGTTTCTAATGCCACATGCTCAGTGGTCCATGACCTGTGTAACATTACTTTGAGTCTTTGCATGGCTGCGGTAGGACCCACTCATGGTTCCTTCTACAGTGACTCGTCAGAAGCCAAGTCATCTGAGCAGCCATAGAGAAGAGGTGGAGGGGAGCTGCTAGCCCCCAGGGCTGGAAAAGCGGAACAGCTGAGCTATCCTCAAGTTATTGTTACAGATGCTTCAAGCAAATCTAGTTTTTATTACAGAATAAAATACATTTATTACACCAAAGAAACTATGCAAGCTCGAAAATCGTGCTTTCTCCAATGCATGTCTGAATTCCCCTGTCTGCAGTGTTTCTTGGGGCTGTTAGCTGTTTTAACTGGAAAAGCAGCTGCTGGGACCCTGGGTAATTGCTCTCAGAGGCAGCATGTTCCCTGCAGCCCCCAGCCCTTGGGATTCACTCAGCCCACATAGGTCTCTGAACTGCTACCATCCACCTCCCTTCTTCCTTTCCTTTGAAGGCAGGGTTCAGGAGGGCAAAGACCAGGGTTTGTGTAATCCCATGTGGCACCCCAAAAGTCAATTCATGTTTTACCCAGTCTTTTTCCGGAGAAAGGAGAAAAACTCCCATGCAGGATAAATAGCTTTCGGCTAAGAATAAATTGTAGCTGCTTTATGAACCATAAGATCTATTGAAATGATACTTGCGTTGCCCTTAGTAATCAGAAAAGCTGAACTGCTGCTGGTTTCCCTAAGTCCCCCCCTTGCACAGCCCTTCCTCTATCAAAGTGATCTGACTGGGCAAGGCAGGCAAAGATCACCTGCACACACGCTGGGCTTGAGGAGGAGGCTTTGATATATTGCTGAGCAGAGGTATTTAATTAACCTTCTCTATTGATTTTGATTGAGAACCACCTTCACTTTTTATGTGCAAGAGAAAGAGCCTGTCTGAGGAGCAGCCATCTGTGAGATGCACAAGTGAGTGCTGGGATGGGCTTGGTTCACTCACCTCTGGTTTTCCAGCGCAAGACTGTGGCTGACCATTGTGAACATGTCAGAAAACAGAGGCAGGGTGAATAAACCTGGAGAGAGCATCTCCACATGCTTTGTGCTCCCCAGCATGCAGGGTGATACAGGTGGTGTGTAAGGGGTGGAGAAACACCCTGCTCCTTCCAGCAAGCAAGCAACGGCCTCCGAGCAGAGGATCTGTGTTGACATTGAAGGGAAGAAGGAAGGTGGGCTTTTCCTAGTCCAGGTGCCAGGGCAGAGGACGTCAGTGCTTCCAGCTGTGTTGATCCCCAAGGCAGAGGTGTGAGAGGGTCACCCCTCAACAGCCTCACACAGCCCCAAAGGCCAGCAGCTCCCCAGGGCTACGGCTGGGTACTCTGCCTTGTTCCACATCCCATCAGGAGTGAGGAGGTAAGTTGAAAATGGGGACTAAGCTTGAACTTGATAGGCCGTCGAAGGATTTTGGAGAACAATTGTGAACCACTGAAATGGCTGCTTGCTCTTGAAACATGTTGGGGAGTGATAATCTTGGGAATTTGATGGGATTTTCTGATTTACTGGGGCATAACTGCCTGAATTAAAGGCCTTTTAAATTTTGCATTATGTTGGCTGGATTGTTAATATTTAATGCATGTAAATAGAAAAAGGTAGGGAGCTGGCAACTCTCTTAAAATAAGAATCTCTAATGCAATAATCCTAAGGAATCTTTGCCATTATTACTTTGGTTACTGGAATGGCAAAACATAAATGCTAGGAGCAGGGAGGGAAACCTCACCGTGCCAGGGACCATGTGAATGGGGATGGTCAGAGGCTTGCAGCCTGAAAGACAGGGAAGACATGGGGACAGGAGTTAGTCCCCAGTTAGTGAAGGCTGTGACCATGTCAAGTTCTCATGTCTCATCACTGCCCTTAAACCAGCCCTCCATGATGTGATTCACTGGGCTGGGTGCTTTTGCTCTGTGGCTGTGACCGCTGTGCCCCTGCTGCATGGAGCAGGAGATGCTTCCCAAGCTGGGGGCCATGCTGCTGGTTTGTAACCTGGGACCTCTCCTCCTCTTCCCTTCAGGCCCCTGCCCTTCCCAGCCAGCAGGGACTTGAACAGCAAGCGGATGGGAGCACCCACGACTGCTTCCCCAAAGGCTCTCACTACCTGCAGGAGCTCGGCCAGACCACATCTCTTCATCTGCTTGCAGCCAGGCGGCAGTGATTTCTGCCTTCCCTAGGGAACCTCCCTGCTGAATCCCCCTCTGGAGCTGGCAGGAGCACAGGCAGGGATTTCAAAGGCCTCCCTGCCAGATCCTCTGCCCTTCGCACACAAGTGCTTTACAGAAGAGCTGTGTTGTAACTGCTCTGGGCAGAAAATAAAGCATTCACCAGGATTTTTAATTCTGGGTTATCATGAGGAGTTTGGGCAGCAAAATGCTTTTCAGAGCACTCCAACACAAGAAGTTCAGAGGTTATAGCGATTTCTAAACCACTGAGCTTTTTAGATGCTTAGTCACGCTGGAAAATGAGTCTCAATGGGGCAGGGATGGTGGGGTCAGACACTGAGGTAAAAGTTTTGCTGCAAGGCTGTGGGGAATTCTGCTGCCTAAGCTTAGAGTTGGGAGTGGATTTGGGCCTCTTTGTGCTGAAGGACTTGAGAGGGGTTTCTGCTCGCTGGACAGGTGCTCACTGCTGGTTTGAGCACTTGTCAAACCTGGTTTGCTCCACCTTTTCCAGATGCATTTTAAAAAGCAAAATGACAGGTAAGCAATGAGCTGAAAGACGCAGCACATAAAGCTACCTTTAGGAGAAGGTCTCAGGCTGCAAATCCAAGGCAAAGGAGAAATGTCCCTGTCACCCTCAAAAAGAAGCCATCCAAGCATCCATAAATGTGATCTTAAGATGCCTCCAACCTCCGCTGAGCACTGCAGCAATAACTGTTGTGCTCTCAGCATCCTCCACTCCAAGATCGAGGAAGCAGAGCTGTGTTTTCAGTAGTTTATTGCAGTGTTTTCAATCTGCAGGATTACATCCAATTTGTTCTTTCTGGTTAGCTGGTGCTGGGTATTATTCCCCTGCAGAACTCATGTGTACAGCAAAAGGGCATGTTTAGAAGAGCCCATTAAAATTCATGGGGAGTAGTGCTGTCCTGTGTGAGGAAGTTTTATCCAAGACAGGCTTCGAGAACGGCTTATTGCAGCCTTCTGCATCACCCACAAACACTTTGGGGAAAACCAGGGAAGGAGAACAGTGTTAGATAAGCTGCTTTAAAATGGTCTTCATAATCCTGCAAATCAAAATTAATTTCATTAGATACAAGTTACAGATGCAAAATAACCCAAGAAAGGCTGGAAGTGACCCTTTGCAGAGACAATCTGGGCTACTCCTACAGCTGTGACTGGATGTCACTGAAACCAAAGCTCTCCTACCCCTCCAAGAAGCCACCCCCATTGGTGGCACTGGATGGCCAACCTTTCCTCCAGGACCTGCCCCTAGGGGACCTATCCCCCTTAGTGCTAGAAATAACATTGAGTAGTTGCTTGAAATTAGATTTGACCCCCCCACGTCACTTTGCAGCCATTGGTGTGAGGTTTCCTGGCCCCAAAGCAGCTCCAGCTTTTACTGTTGCTGAACGGCACAAAAGAGGGGAGAAGGAAGAGTGTGATTATTCAGGCCTTAGGGCAGTTGAGATCAGGAAATGGCCATGAAGGGCTGGGTTCATGCATGTTCTTCAAATCCTGCCTATTTTCTGCTAATTCCTCGTGAAGATGAGCACCAAAGGGCTTAAACTGTTGGGTGTTTCCATCAGCCTTATTCTGAGACGTGCAGCTCTTGTAAATGCTTCTGCCTCTGATGGTGAGAGCCTCTGACAAACGTGCTCCCCGTTAGCTGCAGTAACAGAAACAGCAATCTTGGTAGGATTCATTAAAGGATCTCTCTTAAGTTTTAAAGTACATTTAGCTGCTCATTCATCCCCCACCCCATGCAGCTTTTGGCAGGTCACTTTAATCCTTCTCAGTCTCAATTTCCTTCAGTCTGAAAGGGGATATTATAGTACTTTCCTCCCAGGAACTGTCTGAAATGGATCCATATATGCAAGAACAGAGCAATTCTTACTCTCATTACCCTGAGAAAACTTGCCATGTTTCAGAACATTCCAGTGATGGCATTTTTCCAACATTAGACCCCAAAGTAAGTTTATCTTTGTGTCGTGGTTTGGCTGAGTTAGGATTTTGCTTTGCCTCTGAGGCTAAATCCTCAGCCTGTGTTTGTTAAAGAGGACCTGGGCAAGAGATGGGCCAGGGATGGAAATCAGGTGGCTGTGGGGCAGGAGGGAATCCTAGCAGGAATGTGTTCAGGTCCCAGCTACTTTGTTGTCACCTCTCCACATCAAGGAACTCCATCCCTAAGCTCAGGTGGAGGCTGTTTAAGGAGGAGACCTGACTTTTCCTGCCCTGCTGTGTAGATGCTGTGAGCAGCCACATCCTGGAGTGCCCTTCAGAGCCCCGGCTCCTTTGCAACATCACTTGTGTTTGTTTCAACCACATGGGGAAGATGCTGCCAGGGACTGGAATGGGGAAGCTCTTTAGGAGGCCCAGTTGCTAGATATACTGCTTGCAGTCTCATTGCCAGAAGCCTTTTCTGAAAGTCGAGCCAGCATATTCTCTAGCAGGAGAAGGTGGACTTGTTGTTCCCTCCACTGCTCTTTCTCAGCTCTCATGCCCTCCTGTTGCGACTCTCTCCAAGCAGACTTGTTCTCCAAATGCTGGTTAAAGCAGTCATGCTTCCTCCAACCCAAGGAGAGAAATGGCACCTTACGCCTCTGAATCAGAGGGACTTGTTTGTAATGCACAGATCTGATGGCAAACATGGTAGGGTCAATAACATTTATCTAGTTTCTCTTACATCCCCATTTATGTCTTCTCTTCAGACCTGGGGCTTCACCAGCTAAGCTGCTTTCCCCCAGCTGCCAGAGGGATCCCAGCCACTGTGGGAGCTTAGAGAGGGCATCAGTCCTGTCCATGAGTTCCATGAATGATACTGCATCTAGGTCCTGGACCCTGGCTCTCCCAATGGGGTTGGTGTGCCACAGCTCCCAGAGGATGTAAATGGCTGCAGGACCATTTCCAGTGCTCATCAGCTGAAAGCAGCCCAGATGGATGGGCACTTGGTAACCCCTGTGAGAGAGAGGTCACATCCCTACCTCTGCAAAGACTGGCCAACCCCTCTAGCTCTGCTGCCCTCCCTCCTGACTAATGGCGAGGTGACTACTGCGAACCTCCAGCTCTTCTGGGGCTAATAAATCTGCAGGTGTTGAATAGCGTAACAAGTCCATCTGCTTTACAGAGCTTGGTGCTTAAAGCTAACCATTAGATAATGTATTACAAGCAGCTGGGTTTTGCTCCATGCCAGTCCTGCCTGAACAGCATAAGCCAGAAGGATGGAACATCCTCCAAGTCCCTCTATGGGATGCAGAAGCTGATGGAATCCCACTGCCACTGGTCCCTCCTGGGCAGGACAGTGGACCAGGGGCCCCAAGGATTTGGCCTATGATATTGACAGGTAGGAGCAAATTAATGTCTCAGGTCATTCTGCAAATTCCCTAGCAGGTAGGTGGCAAGGACAAACTGGCCATTGGGGACCATTTATTCCTCAACTAGGAGAAAGGTTTGTGTATTTTTCTTCCCTAAAGTAATTGGATTTGGTCTGTATTTGGTCTGAAACCCGATGTGAACAAGATAGGCTCACACACCTGGTCACCTTAGGGAATAGGCTGGTGTTTCCACGGCTTTCAGTCAGTCTTCCAGGCTCGTCCTCATCAAGACAAGAGGAATGGTGGATCTGCTGGATTCATCCTTGGGAAGAGGAGCCATGGGGTCTGTGCTTGTGGTCAGTGAGAGCAGAGAGGAGAGTTAATAGATGTGCGGGAGGAAATGCACATCCTGGGAAAGGCAGAAAGCTGGAGCCAGGGGGGTGGCTCTGAATGTGCTTTGTGGGAACCTGAACCAAGAAGCTTCTCTGATAACCGATTTGCACTGGCGTGTTTCCTGCCCTCTTCCCAAAGACGAAAGGAGCCCAACTCTTGGTGCTGACTACGCACCAAGAGCTGTTTGAAGGGCTGGTGCCAGGCAAACAGTGGTGCAGCTTGGGACTGCCCCTCTGGGAGGTGGCAGGAGGGCGAGAAGTCTAGGGGGGACTTTGGGCACTCCTGGGACTTCAAAATGGATGTGAAAAGTTTAGGTAAGCTGAAAACAACTCTTTACACTGGATACCGTCCTCCCAAACAAGAGACAGGGCTGTCCTTACCAGTCTTTACTCTTTCATAGCTGAGAGTCTCCAGAGACTTTGCCCTCTGCCAAAGTACATTTGTTCCCTGGTACGTGGTTCCTGCTGAAATCTCTTTGCCCTTCCTTCCTCCATCTCCCACTTGGGCAGACACCCAGTGCAGCAGCTCATCCTTCTCAGATCCTTTGGTGCTTCTCTGAGGACTCTGAGACCATGGCAGAGGTCAGGCCCCTCTTCCTGGACCAACGAGCTGTGATGGACTTATAAATATATGTAAGCAGTTTGGGAAAGGCTTTCTTTCACCACGATGAGAAGAGGAGCTGGCAAAGGACAAGAGTGAATGGAGGTGCATGCTGGGGGCCAGGAAAGCCGTGGTTACCAAGGCTTCCCCTTGCATGCAGAGCTTGCTCCCCTGTGGCACTGTACACTGGCAGCTACAGCTGAGCTCCTCCAAAAGGGGCTTTCACTAGTGGAGAATGTGATGATGGAGCTCAGCCACTGCTGACATCACCTTGTCTCTTTAAGGTTCATTTTTGGATTGTATTTTTCCGTCTGCTTCCTATGTTTTTCCCTGGTGTTCCAGCATTTCCACACTCCTGGGCTCTTGGTGGCACAACTACTCCGCAGTCAGTTCTTTTTGCACTTTTTGACACTCGCTACAGATCTCTGACAAGAAACCTGATTCCCCCCCCCCCTTTAAGGAAAAAAAACTGGACTCTAAAAGAAAACCTCAATTGTACCTAAAGTGTTTCTGGGCTGGAAATAAAATCCCTGGAAATTAAGGGAATCCTTAAAGGGACACAATAAGAAACACTGTGTGACGGAGACAGCTTACTGTGTGTGGCTTTCTTTCCCACTCACAAGGACAAGTCACAAGCCCTTAGGCTGTAGGAACAATATGAGTTATTGTTACGTCTTATAGCTCATTTTAGAATGTGAAACCCAGCATCCCCTCAGCACCAGGAACCAGCCAAAACTCGTGGACCACCAAAGCTGCTGCTCCCATCTCTGCTGGAAGCCCATTGTTTCACATACCATCGCTGTGACATGGCTGAGCACTTGTTTATGGGCTGGGAGAGGAGCCTTCCTTTCCTCACAGCCCTTTGTTTTTCTGTGACCAGTAGAATGATGTAAATCAGCCTCCCCTCTTGCTTCTCAGGGTGGACAAGATGCCAGACTGTTGTATGGGAGTGGGTGTTCGTGAAGATGTGATACTTCTCCTTATGCAGGCAGAGGAGTCACTGCGGATCAGCAGAGGGATATTTCCACATTTAGGCCCAGCCTATTTCCATATCATGTTGTAGCTCAAAACCACTGTCTTATAGACCTTTTCTGCCAGGCAGATGAAATCCAGATGGGTATATACCATTGACTGCAAGTCCAGGAGAACGTATACTTGCCATACTCTGCATATTTCTTCTAAAGTACTTGAGGTTTAAAGTGTTTCCCTGTCAATAGCTGCTGTAATACTTGGAAAAGAACAGGGTTTGCCACAGACTGCATTCAAGCATTTGGCTGGCTCCTTGGGCTGTGGAAATAACAAACCATAAATTAAGTTTGCAGAAGCTGAGGGTACAAAAATACCAATGGAAAGGTATATCCAAACCAGGACTGCGTTAGATAACCTTGGAGAGGAGCAAGCAGGCTCCACATTTCTGCATCCTCAGGCCTGCACTGCCCCTTGCTGACAAACTCTCTATTGTGGGACAAAAAGTGCTGCAGGGAACAGCCGTCCTGGGGATGGAAACCTCTTCTCCTCTCCCCAGACTCCTGGATCACGCCAGGCACAGCCAGTGGAAGGGTCTGCCCTGGGCATGGCTCCCTCTTGCAGCTTCTAACTGAGACTCTAGTGAGGTTCTTCAGCGCTGACGAGGAGGCACATGTGGAAGGGTGAGTAGACAGCATTGGAGGAGTCTGTGCTTTACATTGACCCTTCACGTGCCCCCCCCTCCATGTCTGGTTCTCTAGACCCTAGGCAGAACATGTGAATGACATTGGCAGGGTAGCAAGAGTGATCCAGGAAGATAATAACCCCACGTTGCTTCTCTCGCAGTGATTTAACTGCATTGAATCTGATGCATCTCCCTGCATTAGGCTGCTTGTCATCCTCCCTCCCAGCATCCTCTTCCCACAACAGATCCATCAGCGTTTGTCACAAGGGGAGATAATTTGCCCTGGATGCCAGTGCTAAAAAACAAATGACTTGCTCTCCTGCAGCACCTGCCAGCTGGAAGCTTCAAAGCACTTTGTAATCATTAACTTCCGAGTTCTGATCAGGGGTTTCCATCTCTGCTGTAAGAGGACTAAAGTGGGGTCTGGAGGTGGAATGAGGGGAAAGTGAGAGGAGAACTGAAGTGTTCTGGATACTGCTTGTAGGTTTTAATGGGGTAGGGGGAGCTACTTCATTTGAGGGGTGCTAGGCTGGGATTCAGCTTGTCAACAAGTTTTATACCCTATTCTTTCTTCCACTTCCCCTCTGGGTGAGCTTGCTTTTCTGGATCTTCATTTCCTCATCAGTAAAAGGTAAGTAGTGACTGCTTCTCCTTGTAAGAAATTCTGAAATATGCAGATGACATCCAGTTGTGGGAGGTTCTGGAGAAAAGCAAACAGTGTTTGGGATTTCAGGAAGCTATCTTTAAGGAAGATGTGGACATTTAAACACCAAATATAATAACATAACATTGATATTGGGTACCCTGGACATTGGGTACATGGGAGCCAAGTTTGGGCTAAGGAGAGAAGAACAGAAAGTAGGGAAAAGCAGCAATGAGGGTCTTTTCCCTTAGTTAATCACGTAAAACGAACACCTGGCTCCTATTTTAGAAACCTTGTAAGTTGAAATTGTCACTAGAGTCCAAAAGCCATGGTCAATCGATACAGGAGGAGAAAGGGCTAGCAAGCACTGCTGTGTACCTCTGGTGCACCAGCCTAAGCAGGTGAAGTGCATTAAGTGATGCTAATGTACCCATTAAATGGTGCTAATGGAGCTCTGGGCTCCCTGTGAGGTCCATTTCCCCTGTTGGGAGTGAAGGAAGAAGATGAGAAGGACAGAGGGGCAGAGTGATACTTTGAGTGCTGTGCTGTTGCCTGGAAAGTCACTCTTTTCTCCATTTCTGCTGTGTTTTCAGGTTAGTAAGAGCTTTTTATTTATTCATAGTCCTAACCAGGAGCAGAATTCCACTGCTATTCCTCCTACCTGCAAATATACACAACCATCCTGAGATCAGGCTTTTCCCTTTGATGAGGGCTGTTGCAGTGAGAATAAGGGCCCAGTTCACTCCTCAGCCATAGAGGAATGTGCAGCCGTTCTGAGCTCAGCTGCTCCTGGCTCAGCAAGCAGGGCCTGGGAAGCAATAGGGGCCCTGCTGGGATTATCAGTGCTCTCTGCTCATCACTTTTTTTCTGGCACCAATCCCTGCTCCTGTTTTCATGGGTGATACCACCGGGAGCTGGAGAATGACTGGAACAGACCTATCCCCTTAAGGAAGGATGCTCTGGCTCTCCCCACTGTGCTAGGTCCCTTCTAGGCGTCTCCGAGCTGGAAGTCAGCCCCGGGGCGGTGGGGCCCAGCCAGGAAAGCGTTAACCTTCCCTGCAATGCTGCATCCCAGCTCACGGTGGAGCTGCCTTCCTCTCTTCCACCCCCAACTTCCAATTCACTCCAAACAACTCCGGGACAGAATTGCAGGGAAAAGCTGGAGGCTCAGACTAGACTTGTTGATCTCCGTTCCGAGGCAGCAGAAGGAAGCACCGAAGCTTTCCTTTGTGTCTGCACCGAGAGTGAGCCTGGGGGGGGCGGGGGCAGATGCGGTTTCGGCGTTGACTGTAGGCAGGAGTGAGGAGCCGCCGCCGAGGGAAGGCCTTGGAAGGCTTCCTTGCGAAGGATCCGATTTACCTCGTTTCCCTTCCCCTCCCCCCGGGCTCCGCGGACAGCCGGGAGCGCTGCCGCCATCCCTCCTCCTTGAGGCTGCCCGCGGGGGGATGCGAGCGGGGCCGCCGCTGCTGCCCGCCCCGCCGCAGGATGTAGCCACCCTCGGCCCCGCACAGCCCCGCACCGCCTCGCTGGGAGCCCGCAGGAGGAGGTAGGTGCGGGCCGGCCTCGGGCCGAGGGACGGGAGCCTTTCCCTGTGCACGGCGGCGGCAGGGAGACAGCGGCGGTGTTTGGTTCTTGAGGCTGGGGGTACCTGGGTAGGTGGGGAGGGGGCTGAGGCCCCGGAGCTGCGCCAGTTGAGCATGGGGGAGCCGTTCTTTCCTGCGCCCGGGTTTCTCTCCGTGCCATCTTGTGTAAGCAACAGTGCTTAGGGCTGTCATAAGGCACCCGGCTTTGCTAGGAAGGTTCGGGGCTTTTGCCTTATTCCGAATTCCGGTTTTCGTTGATTTCCCTGTTATGCAGAGGTCGGCGTGGGGTGTGTGTGTGGGTGTCCCTGGGCAGTCAAGAGAGGGAGAGCGAGTCGTTAGAGTGGCTGCGAATTCCCCTTTTACCTTCCCCAGCGGTTTCCTCTGGGAAATCTGCAAAGCTGGAGTTATAAAAAGCCTCCACGCTTCCCTGCAGCCTACATGGCTGGACAGGGCGGAGAGCATCGCCGGCTCCCAGGAGGGGAATTGCCCCGGCTGGGTCGTGGGGGCACCTGGGGTCCGTAGTCCTGCAGGGCCCCTCTGCGGGAGAAAGTGGTGGCAGGGCCGGCACGCTCCTAGCCGGTTGCCGGATGGGGGACAAGGGGCCAGCGCACCCCTGGCTAGCGGCTCGGAGCCTTTTTGGGGCGCGTTGCTGAGTGGCACTGGGGGGGGGGGGGGGGGGTGCGGGGGGAAGCTCTGTGCCCTCCCCTGTCAATCAGCACTTCCCGGGCCTTTGCTAGCAGAGGCTCCGGGGCTGGCCCAGCCCCCGCGGCTCTCCCGGACGGGGTGTGCAAGAGACCCTC
The DNA here is from genome assembly GCF_028554395.1 of Pezoporus wallicus. Lineage (NCBI taxonomy): Eukaryota > Metazoa > Chordata > Aves > Psittaciformes > Psittacidae > Pezoporus > Pezoporus wallicus. The sequence goes on from NW_026636792.1 coordinate 2,171,814, forward strand.
CCGGGCAGAGGAGGGGGGCACCGGGCCGCCGCCCGGGGGAGCTCGGCGACAGCAGCCTGGCTGACACGTGGGATCGGGCGGCCTTCAGCACCGCGGACAGCGCCCGGAGCTGCGCGGAGCGCGGTTCAGCACCGCCCGGGCGGACAGCGCCGCCGCCCCCCGCAGATTAGCGGGGCCGGGCGCCCCCCGCGGGGATAAGGCAGCGCCGAGGCGGGCGCAGGTCAGCGGGCGGGGACCCATGGTTGGCTTCTCTTGCAGCTCTGGGGCATGGAGGGGAAGGAGAGGTGAGGAGAGCCGGTCCCCGCGCACCCTGCCCCACGCCGCACCTTGGAGCGTCCAGCCTGAGGGGGACCAGAGATGCCTCTGGGGATGAATAAGCATGGATCTCGCTCTACTACCTCTTTGCCTCCGGACCCCACCGAGATCGTCAGGAGCAAGGCCTGCTCCCGAAGGGTCAAGCTCAACGTGGGGGGGCTGGCCCACGAGGTTCTCTGGCGGACCTTGGACAGGTTGCCGCGGACCAGGCTGGGTAAGCTCAGAGACTGCAACACACACGACTCCCTTATGGAGATCTGTGATGACTACAACCTGGAAGAGAATGAGTACTTCTTTGACAGGCATCCCGGGGCATTCACCTCAATCTTGAACTTCTACCGTACTGGCAAGCTGCACATGATGGAGGAGATGTGCGCCTTGTCCTTCAGCCAGGAGCTGGACTACTGGGGGGTGGATGAGATCTACCTGGAGTCCTGCTGCCAGGCCCGCTACCACCAGAAAAAGGAGCAGATGAATGAGGAGCTGAAGAGAGAAGCCGAGACACTGAGGGAAAGGGAAGGGGAGGAATTTGATAACACTTGCTGTGCTGACAAAAGGAAAAAGCTCTGGGATCTCCTGGAGAAGCCCAACTCCTCCGTAGCGGCCAAGGTAAGAACTCCACATTTATTTTCAAGTGTTGTCTATATTGGCTCATTTCTGGTGGTGCTTACATGAAGTGCTGTCCTGCTAGCCTTGCTTTAGCATCTAGGCACTTGTGGCTGGATGGATGTTGTGAGTAAAGGGCAGAAAGGCCTCTCAGATGCAAACAGGTTTTAAAGTATCTTTTTTGGTGTAGTTTGGAAAGGATCTATTTTAAGCATCCCTGGTGCATCCCAGGCTGCTAACCAAGGGGGGAGCAGCTTCACTGACCTGTGGGCCAGCAGTATACACTGACTGCTGTGGCTGGAGGTTGTAGACTTGCTATCCAGTGTCCTGTCTTGATGTGTTTTGTGACAGATTTCTTTGGGCCCAAAATGTGTGTCCTACTGTTTAACCAAACTGGCTTTTAAGAAGAGGAAATCTGCTTGAACTTGTAGACCCACGTCCAGTCAGGAAATAATGCCTTCCCTTCTAGGACCTAAATCAAAGTTCTCTGGTGAAATACATCTCCTAGGTATTTGTATCAGCACTCAAAAGGAAGGTAGCTTCCAACTAAGAATTTCATGCTTTGCCTGATTCAAGACTCTTTTAAGTCTCCCTGCGCAATGCTGTTGCGGCTCTGTCGCTGTCAATAGTTGAAGTACTGTTTACTCTGAAGTTGGTGCCAGTGTAAGAGATCTATTTGAAGGCATTTGGAAGATAAGACCCATGTTAGGAGAAACCAATGTCAGAGTTGGCTCTGGTATTTTAGCTGTCTCATGTTAGTCACATATTCTTTAGTTAGGAAAATCTCTGTGAACACAGTGATTCAGTAACCATGGGGACAAAAGTGAAGGGGGAGAGGTTGAAAACTGTGGGATGAATAACTGAAAAGCATGAGAGACTGAGAAGTAGGGATCAAAACTTGGATTTTCCATGTACTGGCATCTTCACGGTATGCCAAAGTAGAAAGAGGCCCCAGTTACCTCTTTAATGTCGCCTCCATGTTGTATGTGCATCTGCAAATGCAAACCTCGGCTCCATCCCATAGGAAGTCTGGTTGTGGTGGACTACTTATGAAAACAGATCTCTTTCCCTCTCTTACCAAAATGTTGCATGTCATGAACCAACAGCATGTACAAAAGTTTGGGGAAGGGATTTTATGAAGTGTGGAGCTAAATGGCTCATTCTGGCAGGGGAAGGGAAAGGCATGGTCAGCTGCTTAACCAATTATCACATTTCTAATGGCAAATGGAGCCCCAGAATGTCTTTTTTTTTTTTTTCTCCAATGGCACAGATGACACTGCTGAATGCATTAATCATTTATAAGGCTCCTTTGGCAGAGTCCTGGAATCCTGAAACACAGGCCCCGGGCTTTGCTGTCTGTGGCACTGACTCAAAATCCATTAGAGACTGTTGATGTTCATGATTTATTGTGTATGAGCAGAGGTCATTCTTGCCAAATAAGTGTCTTGTGTGATTTATAGATGAAATTCACTCTAGCTTCATTTTCTGAGAAAATTCTCAGAGTAAGTGCATTCGACATTGCAGGCTGTGGATTAATTGAGTGAATGGTATTGCATTATATTGCATTATTATCCTTAGCGTTTAAAGCTACCATTCTGTGACTTTATTACTGTAATGAAAATGGTGCTGTACATTCTCAGACCTCAAATATTCCAGCAGTTCACAAACATGAATTTCTCCTCATTTCAAGCATAGCAAGGCAAATGGGCATGATGAACAATTAGCTTAGCAGGCAGGGACAGCAGAGCTGCTAAGCCTATTCTTTATCCGATTTTCTCCCTGCTGGTGGATAGCTTATTCTCTTGTGCCAGAGTATGCCCTTTGCTTTGATCGCCTTCATGAGAATTCAGTCCACATACTGAATAGGCTGGACTCAGCTTTCAACTTCTGATGGAAGGACGTGGGGAGAGGGACTTGGCAGCCTGACCTGTTATCTGACCTAACCAGCTGTGCCCGGGCTCTGTTTCAGGCTGCATTTTCTAAATCTGAGCTGCTGCCTGGTAGCTCCTGCCCAGCTTTCCTCAGGTGTCCGCTCAGTGAAACACTTCTGCTGAGGCTATGGGCCTCCAGGAACTTCTGTCAGCTTTCCTGAAGCCAGACTGCATCTGCTTTGCCAGGTCTGGGAGCTCAAACTGTTCCTTTAGAAAGAGAACAAAGTAAACTCTTCTGAGGTTTAATGATTATCACCGAAGGACCTAAAGTCATTGTTTGGAAAGTCTGTACTACTCTCATTTATTCTTTTTCTTCAGACTGGTACCACTCAGTGCAAAGGTTTTTCCATCTAATTGGAACAAATACAGGTTACTTTCATGTTCTCTTTAAGGTATCTAAAAAATGGCTACAAGTGCAGGTTCTAACCCAGACCCAGCACAACCCCTCTGTAAGCCATGTTCCACACCAGCAAAGTGGGCTTTCCTGCACAGAACCTGACCTGACTCCTCCACAACAGCTTACTGCAGAACTTGTCATGGTTATCCTGGAACTGGTTAAATACTGAGAGGTGTTCAATTGTGTGTGTTTGGGGATTTTAAGGAATTATGTGATGTACCATGGGGTGGAAAATGGCATTTAAATAAGCAAAGAATTCCCCAAACCTTCATTTTTGTTGCTGTTTTATCCACTGTGGATTTACCCCTATCTCTTGACCAATCTGTCTGGTTTTTGAACTACCTACCTCATGGCAAGCAGTGTCTTATTTATGTGCGATGCTTCACTCTATACGTGACTGGAAAGAATGCTCTGTAAGATTTTATAATACCTGCTCTGAGAGCCTCAGGATCTCTATAATGAGGCATCAGATGGCTGTTGAAGCCCCAGGCTTGCTGCCTTGTTACTCCCCAGCACTAGCAGAGGGGTGTTTGCTCCTTTCCTATAATGCTGCAGTCCTTTGCAGATGTAACCGAAGCCACACCGACCTTGTGCAAGGTGCTGTAGAGCCATGGGGCAGCTCTCCAGCCCTTCCCCAGGGTCAAATTGTGCAACCAGTGCCTGAACTATTTCACCCATCAGCCCATTTAACTTAGGGGTGCTTGCTGTGCTGCACACCGTTGTGCTCACTTTGCCCAGCGGGAAAACTATACACAAAACTGAGCACTGAGGGGCTCTCCCCTGCTACATGAAATAATATTTAATAGGCAGGTATAGAATCATGGAATCATAGAATAGTTAGGGTTGGAAAGGACCTTAAGATCATCAAGTTCCAACCCCCCCTGCCATGGGCAGGGACACCTCACACTAAACCATGTCGCCCAAGGCTTCGTCCGACCTGGTCTTGAACACTGCCAGGGGTGGAGCATTCACAACCTCCCTGGGCAACCCATTCCAGTGCCTCACCACCCTAACAGGAAAGAATTTCCTCCTTATATCCAATCTAAACTTCCCCTGTTTAAGTTTTAACCCGTTACCCCTTGTCCTATCACTTCAGTCCCTAATGAAGAGTCCCTCCCCAGCATCCCTATAGGCCCCCTTCAGACACTGGAAGGCTGCTATGAGGTCTCCACGCAGCCTTCTCTTCTCCAGGCTGAACAGCCAACAGTATTAGTAACAACTTACTCTTTGTCTCCCCAGCCTTACAGGATATTTTAAAAGATCAGTTTCTCCTGCTTCCTGTGACTTTATTTGCCTGTATATCCCTGAGAAATACTGACTGCAGGCTTTGTGGATGCTTCCTCCTCTTCCTGCAATCACTGTTTTTGCTTATTTTATCATTCTTGCTGTCTAGCTCAATAGCTTGGTGGTTGGTTTTTAATTTTTTGAATAGTATTCTTCCTGTACTTTGGTGCACACACAACATCATTTTTTAAGTATAGAGGACTCTCTGGTGCTCACTTCTGTCTGGATTTACCTAGATGAAGATGAGGTGCAGATATTTTCTGGGGTAGGTATTACATTTTACTGTGTGGCAGCTTTTCCTTTCCTCAGGAAAGAAAAGTAGCTCTTCAGAAGCCAAGCAGAACTGCTGCTTTTTCTTGGGACTAAATGTCCATGACAAGGCAATAGTAGATAGCAGCTCTCAAGCACTCTGGTTTGGGCTTTTAATCTTAATTACTCTTTCCCTTGCCAAAGCTAAGCCTGAGCAGCAGGTTTCTGTCACTCACAACCCAGCCAGCAGCCCTGGGTGACCAGAGCAGGGGTCCCTTCTGTAGCTGATTGGTTTTTGCTAACCAAGATAGTTAGGATTGGTGCTGGTCTCATGTGCCCAGTGAGATGTTTGTGCCCCTTGGGAGAACCAGCCAAGCTGTAATTCCGACTAGACTGCAATGACCTCCTGAAAACCATCAGGCTGCAGTTTTTCCATGCCTTCCAGTGTTAACAAATTAGACCAACTCAACCTCTTAATTATATGGTCTTGGTAATTCTGTGATCACCTGGACCTTTCCAGCAACTCTGCAAGAGCATTGCCCTTTTTGTCTCCTAGGAGGAAAAGAAATCCTTTCTTCTTTTAGTCCTTACGAGTTATTTCCCTGATCAATATCTGAGCAATTAGTGTTGCATGGGGTGTGTGGGGGAAGTCTGCTCGTCTTACAGACTCCTCTGCATGTGCTGGCTTCATCTATTTTTCTCTTGCTGTCCTGAAGGCTGAGAAAAACACGATGACATCACCCACTTTGCAAAATGCTTCTCTGCATATCTGCATGTCAAGTAGGATGTGCACTTCCTCTCCTCCTCGCTGCCTCCACTTCCCACTTGTCCCTGTCCTGTTGGAAGCTCTGCTGCAGCAGTCCCTCTGTTCTGACAGGTGATTTCTCATCCTTTCCCTTGCTCCTACTATGTCTTTGCCAGTGCAATATCACGTTTATCCTTGAAAACATGCAACTCCAATTCAGTAATCTTATTATGCATGCCTCTACATTTGTTGAACAGCTTTTCTCGAGCTGCCCACTGCTCTCTGCTGCTAATCTCTCGATGCACTGCTTAGGGATTCAAGAGGTTGCTCTGTAAGCTCTTTTCTTATTATTGTTGATAGTAGTGACAAAATAAGAATGATAAAACCTCTTGGAGATGCATTCGCTACATCTAGAGCTCTCTTCCCCCACATGGGCTTTCTATTCCTGGCCCTTCCTTATGGCGTGCAGTTTCATTCATCTCTAAACCTGCCTGAATTTAGCTTTCAGCAGAGGAAACCCCTCTCCCTAATTGCATGGGTCACATCTTAGCCATGTCTTGCCTGTCTCTGAGGCTCCCATCACAGGGCAGATGTTGCCTTTGTCTGTTAAAGCCAAATTGCCCGTATTTTCTTGCATCTCTGCCTTTCGTTTTTCTGATGCAGTTACTGCCTTGGCTTTTCTTCTATATATAGGAGACTTTTTTTCCCTTCATCCTTTCTTCAGAGATCCTCAAAAGCAGAGCCTCATTCCAAAGCCTTTCCTCAGGGTTCAGGGATTCGCCACTTTGGTTTATAGCTTACCACTGGGTTTCTAGCACAGCACTGTCCTGTGGACATATAAGCGACCTCTGTTCTGCATCAATCTCTTTTTATCCTGCAGCTCCTTTCTGGGTGCTTGTCCTTCCATTGAACTTCTTAAATCTTTTGTCTGGGAAGCCCTAATTCCTATGTCCTCTGCTTCTATTTCACTGGTGACCTTCCCACTATATACTGATGTGCTGGAAGCTCCCAGAACTCCTCTCCATTACAGACTCCCTAAACTCCTAGTTATTTTTGGGGGGGAACCCAGAAAAAAAACCAAACCAACCCAAACCCTGGTAGCATTGTCAGCCTGGTAATTATGTCCTGTGATTCTTTCCTAGCTCTGAAGAGTCTTGCTGGGAATCCTTGTAACATAGGAGACACCCTTGCACAAAATCACATTGGCTTGTTAGTCTCCCACATCCTTAATGTAGCGTCCCATATTATTTCCTTCATGGGATACATCTGCCAACAGTAAGCTGCTTCTAAGCTCTCCAGGTGGAATCCTCACCCTTCAAAGCTGATTCTTTCTCCAGACCTGTTACTGCAGCCTTTGGATCCAAGGCAGCTGCCTGATGTTTCTTGCCTGGAAAGGGTTTGGGTTCAGCAGTTTAGAACCCAAGCCAAGGTCTGCAGTCTCTAAAGACCTTTTAAAAAGGAAAGGTAAAACTCGTAGTTCTTCTGATGCACTTTCCATACAGTTGATGAAATAAAGCATGCATAAACATATGTATGTAGGCATACTCCTGGATTTTTGCCTTAGCTGTAACTTTCTGCTTAGGAGAGCCTGGAGCAATTCTGTGGTCCTTCCTGAGCCTAAGCATCCACATCTGTGAGAGACTGCTTGCCTGCCTCAGGAGGGAAGCACCAAGCTTGCTTGGGCTGAATTCCTTGGAGGATGTGTGCTATAGAAGTATAGTCGCTGCTATTTTTAAAGTGCCAACTCTCATTTGTACCTTTAGAAAAATCTCTCTGAGAAATTAATTCCCGTTGCTGCTCAGCCTCTGAGCAAACGTAGTTAAAGGTGCCGACATCACCAGTCAGAAATGCAAGGAAGCTTGCAAGAATGGAAAATCCCTGTTTTGCTCAGCTGTGACTGCAGAGGTTTAGTGTAATAATGGGGTTCAGAAGAGAAGTGCTGGGCCTGATTCCCCCCCGGAAATACTGGCATGGTGTAATGCACACGCTGTGCAGGTGCAGCTTTGGCTGGTACCTGTGCAAAGCACTGGCACGTGCTGCCGAGTCAAGCATGAAGTGCCTGATGTTTGTGCCCTGACTACAGAGGAATTCAGAGCTATGCAGAGGCACTCCATAGCTGTGTGCAAAAATCAGTTCTTTTCACTTCCTAAAGCACTTTCTTTGCTTTATTCTTCTTACACAGTGGGATAAATATCCTTACCATCCCATTCCTCCTTTTACCTATTCCTCATAATCCTGAAGATCACAATTTCCTACTGATTTGTGAATACCCCCATGGAGAGGAATAATCCAATGTTAGTTTAACAACATGAATGTTTCTATTTGTCATTGCTAATGACAAAATATTTATGTCAAAGAAAGTTCACAGCTGATCACTTAGTTCTTGTAATAAACACAGTCATTATGATTTACTCCATGGAGATATCTGGCAGCAATAGATGAGGCATAATGGGGCCAGTAAATGTGAGCAAGACATTGATATTAGCCTTCTCTCAAAAAGCTATATATAGAGCTATACGTTGTCATTGTTTCCACTACATTAAGGCAGACAAGGTTCAGCCTCTTGCTGTCATGAGTTGCTCAGTTTGTTTTCAAGGCCTAGAGGCTCAGCTCTGTCATTGGCTGGGTTAGCTTCCCATGCACTAGGACTGCGAGCACCAGCACTGGGGTACCACTGTATCATAGTGGTAGATGAGCTCAGGCTTGGTGGTTGCTGTCCTTGTGAGGCAAAACTGCTTTAAGGGCTGAGTGGATAAATCAGCTCTGTGCCACAGACCTATGAGCTGGCAACAGCTGGCTCCCTGCCCCACACACTGTCACTTAACTGTCATGCCTGAGCTGCTTTGGCACTCTAACCTTAACATGACCTTGCCCTAAGTTTAGTCCCTGGGGCAATAACCACATGTTCACTTCTTGGTGTTCTTCATTGCTCAGTACAGCAAAAATAAACCTTGTAGTAAGCTTCCCCACTGGGTTTGGATGGTCTCTGGTTTCTGGCTCTCCTAGCTTTTCTTGGCCTCTCCTGTCTGCTTTACAACCTGGCACTAGCTGAACATGTTTATCAGCTGATTTTGGTAGGTCTCATTCTGTTTTTTAGTGAAAAAATCTTTTCTTCATTCTAGAGCAAGCCTGTAGCAGTGCTGAGCACCCCTAGGTGAGCACCATGCCTTTGTACCTGCTAATAGCCCCTCCCAAAATGCTGATAATTAAACATCCAAGCATGTTTATTTTCTAGGTTCCCCACTAACACCAGCAGCCCCAGCCCTACTTCTGTGGAGGGTAAAACTCCATTGAATGTAATGGGAACAGATGAGTATTATGATGTCTATGCTCATCAAGCAAAGCTCTCAAAGTGCTTTGAAAAGATGGATTAGTTAAGGCCAGGACAAACCTGTGGTATATGTATTATCCTCATCTTAAAGTGAAGAGGTGATCGTTGCCAAGGTCAGTGAGGAGGGTCAGGGCATTGCTGGGGGGACCCTGGCTTTCCTCTGTCCCCAGTACATTTTCATGGTGTAGGTGAGCTTCCACTGGCCCCTGGCTGCTGCCTCCCCTGAGAGAGTGCAGAGGGAAAGCTGGCAGCCCTCTGACAGATTACCCAAGGGGAATGGAGGTACCTGTGCTCCTTGTTTCAGCACAAGTATTCCTACTTGAATGAGCATGGGAAGGTTCTGGGAAATGTTGTCATGTTTGAGGAATGAGTGGTTGAAGAAAGATGGCAAGGTTTCCACTGGTAGATCTAAAAGCAGAAGGTATCTACTGCAGTGTTTTCAGGGTGCTCTGTGGCAGTTCTGACTGCAGGGAGGGAATGTTGTTAAGCTGATTTGAATAGCAAGAGAATACTTATGTTAGACGTATAGAATTATGTCAATGTGTAGAATGTATTGTCAAATTATGAAATAAATTATAATACCTATGCAACACAGTATGCATTGACATGTATGCACATATACTACATTAAAGTTGCCCTTCCTAAGGGGAATTCCTTTGTACCAAAATTAACCTGCATAAGAAAGGTATTTGTTTTCAATTAAAAACTAATCCTAGCAACCAGCTCCACTTTCAGCACAGCAAGTATAATGAACAATTCAAACATTACTCAGCAGTAGCATCTCCTCAGACAAACGTGTTCCAACCTTTGATAGGAACAGTATTTGTGTGAATGTGAGGGTCAGAGAATGTTTTTTTTTTGGTGTTGTGGGAACTCTCTTCAGCCTGGCCGCAAAGAGGTACTGATGTTCTCAGGAATGTTCTCCCTTTCCCCATTCACAAGTCTCTCCTAGACACGTCATGATTCCTGTGAGTGGTTTAGCTGAAGCTTGCAGTTGCTCTGGTCCAACAATGTGGATCATCAGTCCAATGGCTATGGACGTTTTGTGACTCCTCTCCTGAGGTGCTGGCACTGCAGTGTGGGGAAGGTGGCCTTAACTCAGTGCTCTGCATCTCAGCTGTGTCAGAAACCCAGGTTTGGACAAGAAAAATACATAGTAAAGCAAAACCTGAAGTATTTGTTGGTACCCGAACCTCGTATTGACAACATCCATCAGGCATCCATCAGATCTGATTAAAACCTATGTCACTAACGAAAGCTGGATGAACAGGTCAAAACAAATGGAAGGGGCAGTTTATTTCAAAGTTCATTTTTTCTGCAGTACATAATCCGTTCCAACTATGATGAGTCGAACTTAGTGCTGTTTGGACTAAGATTCATGCAGAGCCTCTAGCCAGAAGCACAGATTAGTTTTGTTTTATTTAAGTCCATTTGCTCTTGCTCGGTTTTTGAACAAAATGGAGTTGTAATTCTCATTTGCAGTGCTTAAAGAGCATAAACCCCAGAAATGTGCTTTCATTGGTACGGATGAAGAAAACATGACTGTACTTCCCAGATTTTATTTTAAATCTAAGATTCCTTGCGGGCATTTATTAAAAAGAAAACAATTCTTTTTGCTAGCAGAATGAACTGAAGATGCAAGCAGAGACGTCTGTCTTTGTCTTAATATTTGAAAGTGTTTGTAGAGGGAAAGAACTGCACTAAGTATGCTTTCCATGACAAGAAATCTCTGCCATGTGCCAGGTACGCTTTGCTTGGCTGGTTTCAGTAGTGTGTGAGGGTAGCACAAACTGGGAATGGTAACATGCTGTAGCACAGAGCACCAGAAGCAGCTTCTTGCTTCCCTGAGGATCCTTTTATATGACTAAGTCCAGTCTTTTGTTACCATTTTCTGCAGCAATTCAGCATCAGCTTTCTCTACCCTAGCATCCAAATGCGTCATAGTGTGTTTGCCCTTCCAGTTGTCCTGTGAAGGAGAGCAGCACAGTTATCCCAGTTTACTTGAGAGGGTACAGAGGGACTAACTGGCTTCTCAGGGCCTGTGATGGAGCAAGGAATTAAGCCATAATCCACCCCTAATCCCTGGACCACTTTCTTCTCTGGTGCAGCTGGATTCCAGCCATATGTGTTCAGAAGGCAGCTGTAATACACTTCCATGAAACTGCCTAGGAATTAATCTCAGATTGGGTTTCTTCATATTTCTTGGAATCTTGTGTGTATTTGGCACATTTTCAGCTCTGAAAAACTTCCTTCACATGGCTGTAATTTTTGTTCATTTCAAAATATCCATCTACTGCTCAGCACACTTTATTTCTTTTGTATCATGTGCTTTTATTAACTGTACTGATCAGACATTAAACAAACCCTTTATTTCTTGTAATTGGAGCATTTAACCACTTCCACTATGAGCAATTACTGTAACATCCTTGTAGTTCTCCATGTCTGCTGTTCTTAAAAACTATAGGTTCATTGACTGTCAGGATAGGAAAGGAGTGTAACCCACTTTCTGAGGTGATGTTTGCTGTCTGCTGCCAGAAGAACCCAGCCTCTCTGGTGGAATAGGGAGCTTTCACTCTTTGTTTGCTTATCTGGGAATTTCTGGTAAATGTGTTCTTCATAGCATGAAAGTTCAATCGCTTTAGAAAAGAAAAGGAAAACAACCAAAAAGTGTTGTTTTCTCTCCTGTCAATGTGCCAGAAGTTTTATTAATAATACATAATAATTATACATTGCGTTTCTTAGCTTCTTTCATCTGAGGATCTTAAAGTGGTTCAGAAGCATTAATTAAGTAATCCTCATGACTGCCTGGTGCAGTAACTATTGCTATCAATTAAATATGACAGTGTAGAAGAAAGAGTAAATAAGAGAGTCTCCCAGAGACAGGCAAGAGCAAACCTGGCCTAGAAAGGGTAAAGCAAGCGGAAAACCATCATTTTGTTGTTGTGTTCTGTGTGAGTGAATCTACCAGTCTGCCTGTCAACAAATGGGAGCTATCCTACCTCTGAAGTTGACTGGTGTTGAAGAGGAGACCAACACAGTATTACCTCTACTGGCAAGAAGAAGGTTGTGACTGGCAGCACTTAGGACTGGGTTTGTTCTCAAAGAATAGCTTTTGTTAGGGTGGAATAGAGGTGAAAAATGCTAATATTCTGGCATTAAATACCCCCTCGCTTTACAGCTGTACCTCTCGCCAGTGAGATGAATTAAACTTAGGTTAGTCAACACATGGTTATTCTTAGCCTCTAATCTTCCCCAGGTAAGAATGTGATAGATCTCAGCAGGTTTTGCAGCACTTAGCAGAGAAAAGCTGTGCCTTGCAATGTGTTACCTGTTACTATGAGGAAGGCAGGCTCACACAACAGCAATTTTGGTTTGCAGTGTCAGGTACCCACCAGTTTTTCCAGTGTATGAAGATGATGGCAGTGTTGGGAGGGACTACTTGGAGGTGCCTCAGCCCAGTTTCTCAGGAGTGCTGAAGAGTCTCTGGAGCTACGAGAGCTCTCAAATGCATTCTGCCTTCTGGAGGAGATGCCAAATGGCATGACTGGCGTTTATTTTTTGCTCACTTTGACAGAGTTGTGGGTTTGGCAGCTGACTCCAGGTATGCTGGGTCCTACTTATTGTTAGTTTGATCCTTCAAGGTAAATTTGAAGCTGATGAGGTATAGCATGTGAAGTCTGATTAATTCCCACTGGTCTGGTGCATGATCTCACCCTGCCTTTGCTGAAGCAGATCTTGTCAAAGGCAGCTTTTCAGGAACGAGAACCTTAAACTTCACACATCATTCATGCCCCTCAAGGTGACTGCACACCCAACACCCACTGTATGTGTTTTGACCTCACGTTTGTGTATATGGCTTAGCATGACAGGACACTTTGGGGCTGTTCCGATAAAGTGATATTTCCACCAAAGATAAGATGTGCTGCGTTCTAGACCACATCAGGTGTCGGAGTTCATTTTGCTAATTGACATGTTTGTGCTCTCTCTGTTTGTGTTTACACACAATGTTATTCTATAGGAGTAACTTGAGACTTCCAGCAATCCCAGGGAACGGTCTCATCTAACACCTGCAGCCCTGGCTAAAGCCAGCCTTAGCATATGCAATCTATCTACTGAAATATGAGATTTCCATCAGGCCAAGCAAATGCATTGGGTCCCACTGCAGTGACAGCTGGCCTCTCTTTTCTCTCTGCTGGACACTGGGGCAGGTATAAATTCCATTGGTTTTGCATGTCCATTAAGCTAAAAAACAAATTTGTTCAAGTTTCTGGCAATGAATGAATAACCATGAATGAAACCCACTTGACTTAGTAGTTATTTTAAAGGATGCTCTTAAGAGCTGCTTGTGAAATGGCTGTGAAATACTTCTTAGTTTGCACAGTCTTCTAGAGAACTTGCTTCATGGTGCAGATTACTTGGGCATGGCAATGCCTCTTCCTGGAGTTACAGATGTAGTTTATTTCATTCATAAACTCTTTGTAGGAAGTACCTTCTTTTTGTTGGGTGCTTCTATAGCACTGAGTGCAAGACTTCCCTGACTCTCAGCTTGTGTACAGTACCCCAAAACAAGATTTTTACAGAGAAAACAAAAGCCAATGTAAAAAGGTATGGGGTTAGTTTCCATGATTGCTAATCGTGTAAACAAACTGGCCTGTTTCTTGAGGAGGAATGGCAGAAGGATGGTGTGCCTCTTCCTGCTCTTCAACTGTGCTGCTCACTTCATCACCACTTGGTTGCCAGAACTGGGATCCCGGTTGCCAGCAGAACCCTGAGCTGTGCAAAGCATTGAGAGATTAAAGGACCAATTTGGTCATCCTCCTCTAGCACAGATGCAATGATCTTCAAAACAGTCAGTGAAGAGAAAGTTAGGGCTTTGGCTGTCCCTGCTTAATTCACCTAAGCTGGTTGCATCACAGGTTTTGTTGCTATAAACTAATCCTAAAGCAGATGGGAAGCTCTCCCCAGGTGCTCCATGCCGGTAACTTGAGTGTGTTACTGATACTTTCCACACAGACGTAATCTGTGGTGTTGATTTGTGCAAAGGAAGGATGAACAGTTAGGTGGTTCACACAGTTGCTGTGATTTAGCATGCAAATTGGGTAGTTGGAATACGCAAATGTATCTTGCAGTTTATACAAGCAATTACTTAATCTCTGTGTGTAAAAACAGGATAATTGTGTGCAAATTAGACCTATCATTGCATACAGTGCAGTGGTGTGTTTAAATGGTCACTAAATCCTTTCTATCAGTAATTAATGACTTTATATCCTAAGGGAAACTAAGTACTACGCCTCTTCCTAATTTTATTCTTTTCTCCTTTTCCACCAGGTCCTGAAACAGGTCAAATTTCTGCTGTCATTTCATCCCTTGTTCCCTTCATTATCACCTACCTGCTGGAATATTTCTTTTCCTTAGTGTTTTCTTGAGGTGAATAAGCCATAAACACTGTTAATAGTCTCCCTTTTTCCTGCTTGCGGAACCCTTTCTATCGGAAGTACATTACAACCCTCTCTTTAAAAGCCTGTTTCTTTCAGCAAGTGTACTTCATCACTGACCTCCTTGCTGCTGTCTTTCCTGAAGTGTTTCTGGTGAGTCCAGTTAGTCAAAATATAGCTCCGTGTTCATGAAATCAGCCCCATGGCATTGTACTGCTCTGGTTTGTCTTCTTTCTAGGCAGAAGGATGAAACCTCAAGCTGAGACAGTCTGTTGGGCAGTGATATGGCTGATATTGGCAGAGCGGGGGTCATGGCTTTGTTGTGTGTTTTCTGCACAGACTTCACAGGGTGCTTTTTATCCCTTGCGCCTCTGCCCAACATTGGCAAAAGATGGAAAATCTCTCTTTGCTTTTCCCATGCTTGTCTTGGTAGGGCATAAATTCTTTGGGCACCACTTCTTTGTTCTGTACTTGTACATCGAAGCCCTAATTCAAGGGGCAAAACAAACACAGTCTGTCTTTTTACTGCCCTTCTGGCACAACATCATCATTTCTGCTTGTGTTCTTCAGAAGGAATGCAGATAAAGCTTAGTTTAGTCAGCTGTCGCCCTTTTGATTTAGTATCTTAGGTGGTCAGCAGCTAATGATTAATCTTAAATGTCACCTCTTTTCCTTTCATACTGACTCCTTTAAGCTGTTGGGAGCTTACATTTCAATACATTTTAAGTAAAGCAATGATGCCCTGTGCCAAAGAACAGAGAGCCAGTATGGCGAAGCTCCAGCCTTTGCACCTGTTCTGGTTTGCTTTTTCTGTGAAGTGCTGTATAATTGTCTTCTTCATTAGCAGCCTGCTGAATTCTGGTGTGTGAGGGATTAAAAATCTAATGAATATGGATTATTTCAAATATTTTCCTTTGGGACCCAGTAGGAATGGAGATCTTTGGAACTGCATGTTCGTATAATAACAAGGAATGGAAGATGCCTTCCCCCAGCCTTTTTCAAAGTTCTCTCTTAAGAGTGAGTATCAGAACAGACGGATGATCCTCCTGCTCTGCCTAGGGCCTACATGATGATGCTTCGATCCTGCTGACCCTCTGGCTGGATATGGCTAGAGGTGAAATGAAAACCCTGTTAAGAGTGGAAAACTTTAGCACACACACAACTTTCAGCATATGAGCAGCCTCCTTGAAGTCAACAAGTCTTAAGCATCTGCTTAACATAAAGCATGTAATAAAAAGGGAGCGAGTTATGATGCAATTAAAGGGCTCGCTTTGCTGAGGGGGACAGGAGTGTGTGTTTGCTGTGTTTCTATGAAATAAGGACATTTTTCTCCTCCTATTAAAATTCTTCAGTGCTTAAGGTTAAGGTGTCATCTGCAACATCCAAGAGGCCTGGAGAGGTTGTTTCTGGGGAGCAGATGTTCAACAATTTGTATTTTAGATTTTTTTTTGTCAGTTTGGATGCTTTCTTGTTTCTGCTTGCAGAAATAGCGTCATTCTCATCTGCAGGAAAGGCTGTTCTTTGCCCTGGTCAGTCTCCATAGTACTCTTCCCTAGGGGATCACAGAGTGCTCTGTAGGAACCTGCTTAAGCCCTCTTTGCAGGCAGGGAAACTGAGGCACACTGAGACACTAGCAGCTTTCCTAACCGCCAGGTCAGGTTTGAGCCACAGGCAAGTGTTTCCCACACCAAGTCAGCCATGCAGGCAATGTATGGCTGGTGCCCATCAGATGTGTGCTGTGGCCCCTTGGCTATGGCTCACAGCAGGCACACCAGTGGATGACTCTCTCAGCTGATACATTAGGCTGTGAAGTGAATGCACATGAGTGAAGTGAATCAGGCATACGAGTGAAGCACCTCATGAGCCTGATCCTAGCATCTTATGTGACCATTAAGGTCTCATCTGCTTTTTTGTGGCTGTGACTGTGACAATGCTGGGTGCAGGAGCTATGAGGTACGGCTGAAATGGGGAAGGGAATCTGTATTTCTTTAATTCAACCATCTGTCTCCCATTGCACATTCAGATCAAGTCCTTTCCCCTCCCTGGTGAAAGCAACACTAGGATTCTCTCCTGCCAGCATTGCAGAGCCAGTCTCTCTGCAAGAGTGTGGGACTAAGCAAGGAGAACCGATTTTTGACCTCATTTGCAAATATCCTCCCAAACTGCAGAGCAAACCCCCTCTCAAAGCAGAAATCCATATGACAGCAGCTCTCTGATGGGCCAGGTTTCTCACTAGGGTGAAGAAGTAGGATGCCCTTGCAGGTGCCCAGTTAGATCAATAGGCTGTTAGGGGTAGGGTGGCTTAAACCCGTCTGCTATTCTGAAGATTTTTGCAGGGAAAAAAACAAAGGGATGAAACTTTTACAGGAATTCTTGACCGGTTCCTGAAGTGGCGTCCTGCTGTAGGGGCAGCAGCTGAGTGGCTCCCCCAGGAAAGCCCCCAGCCAGCACAAGCAGATGCTTTCTCTCCTGCAGAGAACATTGAGGTCTCTTTTGCCAGATAATAAATCTCAGTCCTTAACTGGCTGTGGAGGGATACAATTCCTCTCCAGGTGAAGAATCACATGGCCATAAAATTCTCTAATATAAACAGGGCAGACATGGTCAGAAACCTATTTGGACAGATTTATAGCTTGACTACGGAGCAGCAATCTTGGCTGGGCTTTATGCCACTGGTAATTAATATGCATCCTGGGCTCTGTTTTCCTTCTGGAGAGTGTACTCTTGCATGCTTGTGTTTTGGACTGTAAGCATGAGAGTGTGCTGCCTTCTGACAAAGACTTTCCTGGGGATTCTGTGCTGGAAAGCTTTGCCCTGCAGATTGCATGGAAATGAAAGGTAGTGAATAGCCAAATTCGGGAGAGAAGTGTTTCCCAATGTGCTTAAAGCCTCCAGGTAGCTGGCACCGAGTCTGTGCAGTGATTGTCATAAAGACAATTAATGTTTGCCATAGTTTCTGTCTACAATGAAATGAGGAGGTTGCTGGAGAAACCACGTTTTGTCTGTTGACTTTTGACAGTGATTTCTACCTCTCTTCCAAGTCTGTGGGATATTTATGGGAAACAATAGTGTCTAGGTGCAAGTGCCTACATCAAATCTTTGAACACTATTTCTCTGCTGCTAATTTATTTCAGTCTAATTCAACAAAGCATGTACATGTAAGGCTTCATTTTCAGTGTGTGCTTTCATAACGCGTATATGTCTCTTCTGAAGAGGTTCAGTGCCATGGAAGAGTTGGGTGTCTGTTGAGACAATCTGGAGCATTTTGGTGACATGAGAGAGGCAAGGACGTCTGGGAGATATTTATCACCAGCAAACCCTCCTAGCAGTAGGGCATTTGGCCCATAAAGAGGCATCAGACCAGATGAAGACAGGCCATGCTGTCTCAGTATTTACCTCCTGTCCTTAAGTGCTGGGTGAAGTCTTCAGTTTTTCTCTTGATGAGGAGACATCAGTGCCCTTCACTGCCCTCGCAGCCAGAGGTGACCTCAGGATTCACCACCCCTCTGAGCTGCCCAGGCTTGCCACTTTCCATCATTCACCCTCAGATCATCTCTTCACCATTCCTTTGCAACCTTTCCCTTGGAAAACTTAGAAAAATAATGAAGGAATTAAAGAAAAAGGCAGGGAAAGGAGGGAAACTTTCTTCAAGTTATTCCAGGGGCCATGATCCCAGTACTGGGTACGGGCATAGATTTTCAACTTGGACAGTCCCTTATGTATGAAATCCCTGCTCAGCATCATCCACTTCTGTAGCCAGAAACTACTCACAAGAATACAGTTTTTCATCTTGCATAGCAGCTCTTCTCTCTTCACTATCCTTCCCCCTTTCTGTAGGTATTTAATCACAGTGCTTGTGTACAGAGGAGTTTTGGCATTGTGAGCCCTGTTAGTAGGGGTACAGTATAAAAGATGCCTCTAATTAATGACCAGTGACCTAGTGCCATTCACAACTATTCCTCATCAAGTAGGAGGAAAGATGCCAAGCACATTAAAATCTGCCACCTTTTGGATTTGAACGCGAAACAAGCTCTGTTGTGTTTCTGGGTTATTTGTTTTATCATTAATGAGATTTCTCTGCACTTCTCTGTCTCTGTATGGGTTGGAGAGCACATCTTGGTAGGCTGGCAATCCTAGAATCATAGGCCTTAACAACAAAATCAATACAGTTTCATTAACTTAGTGCTTGGTGTGCAATTATGTTATTTTCTCAACAGTAAGTGGCTGTATCAGCCCAGGCAGGGAGAAAAGCTTAGCTGAAAGCCTGCTGAGGCTTGCCTGGGCATGGATGTTGGGCTGCTGGAAGCCAGGGCTTGGGTTTACCGTACACCAGCTTTGTACTAACTCCCCACAGTGATGTGCTTGTGTGTCGCATGTGTAAGACAGTTTACTCCTTGATTGCGTGTTTGAAGCCATGGAGACTGTGGACAGCAAAGGCTACCTTGTGTTTATGCTTGAGTTAGTCACTGAGGGTTGAATAAAAGCATTCTGCAGCAAATGATTCCATCGCAGGTGCTCTGTGACCCTACCACACATTATCCTAAAATAATTCAGTCAAAGTGGTGGTTTTACAATGTGTGTATGAGCCAAATAACTTTTTTTAAACAAGTAGATAAGGTAAAAGGACCTGGTTTTCTGGTTAATGACTTAAGCTATACTGATCAAATGACAACCATTCTGAAAGGCCGGTTGCCTTGGGATTGTCTGATTAACTCCGTTTTGGGGTGGGTGTTTTGAGGTTCTTTAGGTTCAGAAGTCAATAGTATAGCTGCATTAATGCCAAGGCATGTGGCTTGGTCTGGTTTATACTTTTCCTGTTATTTACAGAGATCTCACATGGTTTATGGGATTTCATGTGGACAGCAAGATGCAAGTGCGCTTTGGGATGCTCCAGAGTGCTGTGCTGATGAATAACGTTTCTTATGCTAGCAAAGACCTGAGAAAACTCTGCACTGATGTCTGCCTTCATATCTTCATCCTCATTGAGCCCTTCCCAGCGCTGCCTGGCAGCGTTTGATCAAAGTCTTTAATTTGAGCTTCGTGTTGCAGAGGAGAAGCAACACAAGCGAGGGCTCTCCTTTACTTCTAAGCAGAAGGTGTGAGCTGCTTCTGTCCCAGCTATGCCCGCAACTAGGTCTCCTCACCAGGGTTTTCAAAGCAGTAGATGTTCATTGTATAGTACCACACAGACTTTATGTGTATTTCTAAGCTTCTGGAAAGGTTCACTAAGTGTGGGTGGAGTGGCAGGTTATTTGTTATTTGAGGTGAACAATACACACTGCATTCAAAAAGACCTAACCAGTATAATTATAGAGCTAACAGCTGTGTTATAATTGAGATTTCCAAGTGAATGCTTCCCCCACTGCTGGGGAAGGGTGTAAAAGTGCATAAACTATCAAATCTGCTCCTTTAAAATTTGTTTAATTATATGAGATTTGTATAGAGTAAGGTGTCCATACTGGCAGCACTAAGAATGGTGAAGGTGACAGGTAACCTGGAAATGTTACCTACGGGATACACCTCTGAATCTTTTCCCACTGCCCTCGTGTTCCCTTCCCATTATTAACATTCAGGGATGCTCCAGGGAAAGGAGTATTCTTAAAATTTCATACCCTCATAGGTGCAAATCAGTCCTGGGTCTTGCACCATTAAAGAGATATTTGCAGTTATCAGGATGATGAATGGTAAAGGCTCCCGAGCTTCTCAGAGGAGAGCTACTCATTGACTGCTGAATGAGAGGTTGTTTAGAAGGTTTAGCACTCAATAAATCCATCACAGGAGTACCAAGATATAATCACTTGGGTTTGGAATGTCCCAAAAGAGCTCAACTCCCTGGCAATTTTGCATCATTTATATACTCTCAGCTAGATAATATGACTTTCTAGAAATGAATCAGATAAACGGAGCTCTTTGAAAGAGGGTCTGCCTCTCCTATTCTTATGTTTCTTCACTTTGCATTCGGCCAAAATAATAATTTTCCTCAGGGGCACCATTCATTCATATGCTCAAAACATGGCCACAAACGCAAACACCAATAAAATTCCATGTTTTTGTAATTAACAGCCTTGGAAAGCACCACGTCAGGCAGGTAGATGCTATCAGCACTTCAAAACAAAGTACACTTAGAACCAGGTGTAGCTATTTACCAAAAGCTTCCAGAAAGGCAGCTGTAAAACTGTTTGTTTTTCCAGCATATGTTGTGCACTCACCCCTATTTCTGTAGGTGGAGGGAGCCATCCATGAGATGGTAGCGACACACAACTTAGACCAACACAGCTGTAAAATGATGCTAGATAAACAGAAGCCAAAGGAAGTCTTCCTGGTTTACAGCTGTATCCTCTGTGTGAGGCAGAAAAGGTTACAGGGCAGGATCTTATTTGAAGGGTGCGTTGGGCAGTGTTGCACAGAGGTCTGGATGCAGCTCTTAGCAGAGAGGACACCAGCTTGTAAGGCAGGTGGGAACACAGCAAGATAGCTCGCATTGGAAGCTCTTTGTTGCAGGATGGGAGCAATGAAATCGGTCCTTTGAGATGAACTCAGCTTTCATAGAAACCAGCAAGGAGATGTGATTTGTGTTTTCCCTTCTGCAGTAACGTGCAGTGCAGAACAGAGAGCTGGAAATAGAGCAGGAGAGACATGTCTGAGCCCAGGAACAGCTCTTTACCTTGGGAAAGCGTTGGTGGCCGACACCAACAAAAGGCAGGCAGAGGAAGCCCTCGTGAGTGGTGGTGGGAAATCAGGTGGAATTAGTTGTGTTGAGGGCAGGCTGCAGAGAGGCTGTGAGGCATAAACTGCATTGATTGTGGACCTGGGGAGTCACCTGGATTCCATGGGGAAGGTCTCATGCGTTGTCACCTGCAGGGTTTTAGATGCAATGGTGATATAGTCTGGCATTATGTAGAAAACTGCAACTCCAGAGTGGTTCCGAAGAAATGGTATCTGCTGTTTCAGACCCAGGGACAATGGAAAAACTCACTTTTCCTAAAATAACAGGCATGTCAAAGCTCAGATCTTATTTATTGACCTTTTCAAAACACCATAAAATAATCCTTTTACAGAAGTACCGGCAGCCTCGTGCTTGGCTCTGGAGGCTTGGGAGGCATGTGAGACCCAGCATGGCCACTGCTGGTGTCACTGAGAGCAGGACATGAGATCTGGGCCCTTGAGTGTGCGCTCATACAAAATTCACTGGTGTGCTTCCTCAAAGGACATGAGCTCTGTCTTGTGTCAGCCACACACTCCTGACTGATGAACTGCTGCTTCTTTCACTTAAGCTCTGCCCTTGTTCTGACAAAGGATTTCTAGTGGTTTGGTTTTGATTACAAACAGCTTGGTAGGAAGCTCGACACAGACATTACTCTCCTGGTAATGCTGAATTCCACTGCAGTGGGGTATTTTTTCAGCCTGTCCATCAGACAGATAAAACAGGCTCCTTTTTATCTCCGTTGTCAGATTTTTCAAAGGCTTTTTCAAAGCAGGTGCATAAATTATAACAAAACTGAAGTCAGAGGAAAACTCTTAAGTCTGCACCCTGCTGAGAGGGATTATGGGGAGTGGAAAGTATGAGTCATGACGTGGCTACTTCTTTTAGACAGTTAATACAGCTCCAGCCAGAGCAGGAGAGAGTCCTCTGGAGGGGCAGCTTGTTCTCGCTTCTTTAAAACACATTTCCAGCCCTGCAAATCTGATCAGAGTTTGTAAAAAACACCCAAAACCAAGCAACCAACCAAACCCCAACCCACCAAAACAAGAAGGAAACAAGTCAATAAGATGTGCTCATCGTTTGATCTTTCCCTAAGGTCCAGTTTCTTGGCTTGATTTACAAGTATTTCAGTACTAAAACCAGCAGTGTTTAACTCTAGTTTGGCAGTTCAGCCGCTGCTCCCAGGGGTTTATCCTGGCTGCTCTTTATCTTTGCAGACACACTTACGCATAGAGCCATGGATTAAATGCTCTTGGCTAAAACTTTGCTTTTGATTCTCTCATCTTCTGTGTTGCATTGGGTGTCCCATGGCAGCCAGGGAAGCAGTCAGTGCCTGGCCTGGGGTAAGATCTGCCTCCCTGGACCCCCTCTCTGGACTTTCTGCTCATTATTCCTCCCCTTCACAAACTGAGCTTTATAAATATTAACTGAGGGGCTAAAGGAGCCATGTACGTCAGCTCCCATAAAGCTCCCATGATACCGAAGAGCTGTGTCTAGGGTTGCCTTTGTCTGCCTCAGCCGAGGGAAGCGAAGGGGATGTCTGACACTGTGCACCCTCCACCGAACAACGCGGGCACCACTGTGAAATTGGAAATGTTCACTGTGAAATTGGCTTCTTTCTGTTCTGCTCCCCTGTGATCCTCTTCTTCAGTCTCTGTCAGTCAATGGGCTGTTTCCCACTGGGAATTTGTGGGATCCTGGCATGCAAAGCCTTGAATTTCATGGCTCCTTGTGAGTGGGAAAGGCAGAACATGACAAAGGTCACTCAAAACTGATGCAGGGAAGGGTTTGCTTTCCTACCAGCTCGGGTGGAGTTTAAACCTGTCTCCCCAGTGGGAAGCAGATTTGGTTCCATGTGTGCACTGACCAGAAGCGACCAATGCACCCAGATGAATTTGTGTTAGGAAACAGCTGAAACCAACACTTTCTCAAAAGGTTCACTGTGATCTGCATAATTTTTAGGTGTTTTAATTAGAAGTGAGCATAATTCTGGGTAGGATAGCCTTGCTCAGCAGTGCCCTTGCGAGCATGCAGTTTGGGTTTCTTTAAAGCACAGATGGTGCCTTCAGTTGACAGAGCTACATGCTGCACCAGAAAGATGTCTGCAGACCTGTTGAGCCCTGGAAGTCCCCTCAGAGTTGGAAGGAGGATCTTGATTCTCCATCCTTCAGCAACAGCGTCAGAGTTAGGGTTGGCCTTGTGTTATCCTGGTTAAAAAGGCCAGGATTTGCAAACCGAGTTCATTGGTCACTGTGCAGTAAGTGAGCTTCAGATGAGGGGATGCTTGTGGCACTACCAGCACGCTGCCATTAGTCTGGAACTCCCATCCCTCCCAGAAGAGCTCTTTGAAGAGGCAGAGAATAAAAAATCCCCAGTCTGTACTTCCGAAGGCTTCTAAGGGAGCAAGGTTAATAAGGGCTGCCTTAGTCTCCAGTTGCATAAAGGCAGGTTACATGGAAATGAGAAAACAAGGCTAATAGGGTTTGTATTTTTTCCCTAAGCAAACACAGGAGATGGATTAAACTGAGGGATGCCTTGTTCTTCAGTTTATTCTCAAGATACAACACATAACCAGAGGGATATGAGTTTTCGTTAAGTTTACAACACTCTGTTAGATCCATTTCTGATAATTCACTTGTCACAATAAGAACCTCAGTTGAGAAACAAACCATCATGGCTCTTCCACCACCCTTTGCTCTGCCCAGCAGAAGTTTCTCTGATGATGGCCACAACATCCATCATAACCTGCACAAGTTCTCCTGCAGTGGTGAGCAGGTGCCCTGCCACCCCTGACTCCCTTGGGGATCCCTCTCAATGAAGGTGATCCACTTTGGATCGCTGTTTGAGCATGCTTGGATTCCACTTCTCATTGAGGAGTGAGATCGTTTGGTCTAATGCTGTTTTCCATCCCCTCTGCCACCTGATTGACTGTGTCACCACAGATGGCAGCGAGGGGTAATCACCCTTAGAGGAGAAATGTTCTCTGTGCAGCAGCAGCTTTGTTGGCTTGACACAAGTAGAAGATTAAAGTGTCAGTTACCTGAAACTGGGGGGGGGGGGGGAGCTTAAGACATTAAATTATGTGATAGTGTGTGGTGACAGTTATGGGTTCTGCCTTGTATTTGCGCTGACAGCTCATCTATCCATGTTCTCTCATAGAATCATAGAATAATTAGGGTTGGAAAGAACCTTAAGATCATCTAGTTCCAACCCCCCTGCCCCTTGACTCTCCTCTCCTCCTGCACCTGCATCTACCTCCTTTGTTTCAGTCTGGCCAAGCTCAGCCCACTTTCCCATCCCCACAACAAGGGGGTTTGTGCCAGGCAGGGCTGCTCACTACCTGCTCACACTTTGGATCCTCTCGTTGATCATCTCTACGTGCCCTGGGACACCATCTTCCTTTCCCATTGATATATAAATTTCCTGTTACTATGTATTTCTTCCCTTTCTTTGTTGCTATATAAAATGCAGGTAATAAAATTTACAGGGAGATTCCCTCCCCTCTTCCAGCTGTGAAGTAAGGGGGAGTCCTACTGCCTTGTGCTGAGCTGCTTGGAGGTTTGAGGGATATTCTTTTGGGGCCATAAACATAGCTGTATTGTGTTCAAGGTTGAGGTGGATCAGTGTAAGGTGAGAAATGTTCTGAACAAAATCCTTTGCACTGTTCAGGCTGTGAGGAAAGAGTTCTTTCTTTTTCTTGCTGTGAGCTGAGCTTTCTGCCCTGGTTTTAATTTCTCTTCATTTTTTGAAGAAAGCTGCCCTGCAGACACTCGCTCCATCCCAAATCCTTGCTATGTAAGCACAGGAGCGAGAGGGAGGGACGGCAGGGTCTGTGAAGGGGCAAGACCCTTGCGTCTCAGTTTCACTGGGAGATGCCCTGCTTCTCATTATATTTTCTGTAACTGAATTTTTCCATCTTTAACTGAGCTCAGGTAGCTGCTGAGGTTGTGATGGCAGGTCTGTCTGTTCCAGTAACGCCCGCCTCGGGACTGGTGTTACTGGGACAGACAAACCCAGCCTGGCCAGAGGTGATGAGACGGGCAAATGTGGTCGGGGAAGAGATGTGCAGGAAGCAGAGTTATATGAACACTGACAGGGAACCAGAGGAGCTGGTTTTTAAAATTTGAGGTGACCTAGCCCCAAAACCCTGGGAAAACCTTTCCTAGGTCCTTGCCTCCACTCAGGCTTTAATATAGAAATGCAGCACAGACCTGCCTCAGGGTGATGGAGCAGGAAAACCTGGTGAGAGACCATACTTTTAGAGTCAAAAGAGGCTCACGTGGGCAGATGTGTGATACCCACCGGGGCTGTCACCCCACCCAGGGTGTTCCAGCCACCTCAGCACACCTTGAGCTATTGTAGCATCTTTTCTCTGTGCAGCACCCACAGCTCAGGAACCGGTCCTCACAAAGGCTGGAAGGATGGGCACACATCAGCAGACCATCTCTCTCGCTAGGTTTAACTTTCCCTTCCCGTAGATTCTTGCCTTACAAATACTTTGTGGTTTTCAGCATCCTCACTAATGGGCCTTGTTGACAAATCCACAAACATTGACATGATACACTTCTAATTCATATTTCCATTGTCTTAGCGATAGCCTTAGGGAGAGGGATTGCAGGCAGCACTGCAGCAGCTCGTTAGGCATGCAGCTCTGTGAGTAGAAGTTTTTCAGGGCTGTTGGCAGTCTGTACCCTGAATAACTCTGGTGCTGCTGGGCAGGGGGAGTGGGTGGCTCATCCACTGCTGCCAGGGGTCCCTGCCTTGCTGGGCACATAGTGGAACAGCCTCAGCTCCCTCAGTGTTCCCTCTGCCCTTGCTTTTGCTGCTTGTATTCCTTTGATACATCAACTGGGTTTGAGCTGATGTTCTCAAACCCCTCCTGGAGAGAGCTGTGGTAGCCATGCATTAGCAGCTCCATCGCCATCCCAAGCCTTTATAAACCATCCCAGCCTCCCTCAAGCCAGCCAGGCTGCACCAGCCACCAGTAGCTGATTACCTGGGGATGACTGTCTTGACATGGTTATATTACAGTTATTAACAGCAATATGCAACACACTGCCCATAATTTTAATCCAAAACTGTGAGTTACTATGAAAGCAAAAGACTGCTATGTCATTTATTCTAATTCTGGCCTTTGTTAGTAATGTTAACATTTAATCCCTCTTCCCTTCTTGTAATTTACCTGTTGTGAAGCTTCTCAGCTGGTGTTAGCCCAGC
This sequence comes from Pezoporus wallicus, assembly GCF_028554395.1. Taxonomy (NCBI): domain Eukaryota; kingdom Metazoa; phylum Chordata; class Aves; order Psittaciformes; family Psittacidae; genus Pezoporus; species Pezoporus wallicus. The sequence continues at coordinate 2,198,027 of NW_026636792.1, forward strand.
CCTGTTGCTAACATAATGCAGTGGGTTAATGTTGGTTGGTGCCAGCTCAGGATCTGACACTGCAGGCTGATAAAAAAGAATGCTCTTTGGTATTATTTTCAATGAGAAGGTCAGACACTTCAGATTACTATGAAAGTAATTTTCTGCCAACACTTAGATCAGCTACACTGAACTCACATGTCGGAACAATTGTGATGATTTCCTTCATGCTGACTAATGCCATCATGAAGGCTGTGGCTCGTTCCACCTCTTCAGGGCGTTATTCACCAGCTTTATTCAGATGATCAGCTGAAAAATTCAAAGCTAGGCTTTATGAATCATATTTATTTATATTATGGTAATGCTCGGGAGGTCTAATCCCGGGTCGGGAGCCCTCTGCACTAGGTTGCTGTGCAGGCACCTTGCCCCAAAGGCTTTACTATGGCTTTTAAAAGGAAAGAGAAGGGAAAGCAGGCAAAGGCAGGGGTCACCCCATGTGAAGACTGGGGAACAGCATTTGTAGGTTTGCCAAGTAGGAGATGCTGGGAATGAGAGAAAGATTTTACTTTCCTAGATAGGGGAGGGGACCGCCCCAATGTGCTGCAGAGCAAATATTTCCTCTCTAGAATGGTGCTAAACCCAGCTATTAGTGTGGGATTGGCACAGGGGTTTGCTTTTTATTGGCTTAGAGTGAAAGTTTCATAGCAAAGCTTCTCTTTGAGGAAAAGATAAATGCTCTCCGCATTGGCAAATTAGTGCATTATCCCCCAGATTAATTACTGTAAAGTGAAATAAGGTGCTCGTTATTTATTCAAAGCTTCACTAGAAATCCTTGGTGGATACTGAGCTCAGAGGCCTGACTTGATACAGAGGAAAGGACAAAGCCACCGAGGTGGTGTGTAAATAACCACGCTTGTCTCTGTGCTGGTGAGGAGCTGAAGGGAAAGGAAACCGAGCGGCTTCCCCACACAGAGAGCAGGTCGATCGTGGGGCGGCTCCACACCCGCAGTGTGGGAAGAGCCCGTTCTCACAGGGAATCACCACACTTCCCTCTGTTCCCACTGCTGACACTCTTTTACACATGTCATTTCAGTGGCATCTCCACCGAGTTCTCTATGCTTGCAGGCAGCTCCTGTTTTCCCTTAGTAGTAGTGAAAACTCCTTACCTTTTAACCAGTTAACTGGCCAGATCACCACTGACCTGGCAGCTCTGTTTCACCAACCTGCTCGGAGGCTGCCCAGCGGTGCGATGCTGGATAACCAACCTTTTCACATGAAAAAGTATGTAGAAAGCTCAAAACCCGTCCCATGTGCAAACTGAGGTCAGCAGTGCCACGGCAGGGATGAACTTGGCCTTGGGCAGTGATTTCTGCAGCTCCTCAGCCTTGTGCAAAAAAACAGCTGGATAATTGGCAGGTTTGGGTGTTGTCTGCTTCCTTGTTTGCTTTTTCCTTCCATGCCTGATCGTGGCTTTGAAATGCTAATTGCAAACTTTATGTGGTCTGTCAAAGGGAGTTTGAGTTATTTTGATGTATATTTGATGCGCTCTGGAGCTTCACGATTAAACTTTGAGGTTTACTTAGGAAGGTAAGAACTGTTCCTCATCGGAGATGACAGCCAGAAGCAGAGCAGGAAAGGGGCTGAGAGAATCTGCAGTAAGGGCTGAAAGTTGAAGTGTCTGTATGGAACTCCAAGGCTCACGTGGAGGTTCAGGCATCAGTGTGTGGAGGCTGGAGAGGTGTCACACCAACAGCGCTCTTCTCCGCGGGTGTTTGTGTGTGGGTACCTGGAGTCGGGGTCGTGCAGTTGCATGGGGGGGAACTGGCTTTTATTCTGCTGCATTAAGCATCACCCCTTTTGCCTCTATTTCCCCAGCACACTGATCTATTTAAACTTGGAGCTGCTGTGGGCAGAGCTGGCCCTGTGCATGGTGGGGAGCACAGAGCCAGAACATGGGCTCTGGGGAATATTTTAGGCACTGGTGTAAGACAAATGAGAAGTGCCGTTCCTTCAGTGGGCTACAGAAACTGGGTTGTATTGAAAAGAAATGTTATATAAGGGGCTAAAATTAGCAGGATGGAAAAAGAATTCTGCTAAATACTCCCGTCTCTCTGTTGACACAAGCAGGCTTCCACCAGAAGGGGTGGGCTCCTTAATTATACTTTTCTGACGTATTCCGGAAATTAGGAATTGAGAGAGTCCATGAGCTCAGGCTGCCTACCCCAGCGGGTCGCTTGCATGGGCATGATCCAGGGCTCTTCCCTATGGCCACAGCACCATGGGGTAGGAATAGATCCTGCCCCATCCTCTATGGGAAGGGAACCTGCCACTGGTACAGACAACATTGAACAGGCAAACGGAGCCGGCACTGGTAGAGGTGGATTTTTGGAGGTAGCAGGGTGGGAGCCATTAGCTCATTCTGACAGGTTAATACTGGGTTTGCATCCCTGTGGGAGGAAATGGTGGACCATTTCTCCCAGTGAGGCACCCAAGCAAATGGATTTATTACTTTTGAGGGACCCTCCTGTGGATTTTGAACTTGTTGTGCGGTACAGCTGAGGTTCATTCTCCCTGCTTTTGGCTCTGCCCCCTCTGTCAACAGACTGGCTTATTTGCTTTTCATGATTTATCCCCTAAGCTGTAACCTCGGAGACCTTCCGTGTCCTGTAAATTCCAGTTGTATTTTGCTCTTTATCCAGAGAAATGGTATGGGGATATCAGGTGGGCCCGGATGGGTGCTGGGGAGATGTTGCTATTTACACTGCACTCTTTGGGGGCTAGGGCTGTGTACACAGCCATTGCTTTGCCCCTGCCAAAGCGCCTTGCAGGACATGGCACGAATTAGGTTGTTTCACTGAGCTGTGAAAACAGCTTCAGCATCTCAGGGGGAGGGAGGGGATTAAAGCAGTGAAAGGACAGTGGAAAGCAAATTCTCTTCCCAAGGGATGCTCCCATCCGCATGGCAGCGCAAGCAGCTGCATCACCCGCCGCTCGTGCCTGCCTTCCCAGCGCTGCCACGCTGCGGGAAGCAGACGCTCACCCCAGTACTGTCATCCCTGACAGAAAACATCCATTTTGCTGACACCCACACGCTCGGCATCACAGGAAATCAGAGGCTTTATATAGAGGTGGGAACCACACTCCCCAGCCGCCTCGGCGCGGAGGGGTTGCCTCACACGTGTGCTCACAGCACCTTCCGAGGAGGAAGGAGGAATGCCGGGATCCTTGCTCCAGCTCACGGAGAGCCCAGCCAAAGGGCCCCTTTGCAGGGCTGTGTCCCTGAGCCTAAAGGAGAGCAGGACCCATGTACAGAAGCTTCCTCACATGGCAAAGTGGCCTCTTGCCTGCAGTTCCCTCCCTCTGGCAGCAGACCAGCTCATCCGCTATTCCAGTGCTTTCCTTTCCCAGGGCCCCTGGAAGCAATTTCCAGAAAACCTTTTTCTAACTGAAAATACATTTCATCAAAATGAAGGGTTTTTTGCTGGGAATGTGCTGGTTTGGGGATTTTTTTTTTTTTCCCTATAGACCATTTGGATTTTTTTTTCCAGAAAACCTGAAATGATTTGTCAGTGCTTTTGCAGGGATTCATGGGAGTCGTAGTCCTGTGCCTTGCATCCCTCCTCTTTCCTCTGAGTTCTCAGAATAGAATATACTTTGTGATGTACCACATAGATTTATGAAGGGGAGAAACCGCATAGTAACCGAAGTTTGTTCAGAAGCTGTTGTCCAAAAGTTAAGATGAAATTGAGGTTTTCACACCAAACTCGGCAGCAGCTGTGGTTGGATGCCGCAGAGAATAACAGTCCAAGAACTAAAGCTAGAAGTTCTTATAACTTGAACAAAAAATAGTGGTTTTTTTAGGGATTTTATGGTAGAGCCTTGCCAGATGCACGGGAGGTCCTACAGTGTTCACAGTGCCTTGTCTGAGCAGAGATGGATGTAATGTCAAGGCATCTTAAGTATTCCCAAGTGTGTTTACCTGCAGCCATCGACTTTGATTCCTCTTTCACCCATTGCTTTGCTGGGATACTGCTAAGGGCAAAATGGGAAATTCACTGATGAAAATGAGCTGAGTTATTTTTGGCAGAGGCTCGTAAATCACCTCATATCTGAAGGTTTGGGTTTGAACTTTGCTTTGAATTCAGACAATGGAAAATAGGTCTCCCAGATCAAATAAGAGTCTATTGACAGAGAAATAAACATGAGCTGCTTAAATATCTGTAGAGCATAATTTATTAATCACATGAGAATGAAAAAACACAAGCGCAGTGTGATCTCAAGAAAAGTATGAGTCTCAGGGGTGCACAAAAGGCTGGGAGAGGTCAAGAGCTGGAAAATGAAGCAGTTGTGGGTTCCAAGCTAGGATGTGGCACATACAAGTTTTTAATGTCTCCAGACAGCACCGGATAGGACAGAGTGGGGATGCAAACCAAAACCATGTCCTCTGCAAGGTTTCCAGATTCCCGTTCATGCACCAGAATGGACAGTTGTAGCTGAGGCTCATTTCTCATACCCTTGAGCTGTGTTGGCAGCCATGGAGATAGCCCTGGTCTGAAGCTGCCTGGAGGTGGCAGGACAGGATCCTGGCACAAGCATGTGCTTGTATGGCTGGCACCAGCCACTGTCCAGGTCCTCAGCCTCCTCCAGAGAAGCTCACATGGGGATGAGCTGAGCTCCTGGGGCCATGGGTAGCATGCAGTGTGCATGGAGCTTGTGTTAGGATGAACAAGATGCTCTGGCTGAGAGGGATTGATCTCGTTCTCCAGTGCCTTTGATAATGTACCTCCTCTTGGTCATGTATGTGTCAACAAAGGTCCCTCTCCACTGAACCCTGCCACCCTGGGACACCAGGCTATGAAGCATCATGAATTCAGAGAATATGTTTGCATGTTCCCTTTTGCAATTCCACTATCCTTAAATTTTAATTTGAGTTGTCTTGGTCATCTTATAAGCATTTTACAAAGGGGATTGGTTTGAGGGAGTTCTTACTGTAGTAATACAATAGTGCGTATGTATATATTTATTGAGCATGTATATATATGGTACCTTTATTCATAAGCATCAAATACCTGCTGACCAACTTCTAGCATATGGGCTCTTCTCACCCTCTAGATCTACCTGGTAGTAACAGACTTTTCCTACAGTGCATGCATAGAGCAGTTTGGAGCTGCAAGTGCAGGTTTAGGTGTGCATAGATATTTGACCAGTCATAGGTAAAAGGTGGGTCCAAAACAGCAATCATTCTTCAGCAAAATAACGCACCAGTATTTCCAGTTTGGAGTAACTAAACTTTCTCCTGAAAGAATATGTAACACTCTGAGAGGCTGCATTGCTCCATAGTTTTTAACTATCACTCCCAATCACTACCCAATGGCTGGAAACCTGTCACGGGATAGCTTTTTTCTGCCTTTGACTGGCGTGCTTGGAGTAACAGCCCTGTTACTCCATAGGGACAAACCGTGTCCTTCCCAATGAAAACCAACAGAGGCTGTGCAATGGGAACTGCACACTCAAAAAGGCAGAGCCACGAAGTCTCAAAGTCAATGCAGTATTCCCAGAGGGACGTCCTCGGGCTCAGCACGCTGCTGTGGGACCGGGACGCGCTCCGGGCAGCACATGCTGCCTGTGGAGGGAAGCATCCAAGGGGAGTTGGGAATCCCATCTGTTCACTGCATCAGGCTGCTTGCTTTATGCCAGTTCTCAAGACTTTTCCTTTCTGCATCATGGAAAATCTTTTATCTGCAAAGAAGGCTCTAAGAAGTGACTAAGTCATGGGTCTGTTGAGCACACGATCACAAGCACATAAATCCATGAAGGAAAGGACTTAGGGAAAATGTAAGTTAACACTTGCAAACCTCACTTTTCCCTTTCCCATGGTACTGGTTTCAGTCAATTTCTGTTGTGCTGGACCATGTGGGAAAAAAAAAATCACACAATCCCTGACAAAGCAAAAGCAAAATTAAATTCCAAGTAAATGCTTCACTTCTTCAGTAAAATCTCTGCAGCGAGCAAGCTTACTTTTGACTTTGGAGACAACCAACTTAGAAAATAGTTGGGAGGTGCTTTCCAGTAGCCATAAATCCAAAGAGTTTGGATAGTTTTGTCTTTCCAATTACAACATGAGACTTGTGCTTACTATCAAGATCTGAATTTCAAAGCTTTCTCCAGGCACTTTCTTATTCCAATGCTTCAGGCAGAGTCTCTTCAGGCAAAAAGGCTCAGACTCTCTTTTTACCACATTGTATCTCCAACTCTTCTCCCCCCTTGCTGTGGAGATACTGGCTTTGCGGCTGTGGGGCTTTTACAGGCCTTCAAAAGCCTCAAATGGGATCCGGGACCCAGTTTGCTGCTGTCAGGAGGCAGAGCAGTGCTCGGTGCCAGCTAGCCAGCCAGAGCAGGCAGGGATGGGGCTGCCTGCAAGGCCTCAGTAGGGACGGGAGGAATGGTCTGCATCTCCCAAAAGAGCATCAGGTTGTGAAGGGTTAGTAAAGCAGCTTGCACAAGGAATTGACCTGGGTAGTCATGTCCCAAATGCAAATGAACACCACCTTTCTATTTTGGTCTTGCTGGAAGAGGATGAGATTGGGGTGGTTGTGTTTTCCCTTTGACTCAGATGCTAGTAACGTGCCCATGACCCAACCAACCAAGTCTACTGATAGCATGGCTTCTCAAGGACCCCATGTTCAGGTGCAGGGACTGGAGAAGAACACACTACGAGGGGACATGGTGGCCTCCCCAGGTTTGGGTGAAACATGGGGTCACAAGAACAGTGTGTCCTTGGCTGCTCAGAAACTCTCCTGAGGACCATACTGCATTCCTGGCTCACCCTGGCCATGCCACAGCCCTGACAGTGATGGCAGTGCCCAGGGAAACGTGCTGTTGCATTTAGGAAATCCCAGCATTTAAAGCTTCACTGCTCAAAAAGTAGGGATGGAATTTTTTTCCAAAACTAGAAGAAGAGACCGTGAAATCCTCTGGCTGCCTCCGAGGTTTGCTCTTGCTGGGAGGGAGGCCTGACCTTTCCACACTGCCTAAATCTGTGCTCTTCCACAGAAAGCTTCTGCTTTTCTTCACACTCCAGCATCTTCCCCAGCCCTTCTTTGCCCTCCCACTATCAGCAGGAACCACAAGCACATACCGTCCTGCTTCGTCTTCTGAGCAACTTCAGATGCAGAGTTTTGAAGGGAAAAAACTCAGTTAGTTCTCTTAAGCTGGACATCTCTGTGACTTTGCATTAGTTTTAATAAACAATTGTCTTTTAAGGGCTTACCAACAGTGAAACCTGTCTTTCTGTCTGCCAATGCAATTCTTATTACTGCGGTTTCACTTCCAAAAGCTGACAAGCAGAAAAACAAGTTCTCTCCTCCCCTCCATCTTTTCCTTCTGTAAGTTCAGGCAGCTGCAGAGTGGCTGAATTCCTCCTGCAGCCCTTCAGGGTGAGGGGGCAGAGGCAACCTGGGAGGTTATTGGTTTTATAGAAAGACACCCAGATCCTCAAAGGGGACCAAAGGAACGGCCTGTGTGTGTGCAAGGCAGTGCACGCTGCCCACCTGGAGGATGCCTGTATGTGATAAATGGGTCATTTCTTTACAAAGTCTGTGATTCCCATCCAAACCAGAGCAAAATTCTCTTGAAGGCTTTGTCATGCCCTCGTTTTTGAAGCAGGAGGATGCAATTTAAAGGGAAGAAGTGACTCACCCCACACTGAGCTAATGGGAGCTGGAGGGTCAGGAGGAGCTGACCCTTTGGTTTTATGCCTCTAAAGTATGCTCTTTTTCTCCTGTATGCATCTGCTCACTGCATCTGGTACATCTTCAGGCAAGGAGCTCCAGGCAAATGCTTGATGAATTTTCATCAACCTGGGCAAGATGAGAATAAAGGCTCAAGAAGCAAAGTCAGGGAGGGAAAGAAATCAGGAGGGGCATCCTGGGGGACTTACTCCAGAAAGGTTTAAAATAAGGAGTTAGGGGGATTAAATCTTGGCTGATGCATACCTGGAGCTATAGGAAAGGAAGCTTCACTCCTGTTTCTTTTCAGGGAACCAAGGCTGTTCATTCTGCATAAATAAGTAGGATTTCATCAGAGAAATGCCTATGTCCTTTGTCAATTTTCCCTATTAGTTAGGTCATCCAATGGGGCCCCAAACTTTGATTCAGATCAAACAGGGGTAAATCTGGCTGTCAGAAGCAGAAGCAGGGCTGGTATCACTGCTGAATCTGATGGAAGAAATGACCAAGCCATGCACAGAGCCTAGGACCTTAGGCCAAAAGACTTTAAATGAAGGCTTAAAACAAGAGGCGGAGATCTTGCAAGAGGAATTAAAGTAGATCTAAGGCAGCTAGAGGCTTTGCACAAGGAATTAAAATGAGATTAGAGCAAATTCTAATAAAGAGCGTAGGCTTCAAAAAAAGGAGTTAAAGGAGCATCTGAAAGACTCCCAGAGAGGCTGAAAGATGCCTTGCAGGCAGAGATGGAGTTTATGCTGGGGAGGAGAGCACAAAGCATCCCAGCAGGCGGCTGAGCACAGATGCAGTTGTGCCAGTCCTCCCTTGGGACTGGAGAGTCAAGAGACTTTGGACCAGCATAGATCTTGCCAACCAAGTGTGAAGGAGCTGAAAAAGCACCTACAAAAGAGAAAGAAAATAGGCCAGTAGAAATCAGTCCTTGTCTGAAAATGAGCCCAGAAAAGGTCTAGCTCCAGACCAGGGTTTTGTTGCAGTTTTCTTTACTGTCAAACCTCAGAGGCCTTGAGAAGAGGTCAGGCTATCTCCATTCAAGCAGTCCTTGAGGAAAAAAACTTCTGAGGGAGACTTATTGCTCAGTTGAAGATCACTGAGCACAGAGCTGGCTGGAAGGTGAATACCAAGGCCTTTTCCAGCTGCAAGTGACAGCGACCCAGCTCTGCTGGTGCTGCAGAGATGGAGCGATATCTGGTTTAACACAAGGGTTTGAAGGTTAGAGAGAGAAAAGCCTGCCTGAATTTCTGACATTTCCAGGTGCCCACAGGGGTTTCCCAAATGAGCTGGCACTCGATCAGCCCAGAAGGTGTTTTCTCCAGAGGCCAAAGGGGCTCAAGGAACACATGGGATGAGCAACAGAGCAAGGACCTCTCTGTCCTGACAGTGAGAGGAGCTGAGCCCTGAGCCAGCCTTCAATGCTTCAGGAGCTGGGGAGGGAGTGTGTTGCTGCTTGCTCTCTGCTTTGCTTTAGTCCTGCCTGGAGAAACCTGCATGGGAAACAGCAGAAAGCTGAGGAAATCCATGAATGTGCTCTGCTCTGAGAGACCATCGAGAGCTTTTGCATCGAGTGCCAGCTGCAGGAGGTGGCAGGGAAGATGCTGCTAATTGCTTTTCTCAGGTACAGGATGGGAAACATCTCTTTGTAGCTGAGCAGATTTCCAGGACATGCAAACCTGGCTGTGTTGTGATAATGAGGTGGAATTCCAGGGAGCACTGAGGCAAACCTGGGCGCTAAGCCTTGGTTATTCTGTACGGCAGAGGGATCATACTGATAGATAGTGTCAACGTCTTGATTTTTCTGTTAAGCGGATGCCAGTCTTATCCAAGGTCTCTCTCTCTCTGTATAGTGAAATTTTGTGTCCCTGGCAACAAGGGACCACCTCTGATTGACAGCACAAGAGCTTCGCAGCAAAAAAACTTGGTAGGAGCTTGGCAGTTAAAACCTGTAAATGGCATTTCCCTTGAACGCTAGATAACTTAAAGTGATTAAAGACGGATTCACAACAAGTGAACAAAGCTATGGATGCACCCCAAGGTGATGCATTACTGCTTCAGGATCCTTTCTTTTGATTGTCAGGGGTGAAGTGATGTTTGAACACCAGACTTGAGCCCTCTTGGCATGATGGGGTGCAGGTAAATGGAGAAGGTGGAGGGGTTCTGTGGCCCCTATGATAAAACCCAGATGCATCATCCATCCTCAAACAAATGAAATCTGTGCCCTCTCCTCTCCTTTCCAGCCATTGCAGCTTTGCCTGCAATGTGCTCTGGCAACACTCGTGTGTTCTTTGGTCAAAAGAACTTCTAGCTGGCTTGTGAAATCCTCCCTCCTCTCATTAAAGAAGCGGGCAGTCAAATAACCCAGATACCAAGCAGAAGAAACATAAAGCTGGGCTGTGCGGTGAATTACTTGCACAGTAGTTTTGTAGCCATTACTCTTTCCCCACCTGTGTCCCTGTTTTTGCTGTCTGGGCATGTCTTGGACTTGGCACGCTGTCTTCTGGGACAGTTCTACAGCTCCAGAGGCCTTGTTCCCTGGGGCTGGTACAGTTCATTAATCCTTAAGCTGTCTGATAGCTCTTGTCACAAGAATTGCATTTAGTTGGTTATCAGTCTGTCAAAATATCCCTCGACAGCAGTTTCAGTTAACTTGCACAGATCTTATCTGCTGTGCTTATCTGCAAAACTTATTAATCAACAACTAAGCTGGGATGTTCAGTGTTGGATGGTGTGAGAGCATGGCTCTGACAGCAGAGGATCCATCAGCAGGCTCTTCCAGGACTCAGGGTTTGGGTGTTTGCATTTCTGGCTCTCTTTCCCACACCTCAAGAGAGCTTTTTTGTATGCCTGGAGCAGGAGATGGGGAGCCAGGATGGCACCTCTGCTGTTGTCAGCATCCTGTCACCCTGAGCCTCTGACCCTGGGCCAGATTCTGAAAGGCTTCTGGGTACCAAAGATGCAGACTTGATGGTGGCTTTATTTGGGACCTCAGGTAGGTTAAGTATCTGCTGACTTCTCTTAAATAACATTTATGGGTCTGTAGTTTTCAAGCTGCATCATTAACACCTCAATTTTCAGCAACTCTGGGTAGCATGTGGGGTTTCTGTTGCACTTGTGTTTTGGGATGCTCACCAAACTCTTTCAAGCCCACGCTGTCACCAGCACCAATGAAGCTTTAGGCTTTGAGGGTTCCTGCCTCCCACTGCCTTGGTGCATGCAGCTCAGCACTTTCTGAGTGCAATCTCTTGCCTCCTTTTGCCCGTCAGCCTCATTCAGCTGAGGAACTTGTGACTTATTGACAGCGCTTTGCAATGCCCTAATGACAGAGAGCGATGTGGGTGGGGGATGATGCGAATCATGGTCTACCTGCAAGAGATGGAAATAGTTCTTTTTCCCTTGCAAGTCTCATAGCGCCAGGAAATACCTTTGTGGCAGCAAATGTCATTGAAGGAAACTCGTTAGCCCAGGACAAGACTGAAAGATCTGGATTTCTCTGAATTTCTGGCTAATGATCCTTTTGTGCCCAGCATTATTTGCAGTGAATTTGCTCCACAACGGGTTTCAAAACCGTTTATCTTAGCATTGCAGGCGTACACCGGATCCCACAAGGGGTAGCAGGGGTAATTTCAGAGTTGTGTGTCTTGGGGAGGAAACGCTCTTCAGCTGTGTGTTAGGCAGCCACTGTTAGAAAAGGGCATTTGCAAGGTTTCCATGGCAGCTGATTCCCACTGCTGGAGCTGCAAGCTGCGACTGGGGACACTTTAAAAGCACAAGAAGGAAAATCCAGACACCCCGCTCGTTTGGAGCCTGCAAAGCCTGCAGGGCAGTTAGTGGACCCGGTTTGCTTCACAGTTATGTGCCAGCCCCAGCTCCTGGAGCTGTCAAAAGGCAGATGTGGGCCTGATGCTCCCTTTGGAGAGAGGCTGGGCTGGACCCTATAGACGGGGGAATCCCAGTCGTGTAGAGATGGAGAGAGGCTGTGAGCATCCCTCCCTCCAGCATCCCTGAATTATCCCCTATTTATTGCATGGGCAGCACATGTCATGCACAGTTTGCACAGGAGGCAAAGCAGTTTGTCAGTCCCTGGCATCCAGCACCAGCAGAGATTACAGTGAAAAAAGGAAGCCCCAAGCATGAGACAGATTTACTGGGGTTGCTGCAGCCTCTTTATCCCCTCCTTACTCATTAGGCTGGGCCCTCCAGCAAATAGTTTTCCACCCACAGTGAGTAAACTTGAGATTTCCCCCTCTTTACAGCTGATGGGCCCTTGGTGGCTGGTTCAGGGGAGGCAGGAGACCAGCACTCGCACATGCTGCTGGGTGGGAGGTAGAAAACCCCTTTTGGGTCCTCTTGCAGAGGTTGGACCACATCTTTATTACTGGAGCAACTGCTCAGGAGCTCCCAGTCAATACCCACTGTGCCATTGGACCAAAGAAAAGGAATCCTGCTTTTCCAGCACATCCATGGTCCCTCGCAGCCAGCTGCAGCATGGAGTGCTTCTGCGAGCCCCGTGGTGCACGGAGCTGGTGGCTGGAGTGGGTTGTATTTACAAGCTGGTGTGAGTAGCAGCAAGGGAATGTATTTAGTAGCATTGCATAAGCATGGTATTTGCAGACGCAGGCGAGTTCTTGTGCTGATGTCAAAGAGCAAAGCTCAGCTGGAGCTGATGCAAATCTCCACCTACTAAGGATCAGCCTGTGGTGCCAGAACTCTGGAGTGTTTTGTTTTCAGGCACCAGGAGAATATTTCATCTTTTTTTTGCCCTCTCTTTTTTCCCCCTGCAGTTGGAGAGTTGAAGTAAATACTGGCACAAAGCGGCTGTCTCAGTGCTAAGGACTCTGCTGGACAGGCTTTTTGGCAGCTAATGGAACCCCAGGACATTTCAAGAGGGTTGGTTGTTCCTCAGTATGAGACATGGTCACAGGCCAGTGCTAAAGACCCTGCTCAGATATTCAGGTTGAGACCTTTCTGATGCAAGACCAGGTCTAATGGCACTGCAGGTTCCTGTAGGCTCTCTAATGGTGAGCATAGCTCTCCTGGGCTGAGGAACCCCATCAGTGGGAAAAGGACCTCCTTCCAAAGCTGCCTTCCACCAAGGCTGCCAGTCTCCTTGTCCTCCCAGCTGGGGAGGCAGATTCCTTGTGTGTCCTAAGCACTCTCCTCAACCCTACTCATACATCAGCAGTTTTGCCCAGCCTGCAGTTTTCCTCACTTTTAATGGATTGCCCTGTGCATGGTTTGCTTTGCAGTCATAGAGAAGTAGGTGTGGGGAATTAAGCTGCTTTGGCTCACCGCAGGGATCTGTTTAATTGGGAGGGAAATTGCAATGGGATTTAAGTTTTCCCACCCTTTTCCCTCTACCACAGGAGGTGCTTTGGGATGGTCACAGTCTGGGTACAGAGCGATTTGCTGGTGGATTTGAAATAGGGTGGGGAGAAACTACTCAGGGCTGTCAGACCTGTTGAGATGACTGTCTGCAAGAGTAGAGGTTGGTGAGTGATCAGAGAGGGAGGGTATTATCAAATCTAAGTGCAGTCCTTAACTGAACAAGGAGCAGCACTGGTCCATTTTCTTACCCGGTGATGACTCTTCACATCGACTCCTTCCTCACACTGCTGGGCTGTGTCCGCTGGTGATAACAGGCATCCTGACCTGAAAGCATGTCTCCTGCTTGTTTTTTCCTATATTTTGTGATTCCTCTGTTCAGCCTGGATGTGACAGTTCCTGGGTGAAGAATCAATGCTGTGTCAGACACCGTTGCCTTCCATCTATGTGAGCAGCTGCTCTCGCACTACGCTGGTCACCATGGATTTTGATACCAGATACACAATGGGAATCTTTTGGAGCATGAATTGGTTTGGGGTTCCTGCTGTTGGACAAGGGCACATAAGTTCTGGTCAGAGCAAAGTCAGCCCAGCTGAGACGTGCTGAAGGAAGGCAGTCAGATGTATTACAATAAGCTGTTGCCCTGTTATGAGTTATGAAATGCAGTGCCAGCACCTTGTTACCCTCTTGTGCTGGGACTTGCTGCTGAGTCAGGATGCTCTGGACTGAGAGCCCTGGAAGATGTGTTTTCATCATATGCTGGCATTTTCTGAAGGGCACAGGGTGGTGTAAAGAGGCCAGGGGGACCGAGCTCATATGTTTTGGAGCTGTTCTGAGAAGGTTGTCAGCAGCCCTGGAGAGGGAGAAGGTGTCTTGTAAAAGTTCTATGTTCAATTTTCTATGTCGCTCTAAGACTGAGCCATGTCATAATGTGTATGGTTAATAGTTATTCTCCTAATAAGTGTGTTTCTGCCTGTGATCATCAATCTCTTGGCAGGCAGAAACAACAGAGAAGCCAAGGACCAAGTAGATGGCAGCATTCATGTAGATAACATGTGTTGGATCAGGACAAGAGGAATTCACTCTCTAAGGGCACTTTTCCAGCACACAACCCCTTTGAGCAGCCACGGGGAGAGGTGGCAGCCTGGGTAGCAACTCCTGTCCTGCCCTGGGGGATGCTCCTTTGCTCTGGACCACCTGGTCCGTGCCTTCGCCTGCCTTTCTGTAAGAAACCTGAAATTAGACTGTGTGTTCTACACAGACTGTTGGCTCTCAGGAAAAGGCTGGGTAGAAGCAGGGTCCTTGCTGCCCAGCACCGTGCTCTTGGCTGGGTCCAGAGAGTGGCTGCAATGCTGCCAGCACATGGTGAGGCCCTGCAGCGCTGAGCCTACCTTATGTGCCACCCTGAGACAGCCACTGGATGTTTCAGGGTCTGGCAGCCTCTATTGTAAACTTTGATGCCTGCTGGATCAGCCTCTGCTGTGCTCCTCCAGCTCTCCTTGCAGTAATTAGCACTAAAAACATGTCCTGTCTAGAGCTGCCACCACATCTCTGGCTTCTTCTCCCTTCCTTCATCTTTGAAGGGGTGGATAGTTGACAGGAGAACCTCCTCCTGCACTGGGGACAAGGGCAGCAGGGTGCTCTATGTATCCCTGCCTGCATCCCAGCCTGCTGAGCAGAGCTGCTGGCAGGAGCCAGCGCTCTGTCCTCTTGACCAAATTCATAAAAGGAATTATTTATGTCTTCTGCATATTTCTGGGCTTGACTGCCAAAAATGGCAAGCAGCACTGGGGCACCCTGACAGTGAGGTGGCTGGAGCAGCAGCTACGGCTGGGGACAGGCAAACAGAGACCCACCAACCAACCCCTACATCCCTGCTAATAGTAGGGGGAGCAGGCAAGGGGAAGGGGCTGGGAGGCACTGAGGATGAGCAGCTCAGCAATTCCTGATGGATTCAGTGCAGTCTCTTTTTCCCTGAAGTACTTCTTAAAAAAAATAAAAAAATAAAAAAATCATCCTTTTTTTAGCTCTCTGTAATGCACAAAAATAGCGAATATGTTGTAAGAGAGACAGAGGCGTGCCTGCCCCGAGAATCGCTGTCCTGGTTTGTGTCCTGAGATGTTTGATTGCAGCAGCTCTGTCAGATGTCTGCTGAGGAAGGGGGAAGAGCTGGCTCTTAAAAGGAGGGTTTCAAAGCACCAAAGTGGTGCCGGTCTCTTGAGAAGAGAGCAGGGAAGCCTGGGGAGAGAAACTGGATAATGTTTGCTTAAAAATGGTGGGGTTAAGTAAGCAGGAGGCTGCGGGGCAGCAAAAGAGGAGCAGGGACTGTGCTCCCACTGGCCAGGAACAGCCTCAGGCTCTGGAAATGTTCAGATCTTGTCCAGGCTTTTGTTAGGGCAGGACTGTGCCTGAGGAAAAATGGCTTTGCATTAAAGCCATGTAGCATAGCTAAAAACTTTGGTTTTGTTCAGAAATCGGGCAGCAGAACCACAGCGTTTCAGCCGTGTTCATATTAAGATGCTTTGTGGGTTGTGTTAATTTTGTCTGAATTCCCCACTGGAACAGCCCAAATGAACTGATGGTCTTGTTTTGTTTAATTTTGTTTAAATACAGATATTATATTTAACTATAATTTCCTTGTTATAGTTAATATTCATATCACGCATATCAATCTTGTTAAAGCACAGCGTTTCAGTGAGTCAACTTTTTCTTTAACTTCATTCCATAGGAAATGTCAAGATTCAGGGCTGCCTTTTTTTTTTTCCCACCAAGGCAGAAGGATTTTATTAAACTAAACCCATAATAATCAGGATTTCCTGCGGCTGGCAGTCCTGGTTCCTGCCCACATGGCTCCATAAATCCCAGCTGCTGCTGTGCCCCTGGTGCTGTGCTGGGGCTGTTCTGGTGGCTGCGGTGCTGTGCTGGTGCCACTGGCACTGCTAAATGGGAGGGGGGGGCAGGACCAGGTCCTGCTGTGCACAGGGAGATGTGCTCTACCACACACAGACACACCCCTTTTGTGGGGGGTATTATTGCTTGGGGTATATGTGCTCACTAGGTTTGCATCTAATCATACCAAGCTGGGTGGCAGCGTGCTGTGTAGGGGCAGTTATTGCAAGCTATAGGTACATACGTGATTCAGTCCCTCATCTCTATGCAACCATCCCCAAACTAGGGACATACATGTTGATGAAATCATGCTGTCAGATGCCAGTGAAACCTTGAATCAAGGACCCCATGAAAAATGCATGGACGAACACTTCCCTGCCCAGACCACAGGTTGCATTCATGATCAGGAACTTGATCTTTTCCTTTTTCCTGAAAATGAGAGTAGAAAATGCCATCCCCTGAAGTACTGCTGAGTGTCAGGATGCAGCATGCAGTACAGCCCTACGAGTGGAATTACTAATAACCTCCTAATGAGGGAAAATGACATTAGGCAGTCTTTAGCTGGTGCTTCCTTTGGATAATATAATCCAAGCGTGCAGGCTGTCAGCCTGCAGCCTAACCCCACTGCCACGAACAGGGAGATTCATTGGATATATTGACATTTATCTCATAATAAAATTTGTCAACTTCCAGAGTTTCTAAGGCTTTGTGCTGCAGAGCCTCTGTGCTGAAACCTGCTATGGCAGGAGATTAAACCCTTAGCTGGGCTGCAATGCACGGCCCTGATCCTGCTTCTGGGTGGGGAGCAGTCCTGCAGGTTCTGGCTTTGCTCTGCCTCTGTTCAAAGACAAAAATCCCATTAATGTCCACAGCCCCCGAGTGTGCACAAATGAAAGGGAAGTGCTTCCGAGGTGCAATCTTTACTGGGTTGATAATAATAGAGGTTTTTCAAGGGGGTTAAAAGGCAAGCAGAGGAAAGCTTCAGCAGCAGGGGAAGGCAGGGTGAGGGACTGGTTCTTCCATTCCTGGTCCCTGGCCATCAGCGTCGTTACAGCCTGCTGTCTGTGACGGAACCAGTTTATCTTGGAAATGCCATTATCCCACTGGACACCCAGTGACTGCTCTCTTTGCCAGAGCCACCTGAGGAGTCTGGCAATGAGGAACCCTGGGCACTGGGTCCTCCCCTGTGCTTCCTCCGGGATGGTAAGGGAGTGGTTTATAAATGCAGAATAGTTTTCCATCTGAAAGCACAGCTTTGTTGGATTTGTTGTATAATGACATCAGTTACATTTCTTTTACACTTCTTTCTTCTTCACGTAAGGATGAACCCTTTCCACTGCATTTTCAGAGGTGAGCAGTGTGAAGGTGTAGTGTGCTCATTCTCTTGGCTGCTTCAACACAGTCAAAAAACCTGATTTGGCATTGCTCTAACAAAAGCTGTCTGCATTTGTGTTCTGCGGTACACCTCAAACCCATAGTTTTCTCCCTTTATTTTGGATCAGAAGCTCTGTTTTTCCTAATCCCCCTTGTTGCTCTAATGGCTGACTGCACATCTTATTCCAGGGAGCCCATCAGCATGGCGTCTGGGCCTGAGAGACAGAGACCTGCCTTAGATAACAGTGCACAACTGTAATTGTTCATCTTGGCTAGCATGAATGCCTGAATGTACTTGCGGTGCTTCGGGACTATTGCAAGATCAAAATCTAAGTATCAGGAAACCCATTCCCATCCAAAGGCAGCCCGGGCGATCAGTGGGACATGGCTGCTTTGCTAGGGCTGAGCCTTCTATGTGTGAGATCTGAACGGCAGGTCCGGCCTCAGATCAGCCGTCCTCATCCCCTGGGCTTGTTAGATGTGGAACAGAGACTTTCATCTTGAGAAGCAAAGGGAACATGCGATGAACAGTCTCATTGGCATGGCAAAAATCTGGTCTGCTCTGAGCAGAGGGAAGGAAAGCAATGCCTGTTGTGTGTCCTCCATCCTCCCTGGGGAAATCAAGGCTTATAGCAGAGAACAGCACTGTCCCTCCTCCTGGGGACATGGCGCGAGTCCTGTTCAGTTCAGGGCTGGGCCTGGCGCTCCCTTAGAGGCTTTTTGCTGCTGGAGGTGTGCATGAGCATCCCTGTGGATATGGTGACTCTGAGGAAAGCAGAATATCTCCAATCCGTAAATGCCTTTTGCACACCCATGGTCTTGCACATGTGAACACATCTGCACACAGGCTGTCATGCGCATGTGCATGAATGTACATATGCATCCCTACATACACAAACCTGTTCCTTCTCTTAGCAACTCTCAAAATGAAAAATGTGCTTGCAAATTTTGTTGAATTCTGTGTTTAAGTCCTACTTTGATAGTATTGGTTTATCTGGTGATCTATTTTAGCTTGCAGTCTGTTGCTTCGTATTGTGGATTTCTGCCCCTTTCAGCTATTGGGATTATGTGTCCTGCTGACGTGTTATTGCAAACCATCTTTCACTGTCAGGATTCAGTCCTGTAGCTGTTACCTTTAGAGCAAAATTCTGCAGATTTATCCTTCCTCGCCAGAGTGACTGAACCAGCCCCATCTCTAAGTGACAGGGGAGTGGTAGAATTTATCTGGAAAGGGGATTTGTTTGTTTAATGCTGGGGACCGCATATTTAACCATTACTTGAACCATTCAATCTGGAACCTCTCCATCTGTGGCTCCTTTTGCTGTTCCCAGGGATGCATGCAGTTACATGGCCACTATTTAGTGGAACATGCTTGGATTGCTTCTTTCTCCCATAAGCTGTTCAGAACTGTTTTTCTTGAGAAATGAGATGTGAATAGATGAGTATTTCCTACCCCCTGATGAGGAGGGTGGTGCAAAATGGCTTTGATGGGATCCTGCTCCTGCAGCCCGATCAGGAGCAAGTGCCACATGCTCAGGATAGGAACTTTGGCTCTTTTCTAGGAACTTCTGCTCAGAACTGAGGCTGAACAGCCCTGCAGGAGAACAGAGTGCAAGGGAAAGCGTGGCCAGAAGTCGCTGTCTGTCCCTAGCATGAGCTGGGCATGACCAACCGAGCATGCCATTCAGTAGCCTTTTGCTGAGATACCAAGGAGACAGGACTTAAACAGGGGAAGTTTAGATTGGATATAAGGAGGAAATCCTTTCCTGTTAGGGTGGTGAGGCACTGGAATAGGTTGCCTAGGGAGGTTGTGAATGCTCCATCCCTGGCAGTGTTCAAGACCAGGTTGCACGAGGCCTTGGGTGAGATGGTTTAGTGTGAGGTGTCCCTGCCCATGGCAGGGGGGTTGGAACTTGATGATCTTAAGGTCCTTTCCAACCCTACCTATTCTATGATTCTATGACTGGCTGAGCTGGGGCATGGCTGGTTTTCAGGCTGTTCTGCATCAGCTGCAGCACAAAGATACTGTCAAACCATCCACACAGATAGCGGGCGAGATATCAGTGATTTTTCTTTGTGGTCTTGCGGTCTGAAAGCTGAGGCACACCTCTGTGTCAGTATGACATTTCCTCACTCACTCCTTGATGTCCAAGACCAGCTTGGTTAGATATGCCTGTACGTGAAATAAACCAAGGGGTTAGCATTCTTCTAGGAGATTCCCAAACTCGGGCATGTCCTGGAGTGCTTACTTTCCCATGCAGTTCTTTTAGCTTGACTGATCCCTGATCATTCCCCACCAGACCAGTGAGGACCAACAGAGGACATGCCCAGCTCCAACATATTATCGGTGCTGCTCCTGTCCCAGTGGGAAATCACATATGGATCTCTGCTCTTATGTGCCTTGTGGTGCCTCTGCCTGAGAAGGCTCCATCCAGCAGCTCCTGGAGACCTGAGCCCTTCCCAACACACAGGCTCGGGAAGTCAGCAAACAAGAAGCAGAAGTAAATAGGGAAGGCAGACAGAAATCCCATCAAAACATAACCGTGACAGACAAGCTAGGAGCAGCAATGAGGCTTTATTTACATGCTAATCAAATCTATCCTGCTTTGTCAGCCACATTATCTGAATTGAAAGAGGCTATAAATACTCAGGAGCAGAAAGAAGCTCCCAAGAAGAAAGCATCTAATTCTGGTGTGGTTTTGCTGTAGATAGAAGGATACACACTCTCTACAAGACCTGACAAAGAGTTTTTGCCCCTGCAGTGCACAAACAGCTATGCCTCCAAACCTCAGTCTGGACAGCTGTGAAGTGTCTCTTGCTATTTCCTTTCCCTGGCTGTTTGATATAGCACTCATGTGACAATCTGTGTCATCTTATGTCAGATACAACAGCTTGCGTTGTGTTGCTGCTTCTTGTTGTGTGAGTTTATCGCTTGCTATAACGCGGCGTGACTCCGCGCAGCAGCCTTCGTGCACGGGAGCACATGGCTTTGTGGAAATGGAAGTGCATTTCCCTACTCTCCCTCCTTTTATGCTT
The DNA here is from genome assembly GCF_028554395.1 of Pezoporus wallicus. Classification (NCBI taxonomy): domain Eukaryota; kingdom Metazoa; phylum Chordata; class Aves; order Psittaciformes; family Psittacidae; genus Pezoporus; species Pezoporus wallicus. The sequence goes on from NW_026636792.1 coordinate 2,218,366, forward strand.
TTCCAGGGTCACTCAGAACGGAATTCAAAACTGCAGTGCTGTAGTGGATTTTCTAGAACACTTTCATTACAACAAAAAAAGATAAATAGGATTGGGAGCATGGGAGGTAACCGCTGCAGCCATAAAGCAGGATTGGGCTTTTTTCAATAGGCAATGTTGGCATAAAATTGTAACTTCTCGGAGAATTTCAGTATTTGAATCTCAGTATCTAGCATCAGGATATATTTCTTAGCAGAAAATATGTTCTCTACTATTGTACCTGCTCTTATCACAGTGGCAGACTGAGTACAAAGGGTGTAATACCAGTCTTTGAAATGGGAATCTTGCCTCGGCTTTAATGGGATTAAGACTACAACTTTGATTTTGAGGAAAGTCAAGCTAAAAAGACATGGTGGATGCTGGTACATAAGAGGACAATTTTAAGATACTTGACAAAAGTTGGTTTAGATTTTATATTAGTTTGAGTAACATAAGAAAGGCAGAAATTTATTGCTTTCTTTGCGAACATACATGCTGTGATTCACTGTGTAGATGTCCTTTAGGGACAGAACAGTATGTAGTTGTTTAAGATCATAAAACTTAGAAACATGCATGGATGTCCCTGGCAGATAACTCCAGAACCTATTTCAGCTCGCTTCTCTCTGCATAATTTCAACAGCACGTAGGTGGTGGGTACTTTACGGCTAAGAAATAATCCATCGAACTAGGAAAACAAACACATTATACTGTAGTGGCTATGTACAAATGGACTGAGGGCTTCAGTACAAGATGTCCAGTCTCTTAGTCATGCTCTCTTTAAAGCCTTCCGTGACAAAACTGGGACTACGTAATGGTCTCGGCTTCATATAAAAGAAGAAAAGAGTCTCAGGTCCTCATGAATGCAGGAGAAAGCCTGAAGATACAGATCTAAAGATTAAAAAAGCAGAAAGCATTTAAAAAGCCTGAAAAAAAACAGTATTGTTGTACCCATCTCATGATCTGAATCTTTAAAGTTATCAGTATGTCCCTCTGGGTGTGATTCACCTAGGTCTTGGCATGTATGCAGCTGTCTGTAACAACCAGCACACACACTGTCCTCTCATCTCCTGACCTCCACAGTGTGTATGGAGGGTGCTGGCACTGCTTATTCCCAGCTAGGGGAAACTGAGACACTGGCTGGAGGGAGACCAGGAAAGCAGCACTGGAGTTGGGAGATGGGCAGCTCCAGGCTGGGTTACTGCCCTGGGCAGTCTCCTGCACGCTGTCCATCCATCTGGAGACTGGTGTGGGTCACAGGCATCAAGCTGTGTGTGTGTTCTTCACCACCAGCTCCCTGCCTTATTCAGCCAACAGTTTTCATCGTGTTTCCCACCAAGAGGCCAGGCCTTTGCAGAAGATTTTCATGCATGGTTCATAGAACTTGCACACCCATGAAATTGCCCTTTCTCTTATGGGCTCATGGACTGGATGGCTGGAAGACACACACTGAAATTTTACCACATCATAGCCATGGGTTGGAGGACAACCAAATTTTTTTTATGCAAGTTTTATTCAGGTACTTTTCATGTCCACGTTTGTGAAATTAGGACCTCAGGTACCTATCCTCTTTCTTTCATCCCTGAGACACAGGCTGATCATCCTTTTCCTTGTACCTCTTCTTCAACAGGTTCAGCTCCCTGTAGCTCTAGTAGACATCCTCTGAGCCCCTCCTCCCCTACCAGCTCATTTGGAGAGACTTTTCTCTGGGTGTTCTAAATAAAAATAGGTCAGTTGTAAGTAATTATTATGCAATGATTCTGCTATAATTTACCAGTTATAAAAATCATACAGTTGTAGCAAACTCTTGTTTTGGACATAATGGTTCCACTCCAGCTGTTACAGCTCTTCATATAAGTTGCTCTTGAACATTTTTCGGTTGTCAAATATTGTTCTTCCTGCAATGAATGAGCAAGTCAATGAAGTGTCTCTTTTTCTTGAGAAGAACTTGAAAAGACTGAGTATGCCAAAAATGTTAAGTGATAGTAGAGTTTTACATCCTAAAACTGTCTTTCAGCTAAAAACCAACCAAACTTCCAATCCCCATGTGGGTTAAATGAACGTTAGGGCTAGCTTGAATCTTAATTTTTAAGCGCAGCAGGTTTGAGATATGTATGCCTTAAATACCATATTTGCTGAGCATTTAGGGCTTAGCTGGACAATGAATTCTCTATTGTCTGTGGCCTGTGTTTGAGCCCTCCATCCTCACCCTCCCTACCTCCTCCAGTCAAGGCTGTTGGTCCTGCGGTGACAACCTCTGCTATGGTGCTGGTTCAGGGATCAGACACTGCAGGAGGCTTTGCCTCCTCTCCCTCTATGTGCATGCAAGCATCACAGCATGTGGCTCTCTGGGTCTAATGCCCTGAGCCAGACCAAAGGGTGAAGGATTCCAGGTACCCAGACTGTGACGAGCCTGACCAAGCGTGTTTCTTTAGCGTGTGGAGAACCTAAGCAATGCTCTTCTCCACCTTTTTCACATGTACAGAAGCAAAATGGATTGCTGTCAATTTTTTTTCTACCTATTTCCCCTTTCTAACATCTAGATTTTAAAAAAGTTCAATGCAATTTGTAAAATCCCCTAAGTTCCATTAGAAATAAGAATCTGCGTACAAGTGGCTGCTCTTTTATCTGATGGTGCAACGCAGTAGGACATGTTAGCTGGTATTTCTATTATACTCTTTTGTATGAATCTGAAGCACTGGCACTCCCAGGCCCCATTCTCTATTCTGAGTACAAGTTGTGCACTCTGTGAATAGGATCAGAGTTTCCTTTCTGGACTGATTAATGAGCATAGGCAGATGAGAGAGACTCAGAGTCAGCCCTAGGAACCAAAATGTGTCCATTTTTTCCTCTCCTCATCTTTTGCTTCACTTGTATGAACCACCTCCGCACCCAGAAACGTATTTGCAAAGTCTATTTTCAGCCTCACAAGGCAACATGATACATATCGGCTCACATTTATCGACTGAAAAGATGTTGATTGGTTAAAAATTACAGAGCAAACCTCCCTGGATGTAAACTGTGAGAGCTTTCTAGCCATTCATTTATACCATCTACAGAGCTGATACTATTTTTACCACTAAATATTAAAATGTTCTTTAATGCATAGACTATGCTAACGCTCACATGCAATTACTGGGAATGCACAGGCAAAGGCTATTTGGTTCTGCAACTGCAGTAATTAAACGTGCATAAATTAGGTGCATTTTTGTGAAACACGGCTGTTTGAAATGAAAAGTTTTTCACCTTTTAATTAGTAAAAGCTCAGATGGCTTATGAGGGCTGAAAAAACTAATGGGAGAAAAATCCATTTTACTGGGGGCCTTAGAGAGGGGAAAAAAGGTTGGGTTTGGTTCTACAAAATTCTGTTGCCTTTCAGCGCTGCTGATCAATGTTATCACTTAGAAACACGTTGAGGATCCACTTACAGCTGTTCTTCTGTCATCCCATGGTCATTATGTACATGAGATTGGCTGCCACCTTGCCCTAGAAGAATCTTGTGGGAAACTGTGGAGTCTGAGCTCTCCGTGGGCCTGAAGGATGTCCTGGATGGGAGTGGGGATGAGGGGAGCAGCACTCCTGGCGTGCTGCTCTCAGCTGGGTAAGGACAGAGTACAAGTACCCACAGGCCTGCTGCCCTACACACAGCCAGCAGCAGCATAAGGCTGGTGTTTTGCACCCCTTCTTACATGGAAAGTGAGTTTTCTGTCCCCTCAGTCACTATACATTCAAGCAGCAGATGTCAGGTTGTTATATCTCATTGTCAGACTAAAATGTCTCATTTACATTGTTCAGTAAAGGTCACTGGCAAAAGAGGTTACAGTCTGTGCTGGTCCAGCAGTGAATTCCTTATTCTGCCTTAAACATGCCGTTGCCTGTGCCTCTCTCTGGAGGACTTGGGTGCCTTCTGGGTGGGTGTTTACTTGCTGGAAAACAAAATTGTTCTTTTCATACAGAGGCAGTAATGCTTCAGGGTATAAATTGTAGTCAATAAAAACGTGGCTGTAAAATATGCATCACGCTGACGCAGAGACTGAGCAGCACTGGTGTGTGCCTTAACGTTATGGGCAAGATTGTTAAAATTACAGCTGGCTTTTTGTGTCTTGCTCTTATCCTCCAACATAAACTCTTGTAATATCATCTGATTTTATTGTATCGTTTTCCTGTCAGTCGCAGCAGACAGCCCCACCAAGGTAAAATCTCTGGAGCACTAAAAATCAGCTTTGTTTTATTTTATTTTGAGTGTTAGTTCTTGCTTATTCTTAACATACCAAAGGTGTCTTGGGGACAATATAGTAAATACATCCTCTCTCATTGATTAGGCTGTGCAGTACATACCAGCAGCTTGCTCACATAAGACAGGCTGGCCAGCTGTTAGGGGACCCAGGCAACCCATCTCTAGCAGAGAGATGTATCAGACTCCATTTGAGTTTAATGGGAGGGTAATGGAGCAGGAGAAATTAAGGCTGTGGTGTCAAAGAGCCTTTATTTTGATGTGCTTCAAGTCCATTGGATTTGTGTGTGGTGATCAGGTCAATCCCATCCAACACTAACAGCTGTAAAGTCAGAGGGCTCTTATGCCTTCCCTTGGGACCCCAGTGCTTTTGACTTGCTGCAGCCTTTGGCTTCCTTGTGCTCTTCTGGATGTTGGCAACAGTGGAAATAACTCCTGTTTGCCCTTGTTGTTGTATTACCTGTCTGAATATATAGAGGTCCCCTGATGCATCACACTTGAATTAGTCTTTCATCTTGCTCAAAGTTGAGTAAGCAAAGCTGGTGGAGGTACTATGCAAGGATCAGGAAAAGTCAGGGAAGGGGGTATTGTCAGCCAAGGCATTAATTTAGGCTCTACAGTCTCCATGCAAAAGTGGTTATACAGTAAAAAAATAATAAAAAATAAATTGCCCTGTACATCATTTCCTTGTGTAAAACTCAGATACTGGCACTGTTACTGCCTAACCTGCAAGATGCCCACTCATTCAAACTGAGATTGGACCACGTCCATTGATTATGTATGGCAAAAAGATGAGCAGAGGACTGTCCTGTTCCTCTGTGTTTGCCTTTCATTCTTCCCAGACCAGACCAAGGTATTTAAAAACAAGCAACCTTAGAATATGCATGTTTTAAAAAGGAAAAATAGATCAGTAAAGCTGTTCAGACACAGCAGAGCGTGCTCAGTACACATTGTATTTTGGGAGGGACAACTGAGCTGTGCTCAGGAAGGCTGCTGAGCTAGAAGTCAAGTTTGGGAAGCTTTGCTGCTATGAAACGTTTCAGTTCTTCCTTTTTAAAATCCTGGTAGATGCGAATAGGCTCTTCCCAGTTGTGGAGGATTGAAAAGCACCACCACACCTTTTCAGTGTGCCCTGGCAAGAGCCTGTGGGGCAGTGCCTGCTCCCAGGGGAAGTTGCCCACAGAAATTCCTGGTTTTGTTTGCAGCACGGGCAAATGATAGGGGTACATTTTTGGAGAGGCTCTTGGGCAGCAGTTACTGTTAGATGACTTCAAAGAAGAGACAGTTCTGGAGGAACGCAAAAGTGACGTTCACCTCCAAGAGATTCTGGACTGCTCATCAGGTTCTCTCTGCCAGTATCTGAATCATTATGATAATAATATAGTAACAATAGTAATAAACTGTGACCATCTGCAGTGGAACATTAACCATTTACCCACTGTCTGTCATAGTTCTACAAAATCAGCATCATGGCAAGTCAAAAATATTCCCAGGTCATTAATTTCATCCTGAGATCATCATTCACCACTGTGTTTTCTTTAAGGCCAGAGATTTTTGCCCCAAGAGGTCTTATGCATGTGTTTTCCCATGAATTTTCAAAGTTGTTAATGCCCAAGGGATAAGGCAGTGATGTGGAAAATAGCCGGCCCTCATACGATTAGTGCTCATGATGATGCCATGTGCTCTCTGGTTCATTGAGGATAAAACAAAATTCCAGTCCAGCTTCCAAAAGCTCCAAAGTTCCTAATTCCTATGCAAATGCCTAGCAGCATAAATCTATTAGTCCAGCTATGAATTAAGTAGCTAAATATTTTGTTGTTTCTTGGCATATGTATTTGACTGTGGCTCCCTGCAGGGCAGAGCAGAGGATGGTGAGAAAGGACCAGGGCACCTTAATTCTGGGCAGAGAGAGGAGACCATGCATAACCTTTTCTTTCTATGGAAAAGTTCCTAATCCTCTGAAGGACTAAAACATGCCAGGCAGGATCCAGCTATCTGACCTCCAGTTATTTCAGCTGCTGCCTCTGAGGATTAACCCCTGTATTTCACTTAGTGCTGAAGCAGCTGTGAAAAGCTGGAGCCTGGCTGAAGTCATGAGTCATTTGGAAAGAGGATAGTGCTGCTGAAACAGGGCATCCTGAATGCCCCTCAGTCACTGTGGATTCCATCTCCTCTTCCCAGCCTTTTTTCTTCTACAAGAAAGGAATGAGGTCAGAAGGACCCTGAATATTTTCATTTTTAGCTGGCCAAGAGGTCATTGCCCTTTCCATGCAAAGAAGGTTATGGGAGCTGCTGGCACAGAGTTATTCTGTAAAGCTTTTGACTAGAAATAGAAAACTTAGACCTGTTCTGACCCTCATCTTAGCATGCACACAAGCCGACCCAGGTTTCCATTTATGATTCAGAAGGAGATGATGGGCCTTTTCTTTTCTTTGTAAAAATGCCTTTAATTCACACTTTATCTAGAAAATGTGTGAAACAGTCACTCTTCAGAGATCAAGAAAATTCTGTTTGAGTTTAGCAGGAGGATAGATCCAGGGACTGTGTGCATCTTCTGACCAGACTCTTCTAACTTCAAGTGAGGGAACATGTAACTCCTTGGAACTGATGTCTTTTTCCTTTGAGTGCCCTGTTGTGGTCTTATTTTTGGTGTCATTGCTTAAAGAACATACAGTGGCTCAGAGAAGACATTTCTTGTAGCTGAGCAGACTTTGTGGGGAAGTTTTAAGGGATTAAGTCCCAGTCCTGTTGCTCTTTGTGCAACCTCACAGCCCTGTGGCACTGTGATTACATCACTTCGTGGCCATGATGCGGTTATGGGTAGAGGGTAGGCAGCTCTCTCTGGTGCAGCCTGGAGATCCTGAATCTTCCAGAACAGATGGAAAGAAAAAAGACTTTGTTTAATGCAAGACAGAAAAGGAAACTTCCAGTACATAATTGCTGCTCTATTCGTATTGTTTAGACATTTAAAGCTTGTGAAACTCCCAGGAGAGGAATGCGATCAATGACTTTGCTGTCTCATAACATTTTGTCTGTCCCAAGAGCAACAAAAGAACTGAACTGCAAGCTAACAATGAGATCCCTCTGAGTTTCCGAGTGATTCAATGTCCCCTTCTGCTGCCATGGCAGAGAGCACAGAGCTTGGGGGAGAGCTCGCTGGCATTTCGGTGGCTGCCCGCTTGCTTTGTGCTCCTCGGCTCATGGCCTGGGTCTGAGTACAAAAACTCTCCTGTTCTGTAGCTCCCAGGGCTTGTAACCATGTATGGTATAGATCTACTCTAATTGCATATTTCTGTGGCAGCTTGTATATATGGTTTGTGGCATCTCATGAGCAAAACCGATTGCAGCTAGTCAGGAAAGTGGCAGAGGGAGGAAGGAGTTTGTCATTCCTCAGGGTACCCTTTGTGTTGAGGGAGAAAAAATATGGGGCGATGGAGAAAGAAAATCTACTGCTTTCATGTTTTAAAAGAGCAGGTTAGAAGGACCATGTGGTTATATTGAGATCTGGGAACAATCTGATGCTGTAGAAATGCTGTTTGGGAACTTGCTGGTGAAATATTTTGGTTAGAAGATGACTGTTGAAGCTGAAGCTGCATAAATGGAAGTGTCAGTTTTCAGGGCTCCCTTCTTTGAAGCAAGTTTAAAACAAGAGTTTAAAAGAAGCTTTGAAACGGGATTTTCTCATGTGTGATTCAAGACAGCTGTTATAATGAAACTTCAGCTAATTTATGCTGAAAATTGATATTAAAATCAAACAATTTTTAGAATTCTGAAAAAAAGGATTTGAAATAATATACAAATAATTTAGATTATCTTCCTTGTATGAACTTTTTTATATTTTCAATTTTTATATTTATATTTTATTTTCTTTTTTATTTTCTCTTCAAATTTGGGCATAAATTTTCCTTCACTCTCCAGTGCGAATTTAGTCTAGGGACTGGGTGAGGTTGGAGGATGGGGCACCTGCTTCCCACCAGTGCTGTTTCTTGGTGGCTGTCACCTACTCCAAAGAAAAAGGGGTCTGAGTCTTCTAAAGCTCCTTTCTCACTGTGCTGCTTGTAGTCTGTCATACCTGCCCCTTAACTCTTGATGGGTAGACAGTTTGGCACTGGGATTTGTGTTTGATTTGTGGTGGGAGCATCAGTAATTGCTACAGCTAAGGATGTGTGTACAAGCACCTTGTGTATCTGCCTGTCTGACAGGTGGACATGGGAGATGCTAAAAGACTGTCAAGGCCAAAGGCAGAACGTTTTCTCCTCCTGGATATGTTGCAGCAAGTCTGAGGGTGTCCTTAGGGAAATGATTCACCCCTGCTTGCAAACACTTTGTCATCACGAATGCCAGCCCTGGAAACGCAGCCGCTGGCCTTCAAGCACCGAGACCAAGGAGAAAAAGCTTGACTTCATGTCTCTGAATGATGTCATTGTGGCTACTGCGGGATAAAGAGGGTAGAGACTTCCTGAATTCTCAGGCAGGGTTCCTCCTTTCCGTCCCATGTGGGAAAAGCAAGTAAAGTCCCATGCCAACCCCAGCCTAAACCCCCCCAGGTACGTGTCCTGCTGCATGTCCATCTGCTCCTGGGGCCTCCAATGAGAGTCGTTTCCTCAGGACCTTAGGAGGAGAAAGGGCATTCATATACCTTGATTAATAATCAACCAAAGCTCCTTGGACCTGTTTCCATGGGGACCGCAGCATGGCTTAGGCTTATCTTCAATGTAGTTAATGTGTATAATAAAAGCAATGAAGACATCACAGAGCAGACTTCCAACCTGTGTCTCCGTGGGTGGGTGCACTGTGTTGGGGCTGATTCCCTCCCTGCTGCTGTTGCTTATGCAAAGGGCAAGCATGAGGCTGGAGAGGGATCCCTGCAGCATGCTCTGAGGCTGTTTCCAAAGCCACAAGAGGGCCAGCACAGCAACAAAGGGTGGCAGGGTCATTGTTTGAAGGATGCGATGAATAGGCAGCAATGCAAAAGGTCACTGGGGGGGTGAAGTTATTCAGCTGCTGGTGCTGTGCTGTGACTGTTTTCACAGCTAATGTGATCCAAAGGGCTCCAGGCTCTGTCTTAGCACTCCAGATGCTTCTGAGATGCATCAGCCTAGGTGTTTCAGGGCTGAAATGGTTAGCCAGCTCATAAGAAAAATTTAGGAAGACAGGAAGATATCCAGGAAGTCTTGCTTAAGACCTTTGCTAAGACCCCACTTTATGCCTGAAGTCGTGTTCTCAGATGAAGAGCTTTGGTACGGTCGAAAAGCCATCAAATGAGCAGGAGTACTTTTTAATGGAGACAAGAAGGAATTAGCACAATTAACAGCCATCGCTACAGACACTGTTGGTTCTGGTGTTAGATCTGTGTATTCCAGGTGGGGGTTTGTATGCAGAATGAAATTTTTCTTTTGTATCCCACCCATATAGAATCATAGAATCGTTAGGGTTGGAAAGGACCTTAAGATCATCTAGTTCCAACCCCCCTGCTGTGGGCAGGGACACCTTACGCTAAATCATATCACTTCTAGGACCAGTAAAATGCTGTCCTGTCTGGTTTGTGATCTTATAGTATTTCTTCTAGTCAGAACAGAACAGAGGTGAGCTGAGATAGTCAAGTATTAGCCCCCTTGTTTCACTCTCTCTGTGAAGAAATAAGCTGGTCCTTTTGCCAGTATGGCTGATCTTGCCCCAATATCTTTTGAATATCCAGCTAATGTAGCACATGAACAGTGTTGTCCTGGGGAACTACCTCTAGGCATTTTGAAATGAGACAAATAGTTGAGAAAGAAAAAATTCTTTCATTCCAGGCATATAAAAGGCAATCTGTATGATGATCACGCATGTAAAGTGCATTAAGCAGCAGGTGTGAGAGGCTGCTCAGGTTCTGCCAGAGACCATTACTGCAGCAGAGAAAGAGGCAAGCAGACCCACAGGATGCTAGCAGTTCCTCTCCCTTTTTTGACACATTTAGTATCTCAGCATTCCATGCAAAAGCTGCTGGAGCTCTGTGAGCTTCCCAAACCAAACATGCTACGGATAACAGGGGGAGTGTTGTGTGCTGACCAGTCAGACGGCAAGTTCCTGCCTAGCCAGAGCCTGGCACACCTCGGTTGGGTTGGGTTGGCTCAGACATCGCGCTCACCTTCCATCTCTGTTCCAACAAGAGTTTTCATGCCACTTCAACAAGTCCACTCTTCACAACAATCACAACTGATTGCCCTCATTGGTCACGTGTGGTGTGAAGAGATATTACAGTCACTTCAGAGAGACAGGCAGCCCAGCCCTGCTGTCAGTGACAACCAGCCTGATGGTGTCCTATCACCCAGCAGCATGTTCAGTGAGGCCCCTCAATTAAAATGAAAGTGCCAGCCACTAGATACAGGGCCATCCAGAGGGTCTGCAAAGCTTGCAAGAAAAAAGCCCCATCCCACGTCTCCTCAGGGTGGAGGCACACCAGGACTTCCCCTGCATTCCTCCAAAAGTTGCTCTTCCTCCTACTCCAGCCTGTCGTCTTCTGAGCTCAGAGGCTGTTTTCATGCAGCAAGGCTGGAGCTTAGCTCAGCTCATGGCTTCCAGTTTCTAATTCTGTTATGCAGGACCCTGTTGTTTTGTGAGCAGTTGTCATGTGTGAAGAGCAGGCGAAGCTGAGCAGTTGAAAGAAAACTGTGGAAAGGAGTTTGCATTGTAGAAGTCTTGGGTTCTCCACATGTTAGTTCCATACCTCTTTTGTAAGGTGCACAAAATATTCAGCTGCTGTATACAACATACATTGCACTGAATACCTTTGGATAAGACCTAAATCATCTTCTAAAGAGGTAAATCTCATCATCTCACCTTCTGTCTTGAGGGTGAGTTGATCATGCCAGTAGCTAACAAAATGTTAAAAAACATCCTATTTCAGACAGCCTGGCTCTTCATCATCTTTTCCAAGATCAACTCGTTCTTCAAGCTCTGAGTAGCATCATGCAATGTATTCATGCCCCCGGCTTCACAGGAGCTCCCACATAAGCAGAATAAACCGGTGAGAAAACAAAACAGCCTTGTTTTGAGTCAGGATGCAGCACAGATTACATCTTGTACAGCTCCCAGCACAACTGGAGCACATATTTGGTTGAGGGGCTATGGGAGTGATGGAAACAGACAAGAAGACAGCAATAAATTCCTTCTTGCATGCCAAAAGCTTACATTTCTACAACACCATGGGATTCAGAAGAGCTGTTCCTGCTTCCGCCAGTGTATAGAGGAGACCCAAAGCTGGAAGAAACACTGTGTTTCCTTTGAAAAGAGATGCTAAGCAGCAAGAGCAGCTGGCTTTGGCAGTCAAGATAATAATAAGTTTGAGAGGTAGATTATTTACAGCATTTTGGATCTGAAACAGTGATGAATACAATATGAACACTAAGGCTAGGCTCTGCTGAAGGGCTGGCAATGACTGCTGCTTGTTAGGAGAGAAGCATATAGTGTGAAACACATAAACAAGGAAAATCACTATACTGCATAGGATAAAATGTTCTCATCTTACTCCAAGGATCCAAGCCGAATAAGTCTTTTATTATGCTTAGGATTAATGACGTTCTTTGGGCAAATTATTCTAGTTATTTCCCTTTTCTTTTTTGAGCTTTCTCAAAGAAAGGAAATGAATCTTTAGCTGTGTAAAATATTTTCATTTGAATCTTGGCTTTTTCAGATATTCATTTTCTACTCCCACACCTCCATAGTTCATGTGTCATTGAATGAAATAATGAAGCCAGCATGGCTTGTTATCAAACAGTGGTTTAAGGGCCGACTCTGACCTCGCTCTTACAACCGTTTGATCTACCTTGTTTCTGTTGACTCCAGTACAGTTTGTCCTGCTTGGTCTCATGGAAATTGTAAGAGGATCACTGCAGACCTTATCCCAAGCTGTTCAATTAATTTGCTTTTCAGATACCTGGAATGGTTTGGAGCCAAGCCCTTAGTCAATTCCGGCATTTAAGAGTTCTTTTAGAAAGTTGTCCAATAGATCACAAAGCTCTTTCATAAACTTGTCCCAGACAATCTCTTCAAATTGGGAATATGGTTTTTCCCGACAAGGTTTCCAGTATTCCTATTTTTCACAGTTCTGAAAAGCTTTGAGAACATGGATTAACTGCAGCCATTCAACACAGCCAGTTCTACAGGACAAAGAGATATAAAAACTAATGGTTGTCCCACTCCCTCCCCCTTGAACTCTTTCCAAACATCAGCATGGTTTTGATTTGGTTAGAAGGCACTGATTTATTGCCGAATTTCTTGATTCTTAGGATTAAAGCTGTGAATGTTGGTTTTTTCCCCCTATATCCTGATCACTGTGTAACTCTTCTCTGTCAACCTGGGATTTTGCTAGTTCTCTTTCTTTCTGCAGTGTTTTTGGATTAGAAAATAGAAGTGCTAAATAAGTTATTAGTCATTATAACTAGGAACACTACTAGAATGACATAACTAGAAGCAGCTTGTGCTTCTAATTCTGACTAATATGTTTGGGGGAGCGGACTGAGGACTCCAAAGTCATTTAGTAATGTTTGTCCTGCACATGGAGCCTCCAGAGGATCTCATCAGGCTCTGGGGCAGGAAGGCTATCAGCATGTTGTGTAGAGATGAAAAAAATGACGACTTGAAAAGTACGTGTATGGTAAGTTACTCTGGACTTGGGAATGCATTCAAAATGCAAGTCATGCTCTCTGAGAAAGGAGAAATCAGGAATATCACCATTCAGTCAGCTTCCTTGGCAGGAGAGAGTCTGATGGGAGAAGTCAACATACCACAAAGGCCCCGAGCATGCCAAACCCCTGCAATCTACAAACATCAGCTGTGAAGTCAAATCACAAACACGATGAACTTCCTTGAGCTGGGAGTGCAGTGGGGCAGGTCTGACCCCCCCAGGTGTAGCTGAAGTGACCCAAAAGAGGGCATAGGGAAGGATAAGACACTCTTCAGGTCCTTCCAAGGGCTGTCTCAGAGCCCAGAGTAATGGCCTAACAAAGGGATTAGCTCTAAACGGTTTTATGTTTTATGTTTGTAGGCTCTTTCTGTCAGTGCATTTGCAGTTGTGTAACTCGAGTGTTTGCTGTAAGTTTATTCTGCAATATGCTTGAAGTAAAAACTCAAATGAATCTGTCAGGCACAAAATGCTCTGCTTTCTTCAAAGCCGTAAATCTAGGTAACACTGAGTTACAGCTCACTGAGGTACTTGCAAACCAAGTGAAACCCAAGGATCTCACTGGCTGAGATGCATCTCTTGTTACGAAAGTTAGGAAAAAGGCTGCTAATGTATAGGATTAGGTTTTGGTGGCAGTAAAGAGGAATAAATCGCTATTGCTAAATAGTGAGATAGGGCCCCCCTGACAAAAATTTGGCAGTGAGGAGACAATCTCAACAAACGGAAGCTATTAAGCTAGAGGTTGTTCCTTTGAGTCTGAATGCTGAATAAATGAAGAGCACTGTCATAAATATTCAGTGCTCTTGGGTCAGGTGTCCTTCCCAGAGTCTATCAAATGTTATTATATGGTGACCGTTGATGCATTTTTGACTCTTATTCAACATTTTTAGTGAACTCTGGTGAATGATGCTTCTCTGCAGAGAAACATCTCTACTCCTTGAACTTTGCTCCTAGTGCATGCAGTTTAACACAGGGATGGCAGATGCCTTGTCTTTTCCAAAGGCTGATGGCATGTGGGAGACGCCAATGAGGTGCAAAAATTTCACTTGTGCTTAAACGCAACATAGAATTGTAGAATCATAGAATAGATAGGATTGGAAAGGACCTTAAGGTCATCAAGTTCCAACCCCCTTGCCATGGGCAGAGACACCTCACACTAAACCATGTCACCCAAGGCTCTGTCCAACCTGGCCTTGAACACCGCCAGGGATGGAGCATTCACAGCTTCCTTGGGCAACCCATTCCAGTGCCTCACCACCCTAACAGTAAAGAACTTCTTTCTTATATCCAATCTAACCTTCCCCTGTTTAAGTTTGAATGAATAGTCCCTGCCCTGCATCCCTATAGGCCCCCTTCAGATACTGGAAGGCTGCTATGAGTTCTCCACGTAGCCTTCTCTTCTCCAGGCTGAACAGCCCCAACTTTCTCAGCCTATCTTCATATGGGAGGTGCTCCAGCCCCCTGATCATCCTTGTGGCCCTTCTCTGGACTTGTTCCAATAGTTCCATGTCCTTTTTATGTTGAGGACCCCAGAACTGCACACAATGCTCCAGGTGAGGTCTCACGCTTTATCTTGTATCCTGCAGTATCTGAGCCTTTCCATGCACTAACTGTGCTTTCATGGGAAACCACAATCCTACCTTTCAGAACTTTGCTTGTTTTCATAAAGACTTTCTATTTTAAGGCATTGTTTTGTCATATGTTTTCGTAGCTCCAGGTTAGGACCTCTTACAAGCTACTGTTAGCTCCAGAAATCATTTTGTCTCACGTTCATCATCAAACAGTGTTGTAATATTGATGCATCATTACTGTGTCAAGATAGTAATCTGAAAACTCATTTGTTTAGTGAACAGTTGGACAGATGCTTACTTAACCTTATTGTAGCTGCTTCTGAGGTGTCCAAGGTTTTATTAGACCTCTTTGAAACTGCAGGAAAAAGAGCCTATTCGCTGCCTCTTCTCCACTTCCACCCCATGACACCTGAGCATGGGTCAGACCTATTTGCTTATTCACATCAGGAATTCATTTTCATATATGACTTCTCAAAGTTTATTCCTGTCTGGGTGTAAAACCCCACCTCAGGACAAATGTGCAATTCTGCTTCAGGCAGGAGGAGGCTCCTCCAGCCATCTGGAGTGAGGGACCCAGCATCCCTGGCCTCTCTGCATCAGACCTCCACCGGGATGCAAGGGCTGTCACAGGCTGGCTTTGTGGTGTGCTCTGTCACTACTGTTGTCCTTCAGCACCAAGCACGGACACAGCTGGACCCTGGGGTGGCTCCAGACAGATACCTTAAGCAGTGTAAAAGGAACCCGCTTAAATGAAGTTTCCTCTCCTGCAGGTGAATTGGCTGAAAGGAGCAGAGCAAATTACTTTTGGCTAGGCTGTTTCTTTAGCAGACAGAGAAAGAGCCCCAGAGCAAGAGAGAGACTGTCTCAGGTTGCAAAGGTAGAGAAACAGCTTAATTGAGGCACAGATGATGTCTCTGTTTTGATATTTTAATAATTGGCTGGCTCAGGCACTGCTCTGCAAGCAGGTGGCAAACACATGTCCTCTGAAGTCAAAACACAAAGACAGGGTGTAAGATTTCTCCTCCATAGAATATTGAAGGGCAGACCTAGAAATATCAGGTGTTCTGAAATAAAATCACATACTATTTGGCTTTTGCATTTAATTCCAATTTTTATTCCACCTGTACCAGGAAAGCAATATACTGTAGAGCAAAGCATTTTCCACTTTGCACTACATTGTCTTGTTTCTATTTATTAAGATACTTCTTGGGTACTGAATAAATCAGATATGCACTTGTTTCTTTAAGTCTCTCCTAAAAAAATCTGTAGGATTTTACAATGGATAATGTTCTTTCTTAAACCAAGTATAAGATGATATAGATAAAGTATAATTCTCAGGATCATATGATTCTATGGAATCATAGAAATCACTGCATAAATTTCTCCATAAACATTTTATTAATGCCTGCAGGTTACAATAATGCCACTAGCAATGGAGCTGATTTCTACCCACTTTGTCCCTACAAGTATCTGAGAGACTTTTGCAGAGGAGGAGATGAGGCAGAGCATCAAAGGAACTGATTCACGTGAGATAGGAAAGCGCTGAGGCTCACATTGCTCTTGAGTGGCTCTTCATGCCAACAGAAAAGAGCTCAGACATGCACAGAGACCTCCTGCTCCTCAATGGAGTTCATAAGCCTCATGCCAGAGCTGGGCAGTCTCCAGCCTCCCAAACCCATGGGCTGACTTTTGCAGCAGTATTTCAGGCCTGCCCTCCTCCTCTGCAGGGTCTGGGGGCATGAGAGAAGGCTTTGGGAGCTAAAGCACCTCTAGAGGAATGGCAGACACCCCACACAATGCCCAGAATCAGTCCTGGTTGGGAAACCAGAGACATTTTGCACCAGTGTAATGATTTTCCAATGAGCCAGTGCAGAGCCAGCACCTTGAAGGGAGCAGGAGCTGGCACAAGAGGGACAGAGTTGTGATGTTCCTGTTATGATGGCCGGGGACTCCCCAAATCCTCCTCAAGTCAGAAATGTTTCACAGAAGCGCGCCAGTACCGACTAAGTGTTTGATGGGAAATGTCAAATCATTTTGACTTTCCTGTTTGGTTTCAATAACATCAAAGGTGTTTCATTTTGCTAAGGTAGAAATGTTTCCCTTTGATTTGATCATTTCAATTTGAGTCAGTTCGGCTTCTATGTTAGGTGAAAATACAAGCTTTAAAATGTGAGCGTATAAGACTATAAGGTTCACATTCTGTTTAGTCTTTTATAGTAGATTATGACTCTGCAGTTTTAGCACAAAACATTGTACTTCATCAAACTGAAACAATTCAACATTATCAAAGCACGTTGTAATCCCTTGTTCTCTTTCCTGTTGTCCCAAAGAAAACAAAAGTAACGGCTCCCCAGACCATCACAAGTTTCCACGACACAGATTTTTACGATTAGCTTTGCTAAAGGAAAGATAAAAGCAGCATGCTACCTGTTGAGTTTGGAGGATTGAAATCCGTCTGTGGGGCGTAAAATCAGGGACTATCAGAGTGGGAAATGTGCAGGCTTTCTCCTTTGCACTTTGTCCCTCTTTCCCGCATCAGAAGTGCCTTTTGGAAGAGTTCTGGCAGGGTTTGTCAGCATATACCTGTGGGGTTTTTAACTTTGCTGTGCATAGAGATACTGACTGAACTTGGAAATGCATTTTCAATGCTGCTCTTAGTTCACGTTGAACCAATATGTGCTATTATTTCCGCTTCACATGCTCCATAGTTCTCTGCTAATAACTTTCACAAGCTGCTACCTTCTCTGCACAGCTCCATTGCCATTGTGCATGTTCCAAGTTCCCAGCTGGGTTGCTCCAGGACAACCCATCTCACAGGACGAAGGGCCATTCCCACAGTGAATGGGACTCCAAAAAAACAGCTCCATCTGACTTTATATCTGCAGTGAAAAGAGAGGATAACAAACCCAGCAGTGCTTCACAGCAGTTCATATAACACATTAAAAGGCTGAGTGTATAGCAACCATATAACTGCCTTGGCCATTAGAGAAAGAAACAAGCCAGAAAGCACTGCAATTTGGGAAGAAAAGGGAGTATTGGATTCCATGTCTATTTTAGTGCAGCTGGGAATATCACAGCACCTGCCATGCCGGGCTGACTTTGCTCTCATGAATTTCTCCATCACCCCACCATCCTTGCAGATGCAGTTGTGTGTATCTTGGGGAGGGAGTAAGATTTTCTCCATCATGCAAGTACCATGCTGGAAGGCGGCAGCTGCTCCTGGGCAGTCCTGCCGCTGTGTCCCTGTAGGAGCTTTCAAACAAAAATCACCGTAAGTAACACAAACAGGAGCCAATTTTTGCCTTATGCTCGCAGGTTGGGACTCAGCTGCAGTGAGTTTCCCCCAGTTCATGCTTCACTGTGCGAGACAGGAGATCTCCAAGGCTTCACTCACAAAACGGGGATTCTTGGAGGTCCCTGGCACTATAAACTCAAAGCTGGACCTGGGGGGGAATCTTTCAAGCCTGACTATAACTGGTGCTGAGGGACTATAGATCTTCATCTCTCAGACACACAGAGCATTGTTAACAAAGGCAGAGTAAATTTACTTCTTCATAAGATTAACAATTAATAATTCAATATCTCTCCAGCTGCAGCTGTAATGTAATCATGGTGTGTGTTTACCACTTGGTTTCAGCTCATTGCAAACTGATGATTCTCAGGTTAATTCTCCCGTGTGCCAACCTTATCTTGTCTCAGAAGGAAATTATTAATAAATTCTCATCTATCTTGGGGAAGCCATTCCAGATTTACATTTTTTTAGAGTGTATGGATTCTTTCGTTCTCCCCTCAAGGCCTTTCAGTCTTATCTAAACAAAACATCCCTGTTGTCATACCAACCATGTAAATTTGTGTTCACATATCTTTCTGGTTTCCTACTTACTTTGTAACTCAACTCGTATCGCTTCAGAACATAAATTCCTACAAAATAGGACAATGTTATCCTGCCGCCTATCAAAATGATTCATTTCATAAGTTGGTTTTCGAGGAAATGGATAATTCTCCAACTGCCAGACTTTGAGCAGTGGAAGGGTTTAGAAAAGCTGTTAGAATTTTGACTTCTGGTGACAGTGAGGCTCAGCGGGAGAATCCCAGGTTGTATTCCTCCTCCTGTGTTACGTTCACAGGCTCTAGTTAGCCATTCCCAACTGGTGCACAGGAGAAACTGATTGCAAAGTATGATTGCAAAAGCCACCGTAAAAACCATGTGAGAGCATGCTGCTGCATACACAGTCCAGGAAACAAATGCAATCAGAGGGATAAAAAAAAGTGAGCATTTGGGATTTAGCCATGGCTGGGTTTTGCAGCAATCAATGCAGTCCACTCAGGCAACATAGTAAAAGCAGATAGTTGAGCTTTTCTGTTAAACTGTGTTACACCTACTCTAATGGGAGGCTGGGGGGTTCTCAGGGCTTGACCAAGCTGCTGAGAATTGAGAACATGAGGGCTCTTCTCTCAGCTAAGGTGGAGATACAGATTTCAGGGGACCTAGGAGGAAGCAAGCAATCAAGAGTAATGGATTCTTTTATTAATATGACATTGATAAAGTCCTTTAACCTCTGGAAGACACAGTGTCATCAATAAAACTGGGGCAATGGTCAATTTATTTCTGCCACAGATGCCACTTGGTGATGGAAATGCAAGCAAGGAAAGGTAAGACCTGGACATGGAGTATTAAAAGGGTGGCAGCTTCCAGAGGAAAACTCACCTCTTGAAAATAGTGTTATCACAATGGCATATTCAATTTGCTTATCTGAATAGGATGAAATTCGGTCTCCACTGTTTAGGGCTATGTATTCAGGAAGAAGTATTTTTAACCTCCCCTCTGTGGCTTGCCTGCTTGCATGCTGCAGATTCACCAGTGGCATGAATATGAAAAGAACACAGCACGAAAATAGCATTGCAGGTCCCAATCCTGCACCGCAATGTGCTTTGCTGAGTCTCCTTAAAATCATTCAGATCTTATTTCATTGCTGATATCAGCTGTACTCACCAACCTCATGGCAGACCGAGGCCTCTGAAATTACACTACACATTTGTCTTTCCCTCTAGAAGAAGTCTCTGTTCATTCTGCCATACGTGGTAGATACTCATTGATCTTATTATTATGCACATGTGTATTGCCAGCAGCAGAAAAGGGCTGCTGCTTTGGGGAGAGGCCAGTGAAGTTGTATTGTTCCATATGCATTTTTGTGCCCGGGCCTGCTTTATCCACCAAGTTTAATTTTTGCTCCAAATAAGTATTTGAAATGGTTCTTGGCAGATGTGGGTGAGGAAAATGTGTCCTGTTGGACATGACTGGCATTGCACGTTTGCAAGGTGCTAACTGCAGAAAGTGCTTTGCAGAGCTTGTTAATTAGAGTGATTTCAGTGTATCTGGTGGTCATTAGCACAACCAAGCCCAGCTGGCAGGCATAGTCCAGCTCAGGCTGCAGTGGTCTTGAATAGGGAGAACATGGACAAGGAACCAGATAGAAATGGCACAGAGAAGGGCGAGACACTCCTTTGTAAGCCAAACTTCTTGAGTCAGCTGTCAAGGGAGTGACCAAGTTTCTGTTAATAAAACATGGGCAACAGCAGAGAGGCACTGGTGCTGGAGTGTTACTGGGAAGGGGAACAAATGGGAACTGGCATGATGCAGCAGCTGAGAGGAAGAAGAGCACACAGCCCTGCCCAGCACAAGGCAGGCAGCACATGGGAATGAGCCTTTCTGCAGCCTGGGTAGAGGCTGCAGGTTCCTTGGCCAATACTCAGCCCAGGAGAGTCTGGGCATGCCAGCTTGGTCCCATATTGCTGTCCTTGGACAGCAAGGTATGGACGGGTCCAACAGGAGGTCTGTATTAAGGTACAGGCTAAGGTGAACAGTCACAGCATGGTTTTCTAGGTTGTGCCCTCTTCATTCAATACCAAAGCACAAAGCTTTTACCTGGACACATGGACTGTGGGTCTCGGTCACTCCACTCTATCATAGAATCATAGATACCACCACTTGTCTTTGGTAGAGGAGACCTCTTGAATGGACAGTTTGGACCAGACTGGCTTTCTCTGAAGGCAGGATGTTGACAGCTGGCATATCTGGGCACTGACACTAGTACTGCCACATCATTTTAACTACATCTAGGCTAGTCACACATAGAAGTACACCAGAAAGCCTGGTTCTACCACTGTCCAAGTGGAGAGCACGGACAGAGCACCCTGTAGCTCCCTTATGATCTGGGTGGTTGAGTTTCCATTCTTCCAAAGCCAGAATATACATGCATAGGTGTATATAGATGGCTTTCAGCCTTCCTCAAATGTGTGCTTTTGCAACTACTCATGTAGTAATACTAAATATCACAGTCACCTGGCAGAGTCTGGCCCCAGGATTTACATATTAGCAACCAAACAAACATTACCCAGGCTAACCTCAATATTTACATTCTCCCCCTTCCCCTGACAGACACTGTTAGTCCTGGCGTTGCTGAAAACTAACCAGGAGCCACTCAGGGGGTGAGCTACCATGGGCCCGCAGGTAGTGATGGGGAAAGATGGATCTGCGGTAAATCTCCCAGTAAATCTCAGAATATCTGTTCCTGACATTTCACATACGTCGGTTACAACCAGCCTCTCCATGGTGCTCTGCAGTAATTAATCATCTCAGTACCCATGATGCAGCGAGAGTGTTAGTGACTGCCCATAACCCTGAGTACCGGTACCCAGTCAGTCTTCCTAACCCAGCAGGCTCCATCACCTGTGCCAACCTTGGCACGAGGACTTGTGCATAACTTGCATCCTGGTCAGTGCCAAAGGGCCCTCCAAAGCAATGGAAAACTAACTGTTGACTTAGAATTGAGGCTGATCCAGCAGAAAATTAGATCACATTTGTTCCCTGAGGCTGTACTGCCTGGTCCTGGCTGAGACTGAGGAGGTGCTGCTGACATGGACGGGCTCATAAGGTCTGGGGCTGTGCCAAGACACAGTTTTCTTGGCTGGAAGTTAGTAGGAGGATTAATATGATAATGGATACATCCTTAAATTTACTTCCTTGAGCTGGTTTGATGTTTTTTTGGGATATATCCCAGCATCTTGGAAATTCTCCACATGGCAGAAGGACTGGTTCTCCTGAACAATGCTTGTAGCCAACTGGCCTGTGTCTGCTGGACGGGAGAGGAGGTGGCCTCCAGGACAGGGGCTGGGCTGGTGAAGTTTTGGAGAAGTGAAACATGGGAAAATAGATAAATATTTGACTCTAATTTATAGAAGACCAAAAGGCCTTAAGTTGGCAGAAGCCAAAATGTTACTCTTCTTACCCCTTCCTTACCCAGTTTTCTCCCTCTCTTTTCTCCTCTCTGCTATTTTTCATCCTTTAATGCCTCCCACCTTTGTTTGCTCCTTAGTTTTGATGGGGAAATATAAGGGATATGTTCTGCGAAATTAGAAAATATATCAAGAACTGCATGTGCTTTATAGATGTTGTTATAAAGACACTCTTTGCAACAGAGTGCTGGAGAGATGAAAGCAAGAGTGCCATTTCAGCATCTTCCATGGCATGAGTCAGAGAGATTGATAGTTATCCTTGCAATTAGAATTTTTATTAGCACTGCCGGTGGCCCTTGGCGTGCTGTGAATGGATGGCATTTTCTTGGAGTGTTTAGTCTTTCATAGCGCTTTAGAGAAAATAAAGTTGGGCTGGAGTCACTCACCATATAATACTGAGGGGGAATCATGTTTTATGCTGCCTCAGGCTGGATTTTCAAGCTCCAGACACCAGTCATAAAACCCCTTAGGTATCTGCACAGAGCAAAGCTCAGCAGAGCTCACATGTCCGCAAGGCTTCGGAGCACCAGGAATGGGCTGAGGCTCGGAAGTTGGGCTGGCTCAATAGGTCTCCCCATTCCTGATCTGAATTCACAGAAAGGCACCTCCAACATCGGCCGCTAATGCTCAGTGATGTGCATCAAAACTGCATTTCCTTCCCTAAAAGAACTCGCCCTTCTCTACTTTTTGTTTCCTTGAGGCAGACACAGACCGCAGACTGACCCAATGAGTGTTAAACAAGCCATGGCACTCTTCTGCAGCATGCTATTTTTAAGCAACTTCATGAAAATCCTGCTATCATACAGAACATCTTTTCCCTTTCTAGAGGATTCTTATTACCAGGGAGAGTCTAACACCTGTGCTAGAGCCGAAGCCGAAGAGCAAACAGGAATATGATTTTTCCCTTGAGACTTTCAGCAACCCCTTATGGTTTTCAAAATTAAACTCCTGAGTAATGCAAGAAGCTGCTCAGTTCAACTCTCCATTGCCCAGGTTATTTCTGTGGCTTTCCCTGATGTTTCTGGGAGGCAGGGGAGCAATTTTCCATGAGCCACCCTCCCAGATCTCAAACTTGCCTGAGAAATGCAACCGGGCATTCTCTGAGCCTTCTGAAAATGCATCCTGGGGATCAAGCCCCCATGGTGATGCAGGTGCTTCCTGCTCTCTTCCCAAATACTGCAGGCTCTGGAGCACCTGCTGGAAACAGGGTTCTGAACACATCACAAGCATTTCACCTGCTTTAAAGTTACTGACAGGCAGAAATGCAGAACCTGTGGTGGGATTTGCATTGCCTTGATCAGTGCCCTGGAGATGGGCTTAGGATCTGTTTGTCTTCTCTGGTGCCTGTAGCCTTAATGATGGTCTGCTCTGCGGTGCCTGTGCCTCTTTTGAGAGCAGAAGGCAGTCTACTAAATGAAGTGCTTACTTCTGAGCATCACACAGGGCCTATGTGCTTGTGCTTGTATCCTTGTGCCTCCACAACCACAAGCTGCTGCAGGTCCCCAGGTCCAGCCCAGGGCCATTCAGCCAAGTGTGTGATGAGCAGGGTGCTGCAAGGGAAGGAGCCCTTGCGTGTCTGTGCCCACCCAGCAGGGACGTATGCTGCACAGAGATGATGAATTACCTCCTTGGGTAGTGACACCTGCTGAAGGTCTCACAATATGCCAACCAAACAAGCCTAAGCTGAGCATACAGACAAGCCACTTGTAATTCAAAACAGGCCTGATTTTTCCTTTAAAAACCCATAATATGCGGGTTTATTTTCTGCAACTCTTCCAGGCTGGTTACCCCAACTGTTGGCAAACTGCGAGGATGGGGTTGCCATGGATACGCTCCGCACTGATTCACATGAAATACATCATTGCATTATTCCCAGAGTGGTGAAAGCCTTTCACAGCTGATAATTTTTAAGAGAATGATTCATCGTTAAATATATCATGGTGCATTGTTTGCTCTTCCTTGGAAGCATAATCTGGAAATAGGAAGCTCTTGGGATGCTCCTGAAGTTGAGAGTGAGACTGTGAGCAAGATGCCTGCCGCAGAGCACAGTGGCACTTGGATTTCATTCAGCCTGTGCTGCGAGCAGGAAAGGGTCCCGTGTAGCATGGCTGCCTGCTGCTCAGGGCCAGCTTCTAAGGAAGAAACACCCCACTCTATATAGTGTCCCACTGAAACCCACAGTAATTGCACAGGTGCTGTCTGGGATGGTTGGAGGAATCACAGCCCAGTTATGTGGCTCTCAGGGCCAGGGCTAGAACAACTTCTGTCATTTTTAGCACTTACCTCTTGAGGGGTTATGCTGTACAGTTAGGGGAAAAGCAAAAATCCACATTAGAGGTGCCTGAGAAGGGGACACATCTCTCCCTTGGGTGCTATGCTGCATTCAGCACCCCTTACCACTTGGCACTGCCTAGGAAACCAGATCACCATTCATCAGAAGAGCTGGGATGAGTCTGTGGCTGTGCACACCATGGGGAGCTTCCCCCATCCTCCTCCACCCCTTCCAGCTCCATATCTCCCATCATCATCAGGCTGCATTGCCCCGCAGCTCTCCCACTGCTACAGTGCACTTGGTCCTCCCATCTGCACCTGCAGGGAGTGGAAGGGACTTCATTTCCTGCCATATTCCCCAAATTACCAGTGAACACAGTCAGCCAGACATTGCCAGCTGTGCTTCAGGTTCCAAACAGCTCCCTGGTCAAGGCTGTGAGGGGAGGGAGGTTTAGAACAAACTTCTTCCTCCAGGAAAAGCTAGTGTGAACCTAGGGATCACCAAAAGCCCCTTTTTATCACTGTGAGTAATGAGGGAAGTCCTAGGACACACGGACAGACCTGGCATGAGTGATCTGGGGCATAGACAGAAGCACTGAGCCCTTGAGTGTGTATTAGCCCTGGAAGAAGGGATGATGCCAACTCTCTCCAAGGGACAGATGTTCTCCTTAGTCCCTCAGAGAACTGCCATGGCACAGGCACAGGGGGTGAGCACGGAGAGCGATCAATGAGCAGTGGGTGGGAGAGATGAGTGCCACAGAGGAAAAGAAATAGAAGAGGGAGGATAAGGACACATGGTGAAGTTGGGATCTGCAGCCATGTATTTACTGTTTTCCCCCTGTAATTTCTGTATGTCTGAGAGCAGAAGAAGAGCTCCTATGCCTCCTTGCTGGGTGATGGGAGTCTGCTGCAGCAGCTCAGAGGCACATCTGATGTCCACTGGCTGCATGTGTGCATAAGGTCAGGAGGGGAGTCAGCATCATCTGGATTTTAGCTGGCATCATGGGAAACCGTTGGGTCAGTGGATACCCTGTTCAACTGAGATCAACCAAGAGGTCTCCAAATGCACATAAGTGTTATGGCAGATTGGCAGCTGGGACTTGCAGGCCAGTGCAAAAGGCTCACACATAAGAAGAAACTGAGAAGCAACAGTTTTCTGAGATACTTAATGATTTTCGACCCTTTTCCAGGCTACATAGCCCACTGATTTGATTTTGGTGTCTGTCCTGGGTTCAGCTGGGGGTGAGTGCTGGGGGCTTCTTGGTTGGATTTTCGCATATAGAGGCACAGACCTCAACTCGGAATGGGGTTACATGCGAGGCTGCAGCCCTGGAGGTGGGTTAACAGGCACTACACAGCCATCCCTGGTTTTGAAATGGTGCATTGAGAGATTTTGCAGAGAACACAACAACTTCATTTTCTGTAGGAAATGGGCCCTCGTCAAACAGCTGCCTGCACTTAGAACGTAACCCAAAACCAACTGAAATGAACAAACACTGGGCTGTTTGTTCTTGACTCCAGGCCAAAATAATCCTCAGTTATTCCCAAGACAAAACTGTTTCCTCTGTCCCTAAAAGCCAAAGACGCACATTTCATGCATAATTAAAGTGAGATTTTAGCATACATCAGAGCCTAGGGTTGTATGAGGCACAAATGGGGCTTTCCAAACAAGCCTTTTTATTACCAGTCATTTTAAGTGCAGGAAATAATGGCACTTCTGAGTTCTCCAAGCCCTCAGAGAGGAATTTCTGTCACGACTGATGGCTCCTGGTATATTAGGGTTCCAGCGACTATAGCAGCTTTCCCTGAATGGATGGAAACACTGGGAGAGACTGGAATTGCTTAGACCATTAAGCCAGGGGGATGGAGACCCACACCTTGTGCTGTGATTGCCCTATGCCGACCGCTCTCACCTAGCTTGTGGCAAACCAACGCGCACCAGGAGTATTTTTGTAGCTCTAATACCCAGTGAGTTTTCAATCCTTTAATCCCCATTTCCATGCTTCTGTGAGAGCAGCCACAACTGGGTGAGGGGCGAGGATAACAGTTCCCATTTGTGCCCCACTAACACTGCAGCTAAACCTCTCTTCCTTGGGTCAGGCACTGCATGGCTTTTCCCAGGAGACCTTGAAAGATTTAGCTCTGCTTTTGCTGAGGTCAGTAACTATCAGTATCATGAGGGTAGTAGGCAAAAAACTGACTCCATTGTGCTGGGCACAAACCTCATTCCAGTGTCTTCTTCTGACACCCTTGGTATGATGCATCCAGGGCTTGGGAAGTGTGGCTGGTACCCTGCAGGGTAGCTTGCAAATTTCCCATATCCCCACTCCCATCTATGCCAAGTTTGTAAGGAAAACACTTTGTAAATGGAGGTGCCTTCCAGAGCCCCTGTATTGCACGGGCTCTCCTGCAGCGTGGAGTACAACATAATGTCCTCTGTGTTCCACATAGCTCACCCCCTTCCTCAGCAGCCCACCGCCTGCCACCAGCTTTGCACCATATCACAAGTAACCCTCCCTTCTATCTGGGCTCATCCCAATCCTTATTAAGGGTTTGCTTCAGATAAGAGCATTGAGAAAACATGATCTCCTTTCCCCTTTCTTGCTCCCTCTCAATGACACTGTCCCCTTCCCAGTGAGAACAAGTTGCCTGCAAATCCAAATCCACTGCCTGTGCTGGGGTCTCCTTCCCCAAACGCAGGCACAGTACTAACCCCACACAACCTCCCCTTTCTCCATGCCTAATCCGCTCTGTCCCCAGCTATGACACAGGCTGCTCATCCCCATACAGATCTCCATTACCTCCAGCACCCTCAGCATCCTGGGCTGCAGCGAGGCTTGAGGGCTTTCACTGGGATGACATGAAGTGGGGAAAGGGGAGCTGCTCCGTAAATACACAGCTTATTGAAGACAGATGAAGCCACGTATCCCTGATATCATATAGGGCTGGAAGCTGAGCAGTCATCCTCAGAGCCAGCCCATAAGGAGCTAGCGATGCCTGCCTGCTGCTGCAGGGTGAAGGCTGTAAGCGCTGTGAGTCCTGTCAGAGCTTCTCACTGCAGGGGTGAACGTGTCCCCTGTTTCTCAGCCCATGGACATCCAATGATCAGTAGAAACAGGTCAGAATAATTTGAGGCAAAAACCAGTGTTTTAAGAGACAGATGTGAAGAAGAGAGATGTACAGTGAAGGAGAACTGTGGCCCCTTCACCTCCCTCAGTCTCTTCTGATTAGGAGCAAAAAGCCATGTGATTTTAGGTGGATTTCCACTTGATATATATCCATATTATTAATACTCCTACTTCTCTTTAATTCCCATGACAGCTCAGTGAGGTTGCAAACAGCTGGAGTTTGCTAGGCCTGCATTAATAATTGATTTATGGAAGGATGTTGACATAACACTGCTTAGGATAAAAGTCATCCTTGGGGCATGGGAAGACTAGAAGAAGAAAAGGAAGGAAGGAAAACAGTTTTCCTTCTCCTGCATGGAGCCATTTGGCATCCTGGATTTCAAAGGTCTCCCAAAAACTTGAATAAGCTGGTAACAAAAAAGTAGGTCACAATTAAGCTCTTGGTTTCAAAAGGAATCTGCTAGGAATGATAGATGATGTGTGTAATTATACCAGGGATTGTCTAAGCTGCAGAGCTATTCACTGGAAAGACTTTGAAGGTGTTCTGTGCTTTGCAAAGGCAGATCACATGCAGTGCCCCATGGCAGGGACCAGGGCACCTTCCCTCACCCCTTCTCCAGCGGCACTTCCAGATCCTGCTGGCAGGAGCCAGGGGGTGAGCAGGGGGTTCAGACTGTCTGACCCGCTCAGCCCTTACTGTGTGGCAACATCTGCTCCCTGCAAAACTGCAGGCGAGTGGGAAATGGGTAGAGCAAGCAGTGGGTTTGTGTGGAATGGGTTGTAAGAAATGAGATGGAGACCTCCCCTTCGTCTCACAATAAAATCCCATGCCATTTTCTCAGACACAAAAACTCTGTAGGCCACCACCGCTTTGCAGGATCCCCTAACCCATGTTCCAGAGGCAGAACTGGTTGGTGGACCCAGCTAAGGAGGACTTTTCTCTGTAGGAAGCTCAGCAGGCAAAGTCAATAGGAAATCAGTATCTTAATGGCCACATAAGACCTGGACTTGACTTGCAGTCCTCTCTCAGGACCATAGTAAAGCTTTGGTCATCTGCAGCTCATGTCTCAAGGGGGTTTTTGTCTCCGGTTAGTTAGGAAAATGAAACACCTTTGAAAGAGCAGCACGGTGTCAGGCTCTTCTTCTGGGAGTTAAGGGGGAGCTGTCCCTCCCCTAGTAAATAGCAGAACAAACCTCAGTGTCCCACCAGCTTGCCCAAAAGCATTTTCCCCGGCTGGCACTCTCCTCTGCCTTGCAGGCTCAGCTAGCCCAGGGAAAAGAGGGATTTCCAGAGTCAGCTTCTCCACAGGAATGCAGGAGCTCTTCCCAGGGGCAGGTCAGCACCTGCGTCAAAGACAGCAGGTTAGCATGAGCAGGACGGGAAGTTTCTTACAGCAACGGTGCTGAAGTGGCTGCTTCTGATAACACTTTGTCTCTTAATACGTTCCTGCATTTCTTTCTCTGGATTTTAATCTCCTTTGGATATAGCACTGCATGCCTGGTAGCTCGTTCAGTCTGCTCAGAGCATGGCAAGTGAGAAGCACAAACATAGAGCCCTGAAGTGTTCCACCATGCCCCACTCTTTAAAGAAGGGATTTCCAGGTGGGAGAGATTTTGGGTTCCTGAACAGTGGAAACACTGCACATGGTCAGGGTGTGTTTCTGGTCACACCAGCCCAGCCTAAGGCAGCACAGGGAAGGGCTCATTTGGTGGCATCTACAGGGCTCTCAGAAGATGCCTGACAACCTGCACTCCTTATAACCAAACCCACTGGATCTCAAGTGCTCAGTGCTGCTGGAGCAGCCTTCATGGACTCAGCAAGTAAGAAGCAGAGGGGAAAATTCTCTGCTGCTGGAGATGCAGCTTTGCATATTTATACATTCATACATGATCTAGGGTGCATTTTACATGTTATATAGGTATCATGGGGCTTGTAAATTAGGCTGTCCATTGAGTACCTGTATTGCTCTACGCTTGCACTTGCTGGATGTGAATGAGCTGTATTTCAGGGGTCAGAAAGGGTGTGTAATGAAGAGCACAGTACTTATATTCATTTTTATAACCAGAACCAATTCTGTGGTTCTTCTACCTCAGTTTAGAGGACCAGAGGGAGTCCCTCAATTAGGACAAATGCTGATACAGTTATAATACCCCAGGTTCTCCTTCTGCAACTCATAACTTGACATTTGTAAGTGTTCACAAAATCAGACATGGGTCAGTTAACTTTGCTTGAGCCCTGAGCTGCATTATCTAGTGAATCCTTTAACATCGTACTGTTTTCCAGTGGCAAATTCAGTAAATGGCATCTTGACCTGTTTGTTAATGGATCTTACTGCAGGCTGAAAACATTACTGGATGGCACAAGCACAGCTCTGAAGTACTGTTAAACCTGCAGTATAACAACACACTTGAGGAGCAGAGATGAAATGCAGTAGTTAGTAGGCTTCAGCTGTTCTGGGTAAAGGAATTATACAAAACTCTGGAAACCAGGGAGGAGGAGACAGCTTCCTGCCTGGACCTCTTGATGCTCCCATGAACAGCTGAAGTCCCAGCCCTATGCAGTTCATGTTAAAAGCAGGGTTTGCAATGTTCTTCTGAAGCCTTGCAGTTCCGTGTTTGGGGATTACTTTGGGCTGATGTAGCTCACAAAGAAGCAGGTCTCAGGTCTCTCCTGAGTCTGAGCTGAGTCTGAGGCCATGGAGATGTGGCTTTGCACCCGTTGCCTCTTTGTGCTAGGACTGCCATATATCACACCCAGCACAGCAGCTCCCTGGGATCCCTTGACGTGGGATTACTAAGGGCAAAGTGGGGTTTAGTCATACTGACTGCTACCTACCAAGAAATCAGCAGTTCCCTGTTGGTACCTAAACCCTCAAAGCTGCCCAGGCAGTTTCCACTGAAGCTCTTTGCCTACAGAAGCTTGTGTTTTGTTAAAATTCTTGATTCCGTGGCATTTTGGCTCTGCAGACACAGTGTGCTGACCTGCGTGTTAGCCCAAGTCAAGTTTGGCCAGCTCTGTTGGGAAAGAGGGGCTTACATGAGTGACCGGCCTGAATCAAGGTCTGCTCCCCACACAAGCACAAGGTTACCTGCACAGTGAGTTGTTTTACCTGCCTGTTCTGGAGTGTGGATGTCAGCAGAGATGTGAGTTGTGGAGGAAAACAGTAAGGAGATACCGTGTTTGATGAAGCTGAGATGGTAAAACTTGAATTCAGTTTTGGAATGACTTTTCTCCCTAAGACTCGTCTTATTTCCTATTGCACAGGTAAGAGTGTTTCTTAAGGTCATGGTTTTGGAACGGAATTCTTCAGTATTCTCAAAAGGGTTTTATTTATCTGAAACATATTTTCAGAAATGCTGTTGTGCAGTAAATATCAAAATGTCCTTGTTTCCTATGGGAAACAAAAACCCCTGCCTCTTGTCAAGTTCTACTCATAGCAAGGAGCTGTTGGTTAATGGCAAAGACCTGAGGCTGCATACCGGCAACCTTCAGCTCTCTTCTTTACACACTAGAAAATTATATATAGTTGCATAGAGCTATTATATGGAGTGACCCTTAGTCATATTGTCTAAGCTGCTTATCACAACAGAAATAATATATATATATATAGTAATCTTCTTATACTTACTGAGAAACCTAAACAGGGCCAGTACTGTGGTGGGGTCACTTATCTCTGGCTATAATAAGGTTACTATACAAGGAGATGTTAATGGTGGAAAAAGCTTGCTGGAGGTTTCACATTTAAGTCAGTGTAATTATTTCTGCCTTAAATAGGCAAATGTAGGTTTCCATAGTAGTTCATGAGTGACTACCCACCCTCCAGAAAGGAAAAGGAATGAGCAGGACATCCCCTTAGGATGTATAATTCTAAGTGTCTTGTACTGCTGGGGTGACCCTCTTCACTCTGTCTTCTCTAAGCAAGTCTTGCAAAGCCAATCATGTGTTGTAGCATTAAAAGATCATGCTGTCTGACAAAGAGGTGTGCGTGGAGTACGTGTCAGTGTTGTTGGAGTAAGGGTAAGTGCTCATTTTCAGTAAAATTAAGAGTAGAGATACAGGTTTTGTACCATAGATGGACGTGACATGCAGATCTGCCTTCCTTCCAAAGAGTGGCCAAAAAGGCCATCATTGGCCTTGGTATGTTCTTGTTCCCTCTACGAGCTCCTTCTTGCACATCCTGCCCAAGCCCATAGGCTGAGCAGGGAGCTCAGGCAGGGGAAGGTGGGGGCACATCCATGTCACAGCTCTCAGGGCACACAGTGACAGCAGTTCTTGCCTTTTAGCCAAGAGGTAACTTTCAGTGGCGGGGGCGTAAAAAGAGCGGAAAAAAATAAGAGCCAGGGAAGAGTTAATGTTTTTATAGAAAGAGTTACACCTTGTGTTTGAAACTTCAACAATGAAGAATTTTCTGTAAGGAATAAAAAATGTTTTAGCAAAAACCCCTCTGTTTATTCCCTGGGGAAAATATATCCCAGTTGCGCTAGCAATTCCCAAAGTGGGATCCACAGAGGGTCTGTGGAACATTTTGGACTTGTTTCGTAGAGGCCAGAAGTGGTCCATGACAGACATTTTCTCTTACAGTACTTTGCGTGGAAAAACTGGAGTCATCAGCTCACATAGAGAGGGGTCACTCTCAGGGCTCAGCTTATGTGTAGGCTCCCCTCTAGCAAGGGCTTTTTGAGACACAGCAGTGCCAGTGAAGTGAGGGCAGGAAGGGGCTGGGGTAGATCTGGGGCAGGAATGACCTGTTGGCCTCTCTCTTCCATCTGGCACCAGCAGAGGTTTGCGTTGGCACCAGTGATCCTGCAGCACAAACTGGTTTATGAAAATAAATCTGGAAGCCGGCACTGGGCCAGTTTGCCAGTGCTGGATGTGATGGTCATGGGAACAGTCACGGGAACAGGGAACAGGGGCATGTCACAGAGATCCCTTTAATAGAGAAATCACTTTCCAGAAGCACAAACCTGAGACTGAGCAATGAATTTTTGGGGTGAAACCTAAGCCATTAATCTCAGTTGTACTGAATGCTTGCAGCTCCTGTTCAAAAAATGCTTTGGAGAAAAAGTCCCTGAAACAGTGCTTAAAAGATGAGAGGGAGCTTCTGGTTGGTTTTCATCCTTGCTTGCTTGTACGTTATGGATGAGAGAGATTTCTCCCAGGTTTTGGTTGGTACCAGGCCTATTGCAGCTGGTGTGGAACAGTGCATCATCTTCCTGAAGTAATCACCTGGGGCATGAAGCTTTGTAAGCATGTGTCTGAAAACAGGGGCTGTGTAAAGGAAGCAAGGGAAACCTTACTCCAGAGGTGTTTGGGTACTCAGTTGTCAGCCGACAGAGGGCCTCCACTTGCTGGAAATGCCTAATCCAAAATCGTTGTTCATCAGGCTTTAAAAATGTAGAATCCAAGAGAGCATCCAGATCTCAGGATTCAGCAAGGCACCAGGCAGAGCAGTATTTCTGAGCTCCCCTGGTCTGGCTTTATTTTTGGAGGTTTAGGGTTTGATAAAGCACACAGTCACACGCAAAACCTAACCACAGCAGCCACCTTGTAATGCCTCTGTCTATTAAAGATGAGCATTCTGAAAAAGGCCAGTTATCCCACCATAATGTCTGTGCCACCCTGTCTTCTCGCACCACTCCTTTTCTCTCCTTCCTTGTGATCTTGAAAAGCAAGAGGCAGCTAACTGCAAACAAAAGGGAGAAATTTAGAGGCCTCATCTGGTTTTGATTGCTCTAAGACATGATGATGAATTAGACCACTGGGATGATCCATTGTGTAACCCATCTCTGTTGGCGTGGGCCAAGCCTGAACCCCGCCATGCCCATGCTTACAGCTTGGCTCTCCCTGCGGTGGGTGAGTCACTGTTCATTCATGAAAGTCAAAAATGGCACTTGGGAAATGCGCCAGATCTTTTAGGAATATTGGCTCCTCGATTACTGACAAGTTTTACCACAGATCTGGGGACAGGACAGGCATACGACACGCACTGCAGTGAGCAGTCAGAGCTGTGATGGATGGCACAGTGCTGCATCTCCTCTGTCACTGGAGTGTGCATCCTGCTCTACAGTGGAGCCTACGCCTCTGAGGTTGGTTTCTTTCCAGCAGCATAGTGATGAAATATCTATTGTGCTCAGAAACCTCTTTAGAAAAGAGAACAGCTCTATCCTATCCGTCCCTTTGCCCTTTGGCAGATGACTTGAGCTCTTCTCTACCTGGTTAGCCGGGAGATTCATTTTGTGAGCAGGGTGTCAGTTCTCATTTACCTAAAAGCTCCTGATACTCCTAGTGCTTGCAGATACTGCTGCTGTCATGGCAACAAGGTTATTTATGCATAATAGATACCTACTTTTCTTTTTTTTTTTTCTGTGTTGGTAAGTGGAGATAGGGTCAGAAGGGCCATAAAATGGAGAGGGAAATTCCCAGCCCCGTGCACATGTTAATAAGCTCTCCAGGCATCCTTCCTCTTTGGCTGACCTGGTTCAAGTCCCTGTAACTCCCCTCAGTCCAGCCCTTCACCTGGCAGGAACAAGTGACAGCCGAAGGGCATGTGGAGATTGAATGAGAAGATACTGACACCCCTTTCAACACAGGCTGGGATGCGCTGATTCTACTCAGAGCAGATCCTGTCATGAATCAAAGTGCCATTTGCCAAGCTGCCTTCATCCACCTGACCCTTTATGTAACTTGATTTGTAATGTATGCTTTATCAATACTGCTGTTCAATTATTTAATAGCCAGGCCACCAAAGAAACAGGCTGATCAACAGGTTCTAGGGCTGCAATTTCAATTTGGTTAAGTTCTCCTTTAAATTTTTTGTGTTTTGTCTGTCCATTTTCCATGGCAACCAGCAAGCACCAGAGGTCAGATTGGGAAAGAGGGGATAATTTTATTTAAATTAGATGAAGCTCTGTTAGTCACTGGAACACTTCACATGTGAAGGGTTTTCTATGAAAGGGGCCCCTTGCTCAAGGAGAGACATAGCGTTTGTCCTGGCAAACCTCCCTCTGTAGAACTTGGTTGTTTTCCTGTGCTGAGGAGCTGCTTCTTAGGACCTAAATCAATTCTATTTATGTATAATATTGAGTCCAAAAGGTGGAAAAACCCTCCACAGAAAGAGGGGAGTAAGTGGTTGCCCATAAATCATTGTCAGATAATGATCCAATTTCCCAACAAATAAAAAGCTCCTGCATGCTGCCTCACTTGGCCTTGCAGCTGCCTGCCTCCAATACACCCTTTGCTTTGCTGGGGTTCAAACACCCCGCATAGTGTAACGCTGGGCGGTCACAACA
This sequence comes from Pezoporus wallicus, assembly GCF_028554395.1. NCBI lineage: Eukaryota > Metazoa > Chordata > Aves > Psittaciformes > Psittacidae > Pezoporus > Pezoporus wallicus. The sequence goes on from NW_026636792.1 coordinate 2,252,836, forward strand.
GCAGTTCTCCCTGAGCCCAGCACGCACACATTTGCTGGGAACTCTGATGCTGGGCATGTCTGGGGAGCACCCCTGAGACCCCTCTGGGTGGTCAGTGCCTTTGCTGGCACAGCTCTGGGTGCTGTTTGCAGCCCACCCACAGCACCAGGTCCACGGCACACGGCTGGGCGCTCTGACCCTTTGGTGCTACCGCTCCCAGGTACAGCGTTACCCCTGCCGAGGGCTGGGTGTCAAACAACTCCACAAGCTCATTCATTGCCATTAAATCCAGCACTCAGAGTATCACAGAATCACAGAATGGTTTGGGTTGGAAGGGACCTTAAAGCTCATCCAGTTCCAACCGCTGCCACAGGCAGGGACACCTTCCACTAGAGCAGGTTGCTTCAAGCCCTATCCAACCTGTCTCAGTTCGGAGGAGCTCAGCTTCTGTTATGTTGAGGTGTCAGAGCAGGGAAGCACAGGGAATTTCCCTGTCCTAGGCATCCTGGCAACAGGGGGAAAAGGCAGGAGGTAAGGGAGGAGCAGCACTCATAAATCAAGTGTGTCCTTCCCCATCAGCATCGGATGCTGTTCCTGCAGCGCAGATCCCCTCCTGAGCCCCACCAAGCAGAAGTTAAAATAGCAGGGTGCGCCTGCAGTCGCTAGGCAGGCGGGAGCGAGGAGCACTGTCCTGGGGAAAAGGAGGGCACGTGAAGGAATAACAATACTTTCCTCTTATGTAACTCTTGCCTAAAATACTTCAAAGTGGGCTCATAGATAAATAATTGAAGATAATACGGAATTAGCTGTCATTTTGCATGTCAGAAAGTAAAATTCTCCATTGCTTCTGTGTTGGTTAGGTATTGAAACCACCCCAGTTTTGCGCTGATATGAGGCCATGTGGCTTCAGAAGCTGACCAAGAGAGCAAAAGTGTGCTCACAGCCATTGCGGCTACTCAATGTTTAGGGCAAAAATAATCTACTGAGAAAATTTTGCAAGTAATTCTGAATAATGAATAATTAAGAATTTTCAAATTTGCCCAGAGGCAGTTTCTGAGAGTGGGGAGTGGGGAGCAGCATTTGTCAGATAAATTATTTGTGAATTAACCACTCCGATGCTCTCTGAAGTCGATGGGGTACTTGCATAAATAAGACTATTCATGGAGAAGACCAAGACTTTAATGGTACTCTGAGAATGGTAAATTCATTAGCTGAAAGCGCTGATTATGAATCAAAGGGATAGGGAGGGGAGAAAATCAAGTCACAATTAGTCACTTAAATTGTATCAAGTAGCAAGCAACTGATTTTAAACAAGTCCAAACAAAGGGGAAATGATTCGTTCTGATTAAGTCAATCTTTCTTGCCCTTTTAAAGATTTATGAATTAATGTCAATAAATCATGGTTCTTGGGACTCAACCTATAAAAACTCCGTGGAAACACAATATAATACAACATCATACAAGTAGGTTAGACACAGTGGAACAGAAATTAAATGCATATTTATTAAGGAGGTATATGATGAGTCTTATGTCACCCAAATATTGACCAGTTGTCTCTAGCCTAAATTCCCACTTCTATTGCTACCAACTCTCTGTCTGGCTGCTTTTCTCATTTATCACTGATAAGCTTAATTACACTGCTGAAGGTCATCTTGTAAAACTAAGTGATATGGCTCCAGTATGACGCTGGTGTATTATACAGCATACACATAAAGACCTATTTGGAGTTTCTCCTCTGCCCCAGTGAAGCGGAGCAGAGCTAATAGAGGCATCCTAATAGTGCCTCACAGTAAGATCAACTTTCCCCAGCATTTTGCATTAAGGAAGAAATGTTCTCCTGTGTGTCTGGGTACTGGGGGTGGTTCAGCTCAATTCATCAAAGCACTTGGGTAGATCATAGAATCAGAATTATTTAGATTGGAAAAGACCAAAGATCATTAAGTCCAACCATTAACTCAGCACTGCCAAGTCCACCACTAAACCATATCCCTAAGTGGCACATCTACATATCTTTTAAATAGCTCCAGGGACGGGGATCCTACCACTTCCCTGGGCAGCCTGTCTGATGCTTGACAGCCCTTTTGGTTGGAAACTCTACATTAAAAGTGGGAAAGATCCACGAGCAGTCAGCAGTATCATGGTGCAGCCCTTCAGCAGAGACCTGGCTGCTGCGTCAGTTGAGCTTGCGGTTGTGTCTGTTAGGGACTGTGCTGAGATTTGCCAGCTCATTTTATCTCCACCCATCAGACACCACTGGAGAGATCCTGCAGGCTGGATTGTCACCTGCCTTGTGGATGCAGAAGGCTTTGCTTCACCAAACTTCTCCAGTCCCCCAGCCCTGTCCTGCTCTATTTTTGGTATCAATAATTCTCTTGCAGACATCCCCTTTGTCACAGCCTGTTCCCCAGCCCCAACTCCGGAGGCTTTTCTCTGTTCCAAATGTAATTGCTCTTCATCCTTTCCCCCCCCACACCCTTTTTCCTGCTGTCTGGAACCATAGCTCATCATCCTACACTTCTCATTATCTTAATTAAACCAGGGTAAATCAAGGGCCTGTTTTATAACCTGACTTTACCCTGTGCAAGTTTTTAGCTCAAACGATGTGAATTAGCACTGAGATATCTCCTCAGAGGAAATTGGCACCTCAGTTCCCTCTGCTTTTAGTACCGTGGTTGTTAGAGGAGGGCAGAGTGAGAAACTGAGCTGGGCCCTCGGTGTGCCCCATCATACCAGGTAAAACCAGTCTTCACCGTAGCAGCCCAGCTCCTTCCCACTGTCTCTGGTGCTCACATATGGCTCCTTTAGGTGAATGTATTGCCTTTACAAGAGCAGTGTTTGCAGGCGATGCATCAGGCACAGCTCGTGCCCCACTGCACACAATGGGCATCAGGAGGTACAGGCTGCTGAACCACAGCATAGGGAGGCTTCTCAGTTCTGCTGCACATCCCAGGCAATGTCCCTTGAACTGATTGACCCTCCTCACAGCTCCCCTCTGAACAAAATACTGGTTTATGTCATGTGGCATCTGAGGGCTATTAAAGGCAACAGGACTGGCATGTTCCTGGTCCACACAGTCACATCTTACCAGTACAGATTTGCTTTTGACTTGATAGCGTTGTTATCTGGATAAAGGTAGTTTAACTTTTCTGTACTGAAGCTACATGTTTTCTCACTAGCCTTTCCGGAGATCAGGTTCTGGGAGGAAAGGAAGGAAAAAAGAGAAGAGAAGAAAATAAGTTAAACCAACATTATTTAATTCTGTCTGGGGGACATGGCCTTCCTGTCCTTTTATACCACAAGCAGTAAGAGCATTTGGATCCCTTTACTCAGGTGTCTCATCTTGTCATGCTTGGGTAATGCTTCTGAAAGAATGGCGAAAATGAAATTAAGGTGGTTTAGAAGTGCATCCAGCCAGGGATGCTGGGAGCTAGGTAGCATCCCCACTGCCCCCAGGGATGGGCACGTGTATTGACCCACGCAGACTGGTGCAAATATGGGCCAGTCATTACATCCCAGTTCTGCATGTGTAAATGTTGATGGTAAAAGTGCTATTCTGGCCTTTCAGAAGAATTATCTGCTATTTAATTAAGCAATGTTTGTACAACATCTAGAAAGGTTCTGTTGTAAACATATGGTGTGCGTCTCGGAGTGCATCGGTGGGGAAGCTGCCGCTTACTTGTATAGCAGTAGCTGATCTTACATTGTGCTTTGCTCCTCTACATTTCAAGATGAGCTATGGAAGAAGGGAGTAGTGCCATTAGCACATCTGGATCTTTGGATTACCGAGCTCCACAGAGCCCCTGGGGGCCACCCTCAGAGGGGAGCTTGTGCCTTTGGCCATCTCACGCCAGGGTCATTTCTCTGCATAATGAACAGTGACGTTTTGTGTCATCAGGATGGCCAATGGGACTACCTGGGCCTTGAGATAGCAGAGACTCCAGAATAGATTACTCAGAGAGTTTACGCTTTTGATCTCCTTATGTTGGTGGTATTTATACTGTAGTTTCAGGATTTATTTTGGAGCTATTTGGCTGACCTGCCAGCCTGGCTTCAGTTCTGGGCAATGGGGTCTGTAGACCAAAAGCAGGGTCCATCTGGGAACTCCTGCCCAGGAGAGGTGCTGGGAATTGTACCCGAGGGCTTGGAGAAACATTAACGTGGTATTAGACGTGAGTCACCAAACACCTTTCCTTAATGAGCTTCAGAAGTGGAGCACCATCTGTCCTCACCTTCAGCACCTCAGTGATACGAACATCCTGCAGCTGCGTATTCAGGTGCACCAGGGAAGCTGCCTTGTGTAACAGGCTTAAACCTGTGGGGAATGCACTGTCCTTGGGCTCTGCGGCTTTGGTGAGAGCAAGAGCATCAGTATCTGATGGGAGAAATCTGGTGGCTCAGTGGCAGCAAAGAAAGTGCTTACAGAAAGGCTGTGGTCAAGATGCCTGTACCTGTGTTGCAGCAAAGGCAGTGGGAGCAGGAGGGGACCAAGTGCTGAATAAGATTTTCCTTGCAATGAAATTACACCTTTAAAATCTCATATAAGGGAGATGTCAGTTCTAGGAGAAAACAAAACAACTGACTGCTTTGATTTTACAGGGAAACAACAAATTCAGATGGTATTGGACATTATTTCTTTACAAAACACTGCCAGAAATATTTCCATTTTTATTCCAAAGTGAAAATGCATTTTAAAAACATGCCTCCCCCCCTGCTGTCTGGCCACTGCAAGACATTCAGCAATATTAGCGGAGCTGATGGCTGCTAAATGGCCTTCTATCCAGCAGTAATGAGCCGCATTTAATAATGGATTAAACATCATTAACCGAGGAAGTTTTTGGTGAATGCTTCTTTAATATCATTGTGCAGCAATTATCACTGCAGTGAATTGCTCAGCTCTGTCCAGCTGCATGATTTGTCATTATTTGGAGGAAACAGTAAAAGCACTCTGGTCCAGGAGGGCTAATAACAGTAAATAACACTGAGTAAAGTTTAACAAGTGTTTCTGTTCATCATGCAGACTACAATAACTAAGATGCTTAATCCTGCTCCACCTTGCTCCTGAGGCTGGATGACCCAGCTAGGCCAGCTATGTTTCTGCAGTCAATGAAAGCCCCTCTCAGTAGGATCTAATTCATGGACACATGAAGTTTCTTTATTAAAAATTGATGCACGCAATTAAACAATGATAAAAGATGATAATGGGAATAATGAAGCTATTTGGTATTAGCAGTCTTTATTGTACAGTGTTAATCCACAGTAATGAGACCTTCCAGATTTATTTATCATGTGTAGTTATAGGGTCAAATTCATAAAAGCATGCTTGGTACTTTTCCAAAATTTTTTCCCTTTAAAATAATGGACTTTGCAAAAAAAAAAAATTATTCAAAATAACTATTTACTGGTATTTGTTTGGCATTTCCTCACTGCCCTGGCTGAGCAATATGTTCTTTAGCAAATCACATCATTGCCAAATACTCCTTTTCAGGAGAAGAGGGGACACTGTGCCTCTTACAGCCATGGGGAACAGTTCAGTCTGCACCAATAAGAAGTGAGGTTCAGGGGTGGCAGCTGAACATTTTATTTGGACTGATGAAAGGAGCTGGTTTGTTGTAATCCTGTCTAAATGAGATGGTTCCCCTTTCATTTCTGAGACAGCGCTAAGGTAACCTTGCTGGTTCAAAAGTATTAAAAGTCTTCAGCTGGGGGCGCCTCCATTCCCAGGCTGTGCCAAGTGCTCAGCTTAGTGCAAACAGTCGCAGGACTGATTGTACTGTTGCTCCAGAGTGTTCCCAGCTGGAATGCAATTAAAACCCAGGAGGAATTTCCCCATCTCTCCCCCATGCGCCTGTTGGCACATTCAGCAGCAGCGCTGTCTCTGCAGCACAGGGTACCAGCCTGGGCAGGGGGTCATAGGTGCGTTATTCGCTGCCTTGGCTCCAGCAGCCCAAAGATGCTTCTGCCAAGGCTGCAATTGCTGAGCCACTTGGGGCTCAGTGAAAACACCCATTTACTCCCCACTGGTATCCGGCATGAGCACAGGCTGATCAGCTCCTTCTTCTTCCTGTTGGATGATCAAAATATTTACGGCTCAGTGAGTGGGGCTGGCAGCAGCCCCAAAACTTTGCTCTTGATAGTAAATGTCACATTTAATATTGATGATGTGGGCTACTCAAGTCACACTTGGATGAGTTATTAACCATTGGGAATGACATCTATAATAGGAAATGCCTAAAATGTGAGCTGCCTTATAAGCACACAAAGCTTCATTTTTATAAAAGATGTAGAAATCTAAGCAATTCACTAAAAATATATGGATGCTGTTCATTGTTATATAGCCAGGAGAGCCCATCTGTTGTCCAGGCTGGTATATTATTCACTATAGCAGGGGATAAAACTGTGCCCTGTGGGGGAGCAGAGCAGTTATTTAATCATCCTCAACAAACAGAGCACAGAACAACACTGCACCATGTCACCGGAGATGGTCCCTTTCTGCTGTCTGACCCCCCAGTTCTGCTCCCTTGCATCCAGTTCCCACCTCTCTGTTAGGTAAGGCCGAGTCTTGCATGAGGGCTTTTGGATTTTCTTTTTTATTGTGCACTGAAATTAAAATAAGTGACTTTTCAGGGATTCCGGCCAGCACTGACATGCCATGAATGAATTGGGCTCTGCATTTTGACACCACCAAAGAATAGTAAATTGTACAGTGAATTTGTCATTAGCGTTCTGCTGGGAATTGCCATGAAACAGATTGTACATTACCAATATTATGGGAGACAAGAAGTGAATATAAAGTTACAGAATGTCAACATTTATAGCTTGTCGTAAAAGGGTTTCTTATTAGTGGGAGATAAATTCTCTTCTCAGGTATATTGGTGCAAATGCTGGGTATTCATAGAAATGCAGTAATTTGGTCAAACCATACTGTAGAGTTCATGAACTACTGAATCTTATATGAATGCTCCACATTCCACTGTGTGATCCTTGCGTTACCAAAATGAACAGCTACTCTGGGCTCGAGTGCAGGAAAAATGGTTGCCTACGGATCCCACAAATCCATTGTAAGCACTGTTTTTCCAAGGCTCTCAAATACAGACAGGAAGGCTCTGTAGGGAGCTTGGACTGTGGAAGACTGTTGCACATTGGGAATCTCAGCTTCAGTAAAAAAGAGATTGAAAATGTGGTCAGACCCCAAATGCTGTATTTCATGGATTTTTGCATCACCTTCAGGCAGCTAACAAGTTTCCAAGGCCAATACTTCTACTATGCTTTATAGCTAGGTTAAAAAAGGAGTACAATATTGTGTTATTCTTCCTGCTTGGCTTCCAAAATAGCAGTATGGATTTCAAGATGAAGGGTGGAAAAGCAGGTAGTCGTACGAGAAGCTGCAGTTTCTTACCCACAGTGCAAGAAGCAGCTATTCCTCTCTGCGGGCTTCTACAGCTGGCAGAACTCACTTTGCTCCTCCTCACGTTGCTCCTCTGGTGAACAAAATCGCAAACCCGCAGCAGAGGTGACCCAAACTGGTACAAACTCATCCCCAGTGAAACCCAGAGACCCCCAGCAGCTCCTCTTGTTCCCAGTGCAGGCAGCTCCTCTGGCTGGCTTTGTGCCATTGATACAGCTGTGGTTAACGCCTTCCCCAAGTACAAGAAATAGTAATTATTTGAACTCTCTACCCCCATAGCATCTCCTGGCATGTCACAGAGTTGCTGTGTGCCAAAGTCTACCCTGACTCATACCTTCACCTAAGCCAAGAGAAGCCAACCTTTTTGAGCAGTAGCTATTAACCTTCTTTTACAGATGAGAAAACTGCACAAACAGAATAAATTATTTACCCAAGGTCACAGAAGAAATCCAAAAGGCCATAATTAGAAAAAGGACCCAGACTGCCTAATTCCTCTTCCTGTGCTTTAATAGCAATTGTTATTTTTCCTCCTTGCTGTGACTTACTCTCCTTTGGACACTCCGTCATCTACACCCTACCTCCTCCACAAAGAATCTCTTTCTCATTTGGTACCTATCCTACTCCTTCATTTCTGACTCAGCAGTATAGCAGTGCACACCTAAGTAGTCAGTCTCAGTGAAGCATTGTGTCTGGCAAAGTAAGATTTGCATCTGACTCTTTAGCACTCTAAATGCAGATGACACGGTTGTGTTGAGGCACTGATTTATACTAATTTCTGCTCTGTTTTGCTTTGGTAAGAGCTACCTGAGAGACTGCAGCTTATTTTAACCTTTAATAATGGCAGGGTTTTAAAAGCTTGCTCTGTAAAGTAGTGGAACTGGTTGTTTCATCAACTGAAATTGTGGTTAAATTCAGTCTATGGGCACGCTGAAGTCTTTCAATCTCATGCACTTCCAGTCTCCCAGTCATTGTGGGGATAACTCTGATTATCCTGATGGCCTCACAAAAGGCCCTTTTGCCTGTAATGAAGTTTGAAAGTGTCAAGAGCAGGAACTTCATCCGCATGATCATCAGCAGTATCTGAGTTAATTTTAACTCCTTGGTACATTAACTGGATGAGGCTTCTCACAAGACAAAATGAGTGGTATATTACCAGAGTTTGCAGGTAAATACATCACATTCCCTTGAAACATTCTCAATCAAGAAAAAAAAGACATTAACAAACCACAAAAAAAACTCTCTACCATTACCTATAGGAGCAAAGCAGAAATGAATTTAATGTGCAAGAAAGGGAACACCTAAATTATAACCCAGATCTCTTGAAGGTCTTAGGAGAACCAGACAGGTCCGTCCCCCATCAGGTAAAGGAGCAAGCACTAAGCTTAGCAGTTGATTTCCTGCAGAGGAAAACCACTGCAGATAAAACTATCAGAAAGAGCAACTGTACGTGGCAATCAGCACAAACAAGGTGTGCTGTGAGATCTTCTGGAAAATCCCTGTCTAGGTTCAGCCCAAGGTCAAGGGGCTGTGCTTCCGGTATCACAGTTAATACCTTTTTTCTCAACAATTCAAGTGAGAAGCTTTAAAATGGCAATGATAATATTTAAAAGGTGTTCTTTCTCCCTGTCTTTGCATCTTGCGTGCGATGAGAGAAGCTTTTTGACCTGCAGACCTATCACGCTCCAAGGCACTGCAAAGCAGGGGGGGCTTTCTTTAGCGGACACAACGGAGCGTGCAATGAACACCAAACCTCCCGGGAGGGTGCCGAAGTGCCTGGCTTCCATTCCTTGGGCTTCTGAGAGCCATCTCCAGATATGCTGGGAATGACAATGACATCCCGAGAGGTGCCCAAAAATCACCGGGAACAGCTGGTAAAAATGCTCAAACCTCCCAGTGCCCTTAATATACCTTAAACAAATCTGCTTCATTTAAACCACACACAAGGTGGTTTAGGAGACTTGCTGCTAGATTTACGGGCTTTATTCGTTGTTATTGCCATTCCCAAACATAAGATATGTAAAGCACTCTAGGAACAAACACTGCTCTGAAGGAAATACTTTAAATCTTCTCAGGTTGTTGCTAATGTTTCAAAAAGACCTAAAGCTCTTCTGGAATCCTGTAAAGAAAAATGTATCATAAAATTGGGGTGTTTTTTTCTGTTTCTGGCCAGTCAGAGCAGCAAGACAGCAGTCATCAGCACTGTCACACACTGCAGCTGCGGCTCTGGTAGAGGAAGTCAATATTCACATGTTTTGGCCAGGGTTTTAATTAAGGTTTCAGGTGCCCACCTTCTGCCATCCACTCCATTTAAGTAATGATGAGCAAAGCCCAGCGTGTTTCTCAAAGATTAGCAGCTTGCTGGGAATATTTAATTGTCTGGAAACAGAACTGAAAGATCCTGCAGCAAGTCCCTCACTTCCAGGGAAGCTCCTGGGGCCAGGATTGATGCTGTCATTTACGGGATTAAAATCCCAGTGTGTCCCAGAGCAGAGGTGGCTGAATTCCAGTGGGGACCAAGCAGTTCAAAACCAAGGACACATGGCCTTGACAGCAGGATGGAAACTGTCTGGCTTAAGGTTGCTGTGAAGTCATCATGAGTTATTATTATGGGATCTTGACATCTCACAGCGAAACAGCACTAAATTATTTTGCACTGCTGGTTTTTGTAAGTTCATAAGCATGAGGAGCAGAAGCACCGGGCACATGGGGTCTCAGAGAAGGTCTAGCCCTTGGCTGGTGGTTTTTCTTGGGCATTACAGCTCATTGTGCAAGCATGTGTGTGTGCAGATGTGTTAGGGGGGTGCTTTACTGCACACGGGTAACATTTGCTTCTGTACACGTGAAAGACGCTTTCATTATCTTCATACAAATTCGATCTTGTGTTCAGGGCATTAAAAGCAGAAACCTCTTGTATCACTGTCCTTGTTCCTCTCACTGTCACATTTCCACTCTCTAGTGCCTTAAGTGGTCACTTTAAAAACCCCACTTACACAGGCTTTTTCTGAAGAGCCACCCTCGAATCCTCCCATGCCCCAGGGACTAAAGCTCAACAGCGCTGTCGGGTCGTTTCCCTCTCTGCAAGGGCTTGTTCCAGCCTGGAAGAGCAAGGATTAGAGCTTGGTCTGGCTCCTCTAGCCTCAGATACACCCTCCAACCCTCAGGGATGGCAACATCTTCTCTTAATCCCTTTTTTCCTAGGGGAAAGGACTGCCCTGGTGTAGGTGTCCATCTTCTGCAAGTTCCCATCTGCCTTTTACGGTGATGTTTAGCTCTGCCCCAGCCCAGGATTTCTTATGCTCCTTTTAGGCTGATCACTAGGCAGGTCTGTGATCCCATTTCTCAGGCATTTAACTCTTTGCCTATATAATACAGGCGATGTACAGCCCAGCAAAGAGGTCTCTGTGAGGGCAGCCAGGTAGGACACTGCTGAGCTCAGGGTCCCTGGAGGGGTTTAGGTCAGATTTGGGAGCTTCAACAAGAGGCAGGTTCCAAGTCAGGCATTGCTGCTACCTTTGCAGAGCTGGCCCTCTGCCACCCCACTGCACCTCTTTAATTCAAGTGGTGACTCACAACCTGGAACTATTAGGTAGATGGCATATGCAGTTAGAGAGTGGTACTTTTCAGTGCTCATTTACTTATTATATTATATTTTGATTTATAATTGTATATACAGTACATTCCTCTCCCAGGTCCAGGTATCCTTGTCGACATTAAAAAGTACAGTTAGTGAAAGTAAAGCTCAGAGCTCTCTGTCAAAAATAAACAACCAGAGCAATTCTTATTTCCACCAGTTCTTCATATATTTTCTTCTCTCCCTGCACTTCCTTTCCCAGGGACATCGGGATAAGGAAAGCAGCCCCCAGACCAACACCTTGACCCCACAACAGCAATGTAGAGAGCAACAAAACTGCTCCCCAGATCAGGAGCAGCATTTGCTGGTATTCCCAGGTCTTCCAAATCACTTTGTACTCCTGGAAGGTTTTAATGCTAGGAGAAGTGTCTGGGCAATCATTAGGTGGGATTTGCAAGTGCCTGTCAGAGGAAAACATCACCTCTTAGTCTTTAGAAACCTTTCTTGTTCAAAGCAATTCAGTTTGATGTGAAGAGAACTGGGGGGGCTAGGGTGGGATTCCTGGAAAGATGAGGAGGAGCAAGTCATATACAAGGTGTCTTACACTGGTGTATTTGTATGAACAACACAAGTTATTCTAACTGTAGAATCACTGCTCTCACCTTTCCTGGGGCAGCGGCTGGGGTTGGTACCACCATAGGAGATGAAGGTGGTAACTCAGAAGCTGTCTTTATAGTCATCTGTGAAAGAGTCAGCTCAAAGGGCTTTGCTGGCAAGGGCTGTGCAGCCAACACCAAGAAATCACCCCCTAAAAAGCCCTCTGTGTGATTTTTAGACAAGGTGAGGTAATACTTAGGGATTTGCCTCTACAAAGCATGACTGGCAGCAGGCAGGACGGCATCCAAAGAGCCAGCCAGAGCGTTGTTAAAACTGCCAGCCAAAGAAAAAGCACCATTTCATAATTATTCCTGGCTTCCCTTGGAGATCAAAGAGCAAAGCTATACAGGCCTGGTAGGGAATTGTCTAGATATAGTGCTAGGCAAGGAGAGGGTGATGCTGTGATTACTGCTGGAAATGACGGATAGGGGAACACCTATGGAGCCTGCAGCTGATTAAGGGGAAAAAAGTCTTTCCTTTTCCCATTACTGATGTAAAAAGGAGACACAGGCTGACCAGGACAGCAGGCCTCCATGGGAATGTTACAGCAGGGATGAGTGTGGAGCTCTAGCATGAATGCAGCAGGTCTGTCACAGTGCTGTGTCACACAGCTGGGTATAAGGCTCATGAATTTGATGAGAGAGATGCTAATTTGGGTGAAACTTGAAAATTCCATTGAAATTCCTGCATCTTGTAAAGGCTGCTTGTAAAAAATGTCAGTTTTAATCAGCAAATACAGTAAGAAAAGCTCATATGCATTGGGTGTCATCCCAGGAGCTGCAGAGAAGGTCAAGCAGAGACTGGGCAATAAATCCTTAAGGCACAGGTGGCAGAGTGGAGAGGTGCAGAAAATAGTTGTTTTGTTTAAAATAATTGTTAATACTTTAAATCCTACATTTTGGGCCTGAATATGCAAGAAATTTTATTTCAGTAATTTCAGACCAGAATATTTCAAAACATATTCTTAATTTATTTAAAATTAATTAACCAAACAAGGGAAAGAAGGCATTTATGAGCTCAAAAGAGAGCTTTTCATTAATGTCACTGAAAGAGAACATTCTGAATATGCAAAAATATGCAGATGTTTTTTAACCAGACCATAGGAACCCAGCTCTTGTTCCCAGAATGTTCCTGTTTTGATAAATGATTGTATTGTCACAATTATTGCTGTTATATTTCTGACCTGGACAAGTTCAGAGCAATCAAGCTGATTGATCAGGCAAAAGGGAATGGACTCTGTATGGTGGGGAAGGACAGCAGGAATGGGAGTCTTAAAAATTTGAGTTAAAAGTTGAACTGAAAATACTGTGTAACTCTAGGTGAAAAATCACACAGATTTAAGGGTATAATGGATTCTCAAGGTTAATCAAACTTGATTGTATGCAAAGAGTGTTGTGGTGCTCAGAGCCTCTAGGGACAAATTCCTGCCACAGGACATGAGCACTGGGCTCCTTTGGAGCTAGGTTTGGGAATATCTGAGCAGGAATGAGAGAGATGGTGGAGCAGGCACCACCTGGTTGGGACTGGGGTGGTTTCTTAAGTCAAATGCAGAGTGTGCTGTGCTGTCCTTGTACTGCTGCGGCAAGCAGGGGGAAAGATCTGACTCCTCCTGCCTCTTCTCTGCCCATTCTCAACATAAGTAGACCAGTATAATCCCAAGGACTGGCAGGATTTTGCTGTGTTAAATGCACTTGGAGAAAGCCACTCTCTTCTGCTGGTTTTTGTAGTCTTAGAATATTTATACTGAAGCTGACAGCTTGAAGATTAAGATCAGTGCATGGGCCAGACAATACCCAGCAAGGCTGAGTGCAGTAGGGCTTGTCTGTCTTATCCTAAAGTTTGTGCTTCAGCCACTCTTCTCACTAGTGTACTGCTGGCAACTGGGAGGTCAGACTCGCCATGGGTCCAGGGTCACATTCATGTGCTCGGTCCGAGGGAGAGTTTTGCTTTCTCAGGGAGAGATTTACTCTCCTGTTTAATAAGCACAATTATAGCTGCTGGTTTTGTGTGTTGGTGAAGCTTCCAGATGGCCACTTGTGTTTCCTGAAGGCAAAGAGAAACTCAGCAGCCAGTGGTACCAAAATCCAACAGAGAACAGTAACTCTGGCTCCAGAAACACCCGATTCCTTTTACTAGCTCAACGTTAAGTAACAGATGTTGTCTGTGTTTTAAGATGTGATAGAACATCTCAAGATTTTATCTATTATAACAACTGAGGCAGGAATATAAGGGGATTATAATAATTTCTCTGGCCTGTGTGGGAGGATGTGATTTCTGCTTTGGTTGGTTCACTGATAACTGGACTCTTCAGCAGGTAAGTGATTGCATTCCTGGTGCAGGTTGCTGATCTATCTGAGCCATGCAGTGAAATGATAAGACTTACAGCTATGAGGGTTAAGGCAATCCAGGGAGATATTTGTTGCAGTGTTACCCTCTCCAGGTAGCTCTCTCCATCTCTTGCCTGAATCCAAGGCAAAAGCAACTCTGTGGGGCACAAGCAGAGCTTGACCCAAGCTGCTTTCCTGTCTGGAATGTCTGTGCGAGTGCAGTTGAAGCTCTGCTGCTTTATGCTGTTTTTGAATCCAAGTTTTAGGCACCCAGGGATTTAACAGTGTTGTTGCCCAGTGAAGTTGGTTTCTGAAACTGTTTTCTAGTTTAATTTGTTCAAGGTTCTTTTTTTTGGTCTGGAAAAATAAATTGATACAATTTCTGCTGATAAGAAAAAGCATTCCTGAGGATTCTGCTGACAAAAAGCACCCTGCCAGCAATTACTTAAATAACACCTTGCTGACATTTCTATGAATCAGAAATCTGCATTCCCTCAGCTCCTATAAAGTTAAACCCCAGCACTGGTTTTGTTTACAGGATGGTTGGGTCTTGGTTATGCAGCATTGTGGAAAGGGAGCAGAAGGCAGCAGGGACGTGGCATCCACTTGAGAAGGTAGTGGCCACCTACCAGGAATGAAGCCAGCAGGGGATGCACTAGCTGACAGGTGCAGTTTCTCACAGAGGTAGGCTTTAAAGTGGAGGCAAAGCCTTGGCTCTTAAATCCATTCACAGATACATGACTGAATGCCTACACTTCAGAGAGCTTCCTGCTGCAGATGTCAGTGGAGGGAGGTATGACTGACCTCTCACTTCATGGCATCTTCTGGACTTAGTTATAATACTAGTATTAGTAATAATAATAATAATAATAAATAATGTCCCCAAATGCTGTGTGCTCAGGTTCATGCCAGTCTGACTGCACACACACCAGTTCCCCTCCAAACTCTGACCCCTCAGCCTGCCTCCATCCACTCCAAACAGGACCTGTAGGGAATTCACACTGACCACTGTGAGGCCCACAGACACCTGTGGAAAAGAGGCACTGATTCACATGGCTGAAGCTTCCATAATTACTGAGCTGGGAAGTTAATTAGTTCTTTAATTATACTGAAACCATGATCAGAGTTTTCAAAAATCAACCTCTTCTACTTGATGCCTGAAATCCAGCCTCAGCCCTCACACAGCCCTCCTGAAGCACAGTGAGATGCTAGGGGAGGACCTGAGCTGAGAGGGCAGGACATCAGTGGTGGTGGGTGTCTTAGGGGCTGCAGGGCAGTTTCCCCATGTCCCACTATGGGCACACACCACAGTAGGAGCTGGGAGTTACAGGGTTTGGGTTCCTTAGTCCTGATGTGACAGCAGCACCATGTGGTAAAGCTTGCAGCAACCAGAGCCACGGACCAGCCATCAGGAAATGGTTCACCTTGAACCTTGGTGAAGACCTGCCAGGTCCACATCTTGAAGCATCACCAATCTTCACGCAGAATATATGAAGATAGTTTAGGAAATGTGAGATTTTCCTTTTTAATGATCCGTATTGACTTCTATCCCTGCTGCTTAGCCGTAAGGATGCATACATTTCATGTTTGCATCCAGCAGTAGCCAGAATGGTGCTGGTGGGGCTTGCCTGAAGCAAACCTTGGAAAATCAGGGTCCTTCCATCCTCTATTATTTCAACACACTCTAATTTGGGCAATACAGAAAACTGGTGGACATTGTTAGGCTGTGGTTGCCAGCCAAGACTTTTGCTGGCAACAAAAGTTGGGATGAGCTTCCCCCTCACCTTGCATTGATCAGACCATTCACTGGGCATTTGCCCCCTTTGGCCTTTTTGTATGCTGCAGGCCCTGCCTGGCCCCTTTGTCCTGAGGAGCCAGCCTTCCTTCATCTAGCTATTTTACTGCTGGTGTCAACATGAATAAGCCATATTCCTTTTAAGCTACCTACAACTTTTGACAGCTACAGTGCTGTAAATAAAGCAGCTAACGCAGATGCTAATATTAATTCGCATGACCCAGTTGTGTTTCACTAGTAATATCTGGGTTACCAGCTGGGCAAGACAAAAACACTAAATATTTAGCCTATCTCAGTCTGTTACACAAAAAAATCAAGCATTTGAAGACACTGATTTCTAGAGCTAAGCCTCGGAGGCGCCCTCCATGAGGAAAAAGCACAAAGAAGGTCTAAAAAGGTCACAGGAACCCATGTTTAGTGATGGATAACTGTTCAGCCATGCTGGCTATGTACGGGGTGATGTCAGCACCTCTTGCAATGCTGCAAACGTGCTGTGACATCCGCAGAGCAGGTTTTGTCCTGTCCAGGACGGGGCTTGCATTGCACAGACTGCTGCAGTCGGAGATGTGCTGTTTGCAGGATGCGAGTTGCATTGTGGTTTTTAAAGCAACATTTAAAATACTAGTTATCTCTATTGCGATTTCAGGATAATCACCCATACAGCCCTTTCCAGCTGCAGCTTGTGCACTCCTGTTCATCCCTCTGGTTTCTGCCCAGGAGCTTCACTGACATTCAGCTTTTTCTGGAGGAATTCAAAGACTGTCAAATGTGAATAGTGTGAAAAGGTGTTAGGGGAGGAACATGAATGCTGTCACCCAGCCTTATGCAGCTGACACTGAATGGCTAGGCCATTCAAATCTGCCTTGACACCCTCAGCACAGCCTGACAGCTCTCCAAACTGTGTGCGTGCTCTGAAGGTTCATGCTGATGTTCAGCAAAAACTGTCCATAGAGGCACTGGGGCTGCTGCAACCCAGCTGTTTTTCACTGGCAGTAGGTGTGATATTGCTTCTTTAGAGGCTTGAAAAAGCTCCTTCAGAAAGGCCAGGCTCAGGTACCAGCTGATCAGTACCGGTTGTATTTATCCTCATAGGTACGCAATGCAAATATGGAAGAGCACAGAATTAGTCTTCAGCCTCAGCACAGCTATTTGCAAGAGCAGAGTTATTGCCATGCGTATGTGGTTGTGGCTTTGGGCTCTTAGTGATACAGAATGAATGGGGCTACTGTTCCTACAAAGAATTTGCCTTGTATTCGCTAAGAACAATGAAGCCAGGGAAGCAGCCTTTGGTGTGTGTACGGTACGGGTGTGCTGCTTGTGTTCTCCATGATAACACAACTGTGCGGCTACAACCAAGCAGAATTGTGCTGCTCGCAAGCAGGCTTGGAGGCATAATTAAGCTTCTAGTGTTCTGTAAAGTTCATTTCACTATTCGGTGGAGGACAGTTTAGGATAAGCATAATAGGATTACTGCTGCTAAATACAGCCTCATAAGCCAGGAAGTCCTCATAATGGGCCTTTACCCAGTAGGAAAATCCTTTCAGAGGATGCTTTTTATAAACGGCGCAGTTACGCACGCTATGAGTGCTGGGGGAAAGGCATCCTTCCTTATGTCGGCTTGCCCAGGTAACCGCTTTGGCATAGCACGCGTTTTGCCATGCCAGGCACACTGAGGTTTGCCATTAACAGCACAAATCATGTATTTGCTACTGCATAGAATGGTCTTTCCTTGTAAGCATTACCCCTGATACTAATCCTGGGACTAAAGTCCAGGTGCCTTCAGCCAGGTAAGCCTGGCCTCACATGGCACCACAGGGAGGTGGGTGTCCGTCTCCCTGTGGAAGTGATGGGATTCAGCAAGTCACAAGGCGAGAGCATGGTTGTGTGAATGGCTAATTCATCAGCATGTCTTATTAGGAGCAGAGACAAGACTCCTGGGTCTGTCAGAGCCAGAGCCCTGCTGGTGCTTCGGGAGCCAAGCCAGGCTGAGTCTGATGCTCTGACACTAACTGGGAACAGCTACAAACCCTGGTAGTTATCCATGGCCCATGCAGGGCAAGCTGTCCTGAAAACAAGGTGGATTTTTAAAAGCTCCCAGTCCTGAGCTCTTGCTCAGGCTGTTCCAATTGCTCTTAAGAGAACTACCACTTGGGAAGCCCGCATTCAAGATGGGCTCTTCATACCAAGAGCCTCCCATGGCTCTGCAGCCCAATGTCATGGTCTACCCACCCATACTGCTCAGGAGCTGGTGCACACAGAGAGGGATTTTCCCCTGCACCACAATACCCTGGCAGCACCAAACTGAATGAGATGTGCCAGCAGGCACCCTTAGTAAGGCATACTGTAAGCAAGAGGTCTCTTCCCACTAGCTCTAGTCACTAGAGCGTTTTAATGCTGTACTTTTAATGCATTTTTAAATGCAGAGGTGATCAGTGAGAGGCACCTGCTGAGCATACGTAGCAATGCCAGCTGGTTTAGGGGCAGCAGGCATTGCTCGGGCTCCCCTGGCTCTGAGAGCAGCACCCCTCTGTGATACTTCCACATCACCCTGAGAAGCAGAGGCAGGGCTCTGTGAGCAAAGAATCCCACTAATGCTGTTCCCAGCATGGCTGATTCAGCCTGGTTTCCTTATCTGTGCCTTTTCTGCACAGCAGCAGGTAATTCATAGATAAAACAATCACTGCTAATATACACACACAGACGTTCAGGAGCTATTCTTAATCTTTCCAAATCCCTTAATACACTGTATGTATGCGGCTTGGAACTTGTAGATTTATCATGATAGATGGGTTTCACACCCTATCTCAATGGAAAATGACATTAATAACTAAATTCTTATTTTTCTTTTAGCCCTGGCTAAGCTACTTCAGAGCATTGAACTGTGGTAAATCTGCTCAGGGCACAGCAGCAATGCAGTCAGACCAAGTTCTCTGATTGTGTCTGGTGTTACTGCCTGGATTATATAAAGCCCAAATTGTGGTACAGCCACAGGAGAATTTGGCCAAATAAAACTGCAGCTTGGGCATATGTTATAACCAATCAGCTGGAATGATTGTATTTATTTTTCACAACTCCCCCAAAATGGATAGAATGGATGGGAATTGAGTGGGTCACACAGATTGACAGGGGAAGCTGCTATGACAGTTTGAAACAGATGACTCAGGTTTTTTTTGCTTCATGCTTTTCTGCATGTACCACCAGGAATTTCCAAGAGGTTTCTCCAGTAAAAGCAGGCAGACAGAAACACAGAGTTCCCTTATAGCCATCCCCTAGTGAAACTGGGCACACATGCTCATGTCCCTGAGCTGTCCTCTCCCCAACACGCTCACACCTTGAGCAGCTGGTGTTTTTGAGAAGCGTTTACAGTGCTCACACGTGGAGCACACCATATGCTTGGCAGCCCCAGGAGCTGTGTCGGTGCTCTCGCCAAGCAGCACCCAGCCTGGCTTGGGAAGAAGATGGCTCATCTCAGCCTCTGGGGACTGGTGAGCTACCACGATGCCCATAGGCACTGATGAGCACCCGCATCTTTGTGCTACCCGAGCTCCACCATGGTGTGAACTGGGAGCTTCTCCGCACACAGATGTTACCCTGTGGCAGTGAAGGTGTGAATTAGTGGCACCTTCTGCTTTGTATGGATGGCACATGGTGGGCTTCATTTTGCAGAGCAGCTGAGTTTGCCTTCGGAACTACCTTGCAAGCAGTGGCCAGCACAAGCAATGCAGACTGGTTGCTGTGCATCAAGCCTCCTGCCTCGATGACAGCACCCGCGCTCTCCCACACTGAGACGTCTAACAAATCGGCTCCCCTTTCCTTGTGGGCATAGCGATGCTGGATAATCCTGCAGAGCCCTAGGAAACTTGTTGCATGAGTGCTCACCAGACAGCCTCACACCAGAGCCACAGAGCCTGGGTGTGCTTGGGGTCCAGGCGTTTTGTGTCTCCAGACGCAATGCTGCCGTGCTGTGACTGCACTGCCAACACAGAGCCTTCTGTGCGTCTTGCCTTTGCCTTCAGAGGAAAAAATGTTTCCACTGCATAAATCAAGCTATGGCCAGCCCTGGCTATTGTTTTGTCTATGTTTTTATGTCCCTTTCAATATACATGTCAGCTCTGCCACATCCCATCTGTTAGAAAATGCCTGCGTTTACACATTACCTCATTAGTCTTACTGTCTATGAAGCATTTTTTTCCATCCTGCAGGCTCCTCACTCCTTTTACATCACTGTGATTAAATCATTTGCTTAGGCCATTAGCAACAAGGCTTAGTGTTTTGATACTCCTGGCTCCATAGGAGATGATGTGGGAGAGGGCTGAGTAGGGGGAATATGTTGACTTTTAAGTCGCAAGCTGGGGATGTCAGCATAGAGCAGCACGAAGAACGTGCATCTTACAGTGCCGCTGTCGCAAAGCAACGCAGCAGAGCAGTGGCTTTGTGTCTAGAAACACTGTGCAGAGCAGTTGCTGTGTTTATTGTTTGGAGCAGCCTGAACTAGGAAAAGAAAAAGCCCAGAAACCTCCCCTAGCTTGGCTTTTCTGGAGCTGTTTCCCTTGAAAACATGGCTGAAGGCTCATGGCCTGTGCTGGCAGCACAGCTCCAGAGCAGGATGTGCTCAACACACACAGGATTAACCAGTGGCCTTAAAGCACGGGTTTTCAGAGGCTTGATGGTACTGCTGCTGTATCGCCCACTGGGGCTGGTGTAATTAAGGTTCTGTCAACTTCCAGCAGCCGCCTTTACACGCTGTGATTTTCGTGGGGGTATAATTTAACCCAAAGCTCTTGCTTGGCAGCACGTTATTTTACAGGGTTACTTAAAAACATGTTTAAACCATTTCAAATTACAGATTGGCCCCCCAAAAAAATGCTTTCTCAGACTAAGGTCACCCTTTTAAGTATAGGCATCAAAACTTGGCTGGTAAATTATCTGGGTGCCTGTTGGGTGTAGGGTTTTCAGGGGACAATTAAGGAGCGCTTGGAGGCAAGAGCCTGTAACAGCACCAGCCTTTACTGTAACAGCAGGCAACTAATAAACTCTTAAAAGAAAGCCTTTTGGAGGGAGGAGATCTGCCTGGCTCCCTATCCGACTATTTCCAGGTGATCTTAAGAACAGCTTGCTGAAGCCGGGTTGGTTCATAGCCTGTGCTGTAGTGGATAGTCACATCTGCTGCTGGGGTCTGTTTACACCAAGCACATCTGTGCACGCAGAGCAGCAGTGCCCTGCTGTGTGGAGGCAGGGGAAAGGCTCACTGACACTGTGCACATGCACAGGGTGAGCCTTATAGAGGATTTTAAATCGGGCTAGACAACAAGGGGTGGGTTTTTTACTTAAAGTCCAGGCCCTTGTGAAGGCAGGGATGAGGCAGACCAGAGGCAGCTGGGATGGACACACAGACACCCGTCTTAGTGCACCCCTTTCAACGACCTGGATGAGGGAACTGAGTGTACCCTCAGCAAGTTTGCTGATGATACTAAACTGGGAGGAGTGGCTGACACACCAGAGGGCTGTGCTGCCATTCAGTGAGACCTGGACAGGCTGGAGAGTTGGGCAGGGAGAAACTTGATGAAATTCAACAAGGGCAAGTGTAGAGTCTTGCATCTGGGGAAGAACAACCCCATGTACCAGTACAGGTTGGGGGCTGACCTGCTGGACAGTAATGAAGGGGAAAGGGACCTGGGGGTCCTGGTGAATAGGAGGATGACCATGAGCCAGCAATGTGCCCTTGTGGCCAAGAAGGCCAATGGCATCCTAGGGTGCATTAGAAAGGGTGTGGTTAGTAGGTCAAGAGAGGTTCTCCTCCCCCTGTACTCTACCTTGATGAGGCCGCATCTGGAGTATTGTGTCCAGTTCTGGGCCCCTCAGTTCAAGAAGGACAGGGAATTGCTTGGAAGAGTCCAGCGCAGAGCCACAAAGATGATTGAGGGAGTGGAACATCTCCCTTATGAGGAGAGGCTGAGGGAGCTGGGTCTCTTTAGCTTGGAGGAGACTGAGGGGTGACCTCATCAATGTTTACAAATGTGTAAAGGGTGAGTGTCAGGATGATGGAGCTAGGTGTTTTTCAGTGATGTCCAGCGATAGGACAAGGGGCAATGGGTGTAAACTGGAGCATAGGAGGTTCCATGTGAACATCAGGAAAATTTCTTTACTGTGAGAGTGAGAGAGCACTGGAACAGGTTGCCCAGGGGGGTTGTGGAGTCTCCTACGTTGGAGATTCTCAAGGCCCGCCTGGACAAGTTCCTGTGTGATGTACTCTAGGTTACCCTGCTCTTGCAGGGGGGTTGGACTAGATGATCTTTTGAGGTCCCTTCCAACCCTTGGGATTCTGTGATTCTTCTGGCCCCAACCGCACATCCAGGCTGTGCAACCCATTTGATCACAAGCCTGGAGCTCAGCACAGGTGCTTAATGCAGGGATACACCCTTAGAGCCCATAAACCCGCTGTGTTTTGGGAGGGAAATCCCGGTGACATTGCACCTGATTGTAGCCGGAGGAAGGGACTCGAGCATTGAGCCGGAGTCCGTCAATTTGGTTCTCACACAACTGCTCCTCTGCCAAAGAAAGAACACTGATTGACTTATTTTCTTCAGAATAATAAAATAAAGAAGCAACAACTAAGCCAAGAACATTGAGATGGTGACAGCAGGAGTCTGGCTTAAATACACCAAAATAATACCAGCTAGAGCCTGATTTCCAAGCAGCAGACACTGCAGATGCAGAGTTGGTGATTTGTTATGGTTTTTCTTTAACAGAATTTTGTTTAATATATATTTTTATATTTCTTTAATTTATCCTTGTTATTTTTCTTTGAGTAACCATATAGCTCCCTCCAAATCTCGCATTCCTTCCAAGTTTTCCACCATCTTCATATAGCAGGAGATTGGTTGCAATTGTTTTCTGCAAACAGCAACTTGGGAAGGGGGATAGAACATCCAACCTGGGTTTCTCCGAGTATCCAAAGCTGGAGGGAGAAGTCTTGGAAGTGACAAGTGAGCCGTACAAAAGGCATTCAGACTTCAGGCTGCCTCTCATAGGAACCGAGCATGGTCCCACACTAGTTTCAAGCTCATTTCTTTGAGTATCGTGTTTTGCTGTAGAGAGGAGGTTTTGCAGCAGGCAGAACTAAGAGGTGGAGGTCCATCGCATCGCATATTGCAGTCTTTGAAGACCCTCTGTTTAAGCAAGTTTTGCTCAGGCTGCAATAGTCACACTCTTAGTGTATGAGCCAGGCCAACAATCTCCCACCGATGGCAGTGTGACGGTGCAAGGGAGGGGGGTCCCACATCCTGCACCCGGGTGTACATGGAGTAAAACCCTCTCAGCATGGCCATCAGATGCTGCTGCTGGCAGCAAGGGGAGACGCGGCCTTTGCTGTCACTTTGACAAAGAGACCCTGCTGCTGTGTTGCTGTTCGTGTTGATAATATTTTAGCAATTTTCAAGGGTTGTTTTATTTGAGAGATCTGCAAGGCAAACTGTCGGCATCTCAGTGCTCCCCCACGGAGCAGTGAAATAATCCAGATACATGGCTTCAATGCCAGCCAATGTTCTTCCTTTGTATCTTCATTGTCTCTCCCTTTGGTAACTGGGGTCTTTGTCAGCTTAGTGGTTTAACTGGATTATAGAGCAAAATCTAGAGGTGTAGAAGGGGCTGGATTTGATCAAGACATCTTCAAATAGGAGCCGTCCCTTCCCCTCCTGTCCCACTGATAAAGTATTCACAACTCTTCATTTGGTTTCCAATAGTGTCATCTCTTCAATGTGGCTTTAATACAGCCTGAGTAACTTTTCACATTTCCAGGAGCAGGGTTTCATCCAGAATGCTCCATTTTTGTCTGGTTTGGCATCCAACTTGCCCAGAGCCAGAATTCAAATGGGTTTAAGCCTTCAAGCCTCCCTTTGTGGGGCTGGTGGCAAGAGCATGACTGGGCAGGCAGCTACTGCCCCACCAGGGTAACAAGTGCAGGACCCAGTGTTTGCATCCTTTTTGGTAAGAAAAAGACTTCATCCCTCTATCCTGTACTGTACTGTAGCAAATAGAATGGGAGGAAAGACCCTTGGTGAAACAGTGTCCTACTGAAACAAGGGATTTCTGCCTTTAGGTCAGAAGCAGGATCCTGTAGCTGACTCTCACCTGTCACAGT
The DNA here is from genome assembly GCF_028554395.1 of Pezoporus wallicus. Lineage (NCBI taxonomy): Eukaryota > Metazoa > Chordata > Aves > Psittaciformes > Psittacidae > Pezoporus > Pezoporus wallicus. The sequence goes on from NW_026636792.1 coordinate 2,276,710, forward strand.
ACATGTAGATAAAGAGATGGTGAGTGGGGACTCACCACATGAGCACTGCAAAATGCATAGAAGCTGCCTGCATTACAGAAGAGTGTGAAACAAAGCTGCTTTTTCATCATTTTCATGTTTCCATTATATTTTGATTTTAAATTATTTTTGTCGAGACTTTTCCTTTTGACCTCTTTAACCCTGAACCTCTGTTATTTTCTGCCTTTACTGAATGTTCCGTAAGTGACGAGTTTCAAAACTTCATAGAAAAAGTCCATAAATAAGAACAATTCTGACTTCTTCAGCCCTTCCCCAGGACACCACCTCACAGCCTGTCCCTGCCTGTGCCCCACGGCTGAACAGCCTCTCTCCTTGCTTTACGTCCCGCTCAGCGTGTTCCCTGAGCTGGCACCTGTAACCTCTGCTCCTAAAGTGGGAATGCTCCTGTTTATGTCCAGCTGCTCAAAGACTGTGTACCTCACCTACACTTCCCATGGGGCCACAGATACGGTCAGCACAAGCCTGACTTGCTGGGGCCTCCTTTTAATGGCTTCTGGCTGGGAGCTTGTGCTGGCACATTCGCAGTGGCACAGGATGAGACCATCCAGAACACAGCATTATTTACTCCTTCTGCAAAGGTGCAAAGCCTTAGAGGAAATGAGTTAATGCACTGACAGGCCCAAAGGCACGCATCTTCAGTCAAGCTTAGCTGCAGTACCAGCTCCACATCCAGCTTATTCACCCCAGCTCCCTGCCTTCCCAGGGAAGGTGTCTGCTCCTTACCCTGCTGATCTCATGCTCTAAGTAACCATTTCCTAAACAAGTCCACCAACTACTCATAAATCTGAAATAATCTGATAAAGGTGTTTCTGCCCAGAAGACAGTGGAAATTTGGCATCAAAGATTTGAATCTCATAAGAGCTTGCTAGGAAAACTCTGCAGAGGAGCAGAAGCTGATTCTCTGGAATATTGCAGGGAGCAATGTATGAGGTGTTAAGAAAACGTTTGTTTTCTGTAAGGCATTTTTACCACTGCATCCTCTCTGTGGTTACCCATCCGGGCAGCTGGAAGTTGAACAGCACAGTTCAGAACCTCAGGATTCACCATGTCCTTTCTTTTGCCTTGTGCTTTCAGCGGCCACTCGCCCAAAGTTAGTTTGGGAATTTCCAGTCCACGTGGAAACCCTTCAGCAACAGGCTGCAGTTTTCATACAAATCACACAACTGCAACTCATGAATTCACCCACAGCAAAAGCTGGGACCAGAGTGCAAGTGCTGTTGGTTTACAGAAATGAAGCAAGTTTTTGGGGTGTGCAGGATGCTGGGATCCTGCTGCAGCCCCCGAGCTCTGCAGTGAGCAGGAATACCACCAGGCTGCAGCATTCTTCAAACCTGGCTGGGAACACTTTTGTTCCAGCTTTTTCCTTGCTATCACTGAAAAAAAATCAAATCATCTCTTGCCATTGGAATTGTTCATGTTCTTTTCAGAAATGTGTGTCTGAAATGATCAAAGGGGTTTTTCATGTGATGGGGTGAGCAAAGGAAGCTCTCAAGGTCAAACCCAATACGGCTTAATGTCAATGGGACTCGGATCTGACCTCCAGTAGCAGCAATGAGCCAGGAGATGAGCAGTTCAGGAACCAGAAAATGAAGCTTTTGAAGCCAATAATACCCCCTGGCAGTGAGCAATCAATCGCCAGAGAAATGAGAGAGAGAAAAAGCAAAAAGACCATCCGGCCAGGCTGCAGGAAGGGTTGCACCATAAAGCAGAGCTATCTCTTAAATAGATCAGCACCTCTTTTCCTTCTTCTCTCTTTCCAGGGGAGAGTGGCCATGGGAACAGTCATGCTTTGTGCTCTCTGACGGGGATGCAGGAAGGAGCAGACTGACCCTACCTGCAGCAGGTTAATTGGGACACATAGCTCCGGTATTGCTTCTCTTAGGATGCACTTTCCTCTCAGGGAAAGAAAGGAAAACAATAAGCCAATATTAGCTCCTCTGATGAGCCTGGCCGTTCAGGACTGCCTTGGGAATTGCCAGCTCATTCCACGTAACGCCCTCAGCTGCTGGGGACTCTCATTCACATCTGTGCCAGATTGCAGCCATTGAATCTAGGTTATTCCTAGATCCCTTGACAATTTCTATAAACTTATTTCCCTGCCATGCTGAAGTGTGGTGGTTTTTTTTTTCCTTAGTATTTTGCCTTCTTTAAATGGCTCCCAGTTGGATTTGTTCTTCCCACTCAGCAGTGGGTTTCTCCCTGTGCCAGGCTTCTTTTGTGTCTCATTTCCCAATGGAAAGGGTTAAGCGCTGCCCTCGGGAAGGTGGGTCTTACCAGTTTGTCTTGATGGAAGAGCAGAGCGCTGAAGCATCTGCCAGAGCTTGTTAGGGATAATGCAACCTGATTGAAGACAGAGCTTTATCCGGCAGCTAAAGGAGCCCACAGGGTGGCTTTGGTCTGACCTTGCACTGGATTGCACAGTCTCTTCCCAGGGCATGGCCTCTGCAGACCTGCTCTCTCTTTCCAAAGGAAGTTATTGCAGGTGGAAGGGATGGGTGCCTTCGCTGTGTGGACCATGGCACCCAGGACGCAGATGTGCCACAGCCCATGCATGTGTAGAGGGACAGGTTGTTTTCTAGTGGCCAAGAAGAGCTTTAATTGAAACATCCAAACAACACTAGAGCTGCTTCCCTGCAGTGACTTGGGAGCCACAGCAGGATGAGTCAAGGCGAGCCGTGCTCCGAGAGAAAAACAGTGTGCCCAGACAAGGACTGTTGAACTGCAGTGAGATTTCAGAACAGAAACACAAAAGAGAAGTGCCCTGGCTCCAGTCCACACACAGTATGTGTTTTGCAAACCCCAAAGCTGCTGTGCTCACAGCCTGTTTGATGGGCGAGATAACGGGACCGTGAGCCTGACAGAAAATCCCAAGTTTCCCAGGACATCAAAACCGCACATTTCCCTGGAATGACAAGTTCTATCTTTGGCAAACAAAAATCAGGCTCTTTTACATGCTTCTTCCCCAACGCGCCATGTTAGCATGTGTTTGTTTAGCAAACAGTTACTAGGAGGCCTCGGTAGGATAAAAAAAAGCTGATACTGGGTATTATTATTCATGGAGGGAGGTGGGGAGGAGAAAGAAAAACAGTGCTAATTTAGCCAACAAGTTCAAGTAAGGTTCAACTTTGCTATTCCAAAATCTGCTGCTATGATAATGAGACAGTCAAATCAGCTCAAATTAAGAGCTCAGGAAGGCTCAGCCTTTCAAAGAAGTATGTTCGTGACAAGATTTATTTCTGCCAGCCAGTCTATAGCGTGGTCTCATCCTATACTAACACAGAAAACCCAAATTTAAAAAAAAACGCAACTGAAAAATGCACTGAAAGCCAGTAAAGTGTCATCTCCCTTAATCTTCAGTGCTGGTCTTTGCCATTCTGTAAGGGGATTACAGTACGATGTAGCACTGCTCAGCTGCCATTTACAGGAAGCCTTGCCTGCTCCCCTCTCTTCAACAACCATTCACTAAAAGGCAGCACAGCTGCATTTTACAAACACTTTCAGGCAACTTTTATTAGGGTTAAGGGCAAAAAAAATCAGTAAAACAGCCACAAAAAAAACCCAAACCTGAAAGAAGTAGCACAAACCCAGCTCTGCTGTCAAAATGGCCTGAGTGGCTTTAGCTTTCCTTTTTCTCCTTTATTTTTTTCCTCCTTTCTGTTCATTGCTGGTTTTCTGCAGCCCCCTGAGCATCGCTAAAGCCATAGTGAAAGAAAAGTAAGTTTCTTGTTGTAAATGTGGTTCTCAGGTACCACAGCAGCATAAATGAGTCTCTGCTGCTGACAGTAGCGGGTGGTCTCTGAGGGCTGTGTTGAGGAGAGGGAGAGAGAAGGAAGGGACTGCGCTGCATGATGTGTATCTGGTTGCTGCCCTGCCTGTGCAGTGTCTGCTGGGAGCATGCGATAGCATAGGAAAGGCTATCATAAGAGATTTAGAAGCTATCAGAAAGCCAAGGGCTATCCAGAGTAGGTGTTTATTTCATGTGGTTTGGAAAGGCTTACTGTTGTGTCAATGTCCAGAAGTCAGTAAGCATGGGATTGAGCGTTCCCAGAGTGCCAGCTGACACTTCAAAGAATTAGATCTGTTTTCCAAGCTCAATAGAGTTTAAAAATGGTCTTAAAGTCCTTTCCAACCCTAACTATTCTATGATAAAAAAGGAAAACAAAACCAAAGCACACAACCCATTTCCCAAACCCCAACAAATAACCAAGTGTACTTCTCCACACTTCAGTTCCATCCTCTGTGTTTATAACTACAGTGCATCACAATTGTTTCTTACTCAGTCGAGAAGAAGCTCTCTTGTTGAAATGTTTTTTGTGTTCAAACAGATTTGCTATCCGCTGTCTCTACTTACCACTCGCTATGGCCTCATACTACTGGGAATGATTAATTGCCAAGGATTAGCTTTTAGCTGCTTTTGCACACAGTTTGTATACAGTTGTTGCTATTTATTAAATATGTGATATCTAATCCAGTGTTTAGTGCTTACAAAGGGAAGAACCATCTGTGCCTGAGATTAAAACACTTCATTTGCTTTGTGCCAAAGCCCTTACCGAGGGCTCTGCTGTTGTTAGAGAAAAGCCTTGGGAACCCAGGCTTGGGAAGGGTGGATGTGTCCCTGCATCAAAGCCCTTCTGCCTGATACAAGGTCTGCCTGCCAAACACAAAGATAAGTGTGGGCATGATGGAGAGCAGAGAAGCTGATCAGGAGAACAAGAGGTTTTAGCAGAATAAAGGACTAAGAACTAGGGAAGGCACTGAGAGCCTGGAGGGGTCCTACAGAGACATTTCCCACCACCCACAGGCTCCATGTGTCTCTTGCAAAAAGAGGGGTGCTAATATTCTACTTCTTCGCAGGCCACTTGCAAGGAATAAACAATTAATGGCCAAAATTCCTTGTGGGAGCCTTTCTCATCACTGCAAGATATGCCACCATAGGTACTCTTACATCAGTGTATGGAAGTCTGGGGCTGTGCACCCTGGGGAAAGGCTGCACCCACGGCACGGGAGGATTTGTTTGCCTAAAGGAGTACACCTCCTCCAGCTTGTGAGGCACCACAGATGCCTCAGCCTAAATTTTGTGCCTTATTCCAAGTATGAATGGAAAAATCCCCTCTGAAACCTGATGGAGAAGTCTCCCATGACCTACAGAAGGAGCCGAGATGCAGCAGTCCAAATAACCAATACTGGCCCCTAGGAACAGCCTCCTGAAATGCTCAGATACTTGGGCAACAGGACCATGCTAGCATCAAACATTTAATAGGTAGAGGATATTGCCACTGCCTTTCTATCTATAGGGATTTACTGTTCCTGGAGGCTTCATAATGTCATTAGTGTGACTGATGTTGGTAACTGGATTTGCCACTTCTCCTAACACATTTCTGGAACAAATGTTAAACAGGTCACCAATTTTGCAGACAAAACATCACTTGAGCTCTGTTCTAATTTCCTCTCTGTGTGGCAGCCCTGTATGGTATCAGTGACTAGGTAAATCTCCCTGCAGCAGAACTCACTATATCTTTTGGTGAGAAAGCAGCAATGGAACTGGTTCAGTCTTCCAAAACAATCCACACTATAAGGTGCAGGACTAATGTGCATCAGGTTTGAAAAGAATTAATATCAATTATTCTCATGCATATTCATGAGAGGAAGACTGGTTTAGCAATCAAGCTAATAGTTTTTACTTAATTACATTTGGTTGATTTCATGCTATCTTGGCACATTCCTGATTGAATTTAACCACTTAAAAAAAAACCCTCCCACAACTGCTCCTGCAAACACCATCACTTCAAGCTCAGCATCCCCTGTAAATAGTGTCTGAGGCTGAGCAGACTGCTTGGGACAGTGGGAGTCGATCACAAGCGCTGTCTTTGCCTGCTGCAGGGTAAAATCAGGAAAGCATCTTGAGGAGCCGTTCCCAGTGCTGAGGGTTGAGGCACTAATTCTTCATTTTTAATTTTTCTGAATTCAAACCATTGTCTATTTGGGTGCAAGGTAGCTGGCAGGAATGGGAGATGTACCCGAGAGGGAGCACCGAGCTGGAAGGAAGGGTTTGACTGGGTAGGTAGTCTGGAGCCTGAGTGGATAACAGCTCATGACTTGCTGTAGTGCAAGGAGCTGAAGAGCGGGTGGGATGTCCTGTGTGTTGTATTGGGGGGATTCACTATTAGGGTCTGGCTCTTTAATTGTCTTCCAGGGAAAGATCAGGCTGTGCAATACCACACTGCCATTCCAACTTCTGTGTTCCAAGACCAGCATATTGCATGGCACAAAGGGTGGGAACGTGCAAGTAGGATGAAGACCTAATGGATCAGGCAAGAGGGCTGCGAAGGGTGAAGGTAGAAGTGCTTGTGAGGGTCAGGCTGGTGGGGAGGTGGCGAGAATGGGCGCTGAATGGCTGGAGCCTCCCTTGGGAGCACATATCACCTTCTGATGTAAGGCGTGAGCAGAACATGTTCTGTGGCTTGAGGGTGGCATAAGGCCTGTTTGCATGGACGTGCAAGGTGGACGCACAAACAGTTTGGGTCTGTCTGGTGCTGTTGGGGCTGGATACAAGCACTACTTGTAGTAGTATTGCTTGCTGGGGTTGCAGTTTCCCTGGGCAGAAGGCAAGGCCAGGATCAAAATGGGAGACTTGAACTTCAATGTGCCATGCATTTGTTTTCTTTGATTTTCTCCATGCTAGCAGCAGCAGTAGGGCAGATGCTCCCTTTTCAACCCTCTCTTGAGCACTGTCACTGCACCGATGTCTAAAGGCAGTGAATGGTTTTGAAGTTTGCCTGTTCAATTATTTTCATTTATTTATCATTTTCTTCTGCATTGCCCTATTTGCATTTGGGCTTTGCTCAGAAGGAAGACTGACACTATTTATCACTTAATGGGGCTTGATAGCTCTCTAACAGCTAAACATGTTCTTAGGAGCATTAAGGAATTTACAGGCAGCCATGCCTGAAGGCTACTTTTCTTCCCACTTTAGCTTAGTCAGCAGCAGTTGTAGCTACAGCTCTTTGAGTGCCTGTAGGCAAAGGAAGCTTTGACATATAATCAGCAGAGGTATTGTATCCCCTTTTAAACCAAATAGACTTACTCTCTCAGCAGATGAAGTTATTACAGCTATAACTGAAATAAAATAATTAACCATTGTTCAGTCTGGGCTTTTCCAGGCAATGGCAAAATTAAGATCTTGTATATTTCCGAAGAAAAATATAAATGGGTTTATCTTGACTTTGTTTTAATGGAATTATACTATGTAATACTTGCAGAAGAGCAGATGAATTTACATTCTCAAGGTCTGTGGGCACAGTCACTGAGGGCACCACAGTGATGTGAGTGACCTGGTGTGTGTGAGGTCCTAACCTTCCAGAGCACAGATCTGGTGCAAATGGATCTCAGGAACCCCCTTGGGGAAGGATGCAGAAGTAGCATGTAAAGTGCCAGACCAGGTAAAACCCTTTGCATTGTTTTCTACTTCACAGGAGTCAGTAAGACTTAAGGGGTTTGGACATTCAAGGTCTTACATTATATCTTAGCATCCATTCACATGAAAAAGCAGATTAAAGGTTCTATGTATTTCCCTTGCAACCCTATCTCCAAGTTTGGCCCCAACCTCTTGTCATGATCCAAGATGCAAGTGTTACCTTTTGTTATGGCCTCAGCATTTTCTAGCAATAACATCCTGCAAGCCCCATGATCAGAATCATGACATCAGAAGTGACCATGTTCTGTGCCTATTTATTCATTAACAGTCTCAGTTAACAAATAAATAGACATCCTCTAGTGAAGAGATGTTTCCTTAAACAAGTCCCCATCAGTAAATACCATAGACATGTATAGCTGTCATGAGCAGGAGACGTTATTCCAATGCAGAATGAAGCAGGGAGGAGATTAAGGAGCTCTCCATATGGTTCTGCACTGGGGAGCATGTGGGATATTGCTCAAAATACACTGTGCTCTCCATTTCTCAGAACCTGGGGAGACAGAGCCTGGCATAGGCATGGCAGGATGGAGCTGGACAGTCTGATTCAAAGTCTATTGTTTGCTTGGGGAGGTAGGGAGGCTGCAGGAAAAATCCCTTGATAAATGGAGCATATGAATGAAACCTGCTCCTGATGCCAAGTTTATTCTGCAGGCCTCGATGGAGCTAAAAAAGCGCATTAGACAAAACCATTATTGAACTTCTTGATTACATAACAATTTCCTCATCGTATTTCCAAGAATATTGAATCTATATTCAAACACCCTCCTACTCTCTCCCACGCACCACCCCTTCTCCTTGCTATATCAGCTTCATTACTGAGTATGAAGACAGAAAAAGTATAGGGCACGTTGCCATGTGCAGAGAGATCTCAGATGCTTACACTGGGATTTTAGAGCCATCTATGGGATTTGTACAGCCAATTCTCATTAATTTTAATGGCCTTGAAAGTCTCTGGTCTTATGCCTTGACCTTAGTTAAGGTCTTTAGCAGTGCAAAGATCAGACAATCAAGCAATAAATATCACCAAACCTAAATGTTAGCTCCTGCTGCCTAAAACTTACCCTGCTCTGTGCTGTCTGGGGGGTGGCATACACCGTTTTGCTGCCCACAAGCTGATGCTATCAGAAGTTCAACAGACTGATGGGAAAATTCTGAACAGACTGGCTTCTTTATGGGAGCCCTGTTCCCCCCAGGGATGAGCTCAGACATCCAAGACAAAGGATAAATCCCTTGGGCATCACACAGCAAGCAGGATCAGGCCTGGTGCAAGTGGGTATCTCCTGAAGGTGTACATTAGAGGCTGCCTGCCTCATTTTGGGGGGTATTTTGGAGGGGGTGGGGATTAATGGCTTCAAGCATGGCACATCCACCCTGCCTCAGAAAGCAGCAGTTGCACACAGACTAGCCGCACTTACGCACATAATCAGCTTGCTTGTCTCATTTGCATGTGTAATAACCATCATGTGTGTACAATCATGCTAATCACTTCAAGGCAATTGCTTTAAATTCATTCAAAACCTTGCCCCGCCTGTCCTTGGCTTATTTAGCTTTCACAAAAGATCCTCAGCAGCAATCCAGAGATTCAACTCTGCAAAAATCTTTGTGAAACAGTCAGTTTAGTAAAGGAGAAATCTTTCTCTGGAATTCTGCCTATACACACTGAGATTTGCACTTCAAGCCAGTGCTGCCATTAGGAGACCATCCAACACCTGCTGCAAGTCACCGAGATAAAAACCTGATGGGGAATTTCACAGTTTATGGTGTGTTGCTCCAGGTCAAATGTAAGAGTAAATACAGGAGCAAAGAGGAAGGGAACTACACAGCTTGCCCCATGCATTTTGCTGGCAGAAATGGTCTGAAAGTTGTGCAACTAGTCTTAAAACTTATCAGCTTTATCAGCGGCTGAAGGATATCTGTGATGCTTTGTTGTGGATATGTGCGCAGTAGGACTTGTTCTCTCGGAGCTCCTGTCGTTGGTTCCAATGAAGCCCATGCACAGACAGTGGAGAACAGCCCTCATGGATGTGGCACCAGAAGTACATGGATTCCCTCACCTGCCTCGATTGCTGATGTAGCCCCTCCTCAGGCTAGTCATTTCAGCCTGTTGTGCCTCCAAATTTTAGACTGCAAGCTTTCCCATTGTTTCAGCTATGTGTTTTGTAGGACCTACTGCAGACATGGGGCATCCTCTCCCCACCCTTGTTTCCATTTCAAGCAGTAGTTAGCAGCTGCTGCTGCAGCCAGGTTTTGGGTCAATGCTCTGGAGCAGGGACAACAGGCACTTTTTTCCAGAGTCTGCTTACCTTAACAGTTGGAGCCTCATTCACTGTAGAGAGATTGCTCCTGCTCAAGTCCACATTTGTCCCATTGGCTTTTCTTGTTAAACAGAAGTAAACCTGGAAGAGGAAGGCAAGGAGGAAAGGCCAGGAATCAAATGAAAAGGCTGCCTGCCACACAGAGCATCTCTAGAGGCATTCTTGGTGGTATAAATGTCTTTCCTTCATCTTTCTGTCTCATTACTGACAGTGGCAAATGCAAAAGCTGCCAAGCTAGAGTTTCAGTATGGCCAAGTTAAGAAACCTTATTAAACAGACAGGTAGTGATTTCTATAATCTGAAGTCCCAGACAGTAAATGCACTGGGATAGAGCACTGTGCCACTGAATGCAGTGCTAATGCCTGACAGCAGCAACTAGATCTAGTTTTCTGTGGACAACGGCTCCTTGGGTGCTTTTTGCTGGATGGTGGATGCTACCAGGACAAGGTAGCATCTCCTTTAGAGAAAAAGGATCCTATAAACCCTGCTGGAGATACGGCATCTCCCAGGTTTTTGTATTTTCCAACTTAAAATTGCTTTCAATACCTGAGGACGGTCAAGTCACGCTTAGAAGTTTTTCTTAGCCTGACAAGATTCCTGAAGATGTATGATTGCAGTAGACCAATAAGGGGGAAAATCTGTATCTTAGAAGCAGAAGTGACACCTTGCTGCAACTTGCAGGAGAAATGATGAATGTCTCTTTCTGTTTATTGCTCAGCTCCGTGGCTAAATCTGCTAAACCAAAACCAGATTTTACCCTCAGATCTCCTAGTTTTCAAATTTATGTTCATCCGGCATTGCCTTGATCTTCAAAGCAGGAAGCTGTATCAAAGGAAACAGAAGGTTTGACACCAATTACTGCGGCTGGATGCCATCTACTGAATAAAGATGGAGTGTTTAATATTTACACTGAAAGTGAAGAAGATAAAACACAAGAGGTACATCTAAGTCTACAGATAAGCCTTTCTGCATATAGTGGGCAGAGATAAAGCCAAGCAAAAAATTTGAAATTACCATTGAAAACATCCCAAACACCTTCAGAAATGTTGGGTGGTAAACAAAGAAATGACAGCAAAAACACTGAAAGAGCCTTCTAGGAAAGGAAACCAAGGTTCCCAGCTTCTGAGGGGCATTACCTGATCTCTGGGGGATGGTCTGTTGAAACAAACATCAATGCAGAAGTAGTTATCTAAATTTGTCCCCATTTCACCATAACGCACTTGACTTAGATTTTATTCTCTCAAGTCTGAAACCATCAGTTCAAGCGCTTTTCCCTGCATCCTACTCTGCTTCTCTTCATCCCTTGGTTCTTCTTACGTTTTTGCGAACCCCAAGTCTTTCCCATAGCTGCTTTGGTTCTTTCACCTGAGAAGTCTCTCAAAAAAGGCAAAAGCCCCATGGCACAAGTTGTTGTGGGGATGTTTGTATTTCAGCAGTGAATTCATAGGAGAAGAAGGGAGTGACAAGGAGGGGAAAGGCTCCCTAGCACTGTGAGGGTGCACACCACAGCTAACAACAAACATTCTTTTATGCAATCTGTTTATAAAGGAAAAGGAATCTTCCTAGCATCTTTCCTGGCAACAATTTAGTAACTGAAAGTGAGGCTATTCTAGAATTCCCGGTACTAGAGTGCTGCATAGCAGGCCATTTACACCATTCAGTTCTTCCATTTAATCCACTTTAGACAATGAAACCAGAGTGTTTAATGGAGATAATTTTTGTTTCTAGTCAAATCTCAATCTTCAGATTAAATTACTGCATCTGCAGAGTCACGTACGTATCAAAGTTATATAGTGTGTTTTAGTGAGTTAAAAGGTAAATGATACTATTACATTGACTTTGAAGAAGATATTTTCCTAACAGCAAGTGGATTTTAAAGCACTTGTTAAAATCAAAATTTCAAAATTGAAACCCTTTGGATTTTTTTAAGATACATGGGCTTTTCTTCTAAAGCCATAGCTTTAAGCTTGGCATATGAGTTAAATTCAAGTAAAGCTTCCAGCCTTTTCAGACCATTTCTGCTTTTCAGCTTTGGAGGAAAGGCAAGGCTCTTCTTGAGAAGACCACAGTGTTTCTGAACTGTATTGGATGTTTCTCCTACTGCAGCAAGGCTTGCTCCATTGTAGTGTTTATATTCAGATATTTCCTGGCTGTTAGAATGCCTGCTGTACTGGGCTCGGCTGAAAAGAAACCCTGCAAGAATTTGTTTCTCCAGTGCCCAAGTGGTAACTGTGGATATTCTGGTATTGTGAGGCTGGCTGAGTAAGGTCACTTTGAGGAAACTTAGAATCTAGTTATATTGGCAAGGAAAGAGTGCGACAGATTTGCAATTCACAATGCAGAACTCTTGTCATATGTTTTTTAATTCATTGCTTAATATTGTGTATCTAGTCATCAGGCACATACGTTGCAATTGATTTCATGCTGCTTTTCTATCAAGCAGGAGAAAAGCGAGCATAAGGGACCTGCTTACACTGAAATATATACATAAAACATTAGTCACATATACGTGTATTTTGAAATCCTTGCTGTATTTTGGCAGTAACCTAAGAAACTAGATATAATCCCACCCAATCAACAAACCAGAGAAAGAATTCACTAGTAGAAAAAGACAACCCTCAAATTGTCTGTCAGCTCTAAAGCCTCCTCAAAATGACTTTAAAAGAAGATGTAATCAGAGAAAACCGGAACGTACAGTATTAATGTCTGCAGGTATGGAAGGACAGATGTATATACACTTGTCTAGCACTTCATGTTTCACAGCTCTGTGTAGAGTTGGTGGCCCAGGATCTGATCAGATTTATGTGGGTTTAGAGAGGCTGCTCACAGCAGACCCTTCTCTTCTCATTGCACTCTTTAGCCCAAGAGCTAGTTTCTGATAATGCATGAACTCTCCAGTGGTTGAACCTGCCCTGCCTTGACTGTCTCAAGCGTTGTGCAGTTTGGTTTGCCTGGATGAGTTTGCTCAGATTGCAATGAGGAGCTAGGAGAGCCAGTCAGTCGCATGCAGAGTAGCTCAAAATGATTTAGAAAGGTTGGTAAAGTTTTCACGTATTTCACAACCATCAAATTTCAAGTTAGAAATGAGTCTTTAAAAAGAGTGTCCACTTATATGTGGTAGAACTGCACACACAACTCTGTAATAAGCCATAGGCACCCAAAATTACAGGCATACCAGTGCATTAAATGGAAGACATTGCTCTGATCAAATCTTGAATTCACTATTGCATTCCTTCTTGCTTAGATTTCAGAGTCGGTTGTCCAGATGGGCTTTGTTGGGCACCTAATTAATAGCTAATCAAAAGCTCCTGCTGTGAACTGCTTCAAGCCCTCCTGGCATGCTTGGCTGCTTGGTATGCTTTCCTTGACTGCACAGAGATGAAGGCACATGAGTTGAAGTAGATGTTTTATCTCCTTTATGTATTTGACACAACTAAAGCACTTTCCAAAATAAAATCACCTCAGGATACATTAGTGATCTGACTTCTGCGTACTACGAGCAAAACTAGTCTTGAAACGTGTAAGTGGAAATAGAGCCATCTGTTAATGGCAATGACAGACAGCATAATACATTCTGAGATGAACTCACTGTTTTCTCTTTCCTTTCCAGATTTTGGCAATCATTTCCATCATGTTTATTGTACTATCTACAATTGCCTTGTCCCTTAACACACTTCCTGAACTACAAGGCATGGATGAATTTGGGCAGACCACAGATAATCCCCAACTTGCCCACGTGGAAGCAGTGTGCATTGCATGGTTTACAATGGAATACCTCTTGCGGTTCCTATCGTCGCCTAAGAAATGGAAGTTTTTCAAAGGCCCGCTGAATGCAATTGATTTGCTAGCTATCTTACCGTACTATGTCACTATCTTCCTCACAGAATCCAATAAAAGTGTACTTCAGTTCCAAAATGTACGACGAGTAGTCCAAATATTTCGGATTATGAGGATACTCCGGATTCTAAAGCTTGCTCGGCACTCAACAGGTTTACAGTCCTTGGGGTTTACCCTGAGGAGGAGTTACAATGAGCTTGGATTACTCATCCTGTTTTTGGCCATGGGCATTATGATCTTTTCCAGTTTAGTGTTCTTTGCAGAAAAGGATGAGGATGATACAAAATTCAAGAGCATCCCAGCTTCTTTCTGGTGGGCAACAATCACCATGACAACAGTAGGCTATGGAGACATCTACCCCAAAACACTTTTAGGTAAAATAGTAGGAGGACTGTGTTGCATTGCTGGAGTGCTGGTGATCGCTCTTCCCATCCCAATTATTGTCAATAACTTCTCTGAGTTCTACAAAGAGCAGAAGAGGCAGGAGAAAGCCATTAAGCGCAGGGAAGCTCTTGAAAGAGCAAAAAGGAACGGCAGTATTGTTTCCATGAACATGAAGGATGCATTTGCCCGTAGTATAGAACTCATGGACATCGTGGTCGAAAAGAATGGAGAAAGCATAGCCAAAAAGGATAAAGTTCAGGACAATCATTTATCTCCCAGCAAATGGAAATGGACCAAGAGAACACTCTCTGAAACTAGCTCTAGTAAATCTTTTGAAACTAAGGAACAAGGGTCTCCAGAAAAAGCCAGGTCATCTTCAAGTCCCCAGCATCTGAATGTCCAACAGCTAGAGGACATGTATAACAAAATGGCAAAGACGCAGTCCCAGCCAAACCTTAATACAAAGGACTCGAGTCAACCTGGAAAGCAAAAGGAAGAGCTAGAAATGGAAACCCTTCCTGGCCCTATGGTGCCCTTGCTGACGACTCGCACTGATGGGATCATTGACATGAGGAGCATGTCCAGCATCGACAGCTTCATAAGCTGTGCAGCAGAGTTCCCTGACTCCGGACGGTTTTCCCACAGCCCGCTCGCTACCATTCCCTGCAAAGGTGGCATTAACATGATTCAGGAGCAGAGCAGGCCAGAGGGGAGCGGTGCCAGATATGTGGACATGAACCCGAGCTCCGAAGGCAGCCACCGTTCTGCTTTCTTCATAGAGAGTCCCAAAAGCTCGGTAAAGGCCAGTAACCCTTTAAAACTAAGATCTCTGAAAGTCAACTTTATGGAAGAGGACACCAGCACATTAGTACCAGCATCAAATGTACTGAGAATATATTCAGACCCCCTTAAGAGCCGGGGAGCTGCTGCTGCTGGCACAGATACTTCCTTGCTCTCTGACAGGTCTCTCATGAGCCCAGAACCCTCCATCTACACAACCGCGAGTGCGAGAACACCCCCAAAGTCACCAGAGATGCAGTCAGCCATAGCTTTCAACTTCCATGATGCTGGTATACACAAATACATAGATGCTGACACTGATGATGAAGGTCAGCTGCTTTATGATTCAAGTCCACCCAGAAATGTGAGTCCCAAGTACAATGTTACAAACAGTGGCTATCTAAAGCAAAAAGACAATGTTTATAGAACAGACAAGAACCATCTAGAAGCTGCTGCTTTACCCACCTCCCCTAAGCTGATAGGGCAAAACTGCATTTACTCTATGGAAGGTATCACTGGAAGAACCCAGGGCAATCAGGAGACTGTCAGACTAGAAAATCACATTTCCCCAGAAGTCCATGTGTTACCAGGCAGTGGAGGACATGCTAACACACATGATCAAAGCATCTGAGATGGGCTCCAAAAGAACTAACTGAAAGTTTAAAGGAATGTCTTTAAAGTCAACACAAAAAAAAAAGAGCTTCTGCATGGCATGAACTTGGCTGAAACAAGCTACCTGTTTCTAAAAGTCTGGGGGAGGTCCAGTGTGGGTTTGTGAAAATGTCCTTCTCTGAAACAACTCTAAAGACGTTGCCCACATCAGTCAAAAGTAAGGATTGCAAATCATGATCACACATTGATCTCCTTTCATGTTGTCCAGTGAAGCCAATGTGACCAAATATCCATCCATTCCCCTTGAACACTAGAGCTCCTTTTGGAAATATTAATATCTGATTTGCATTAGTTCCATAAAGGATGCCAAGGCAGCCAGATTTGAACTCTGGAATAAATTGCTGGGGTTGGTATAAAGCTATCAAAAACACAATGCTCACTGCTTCAGGGCAGCTGTTCCCCATCTACATCTTTCTCTGATGGATATTATGTCTAAGGGTAACAGGGAACACTTGCAGTATTGGAAAATCTAAGTGAAAACCACTTAAAACAAATAACAGTCTAGAGAAACCAATTATTAAAATGCTCTGTGTGTGTTTAAACAATATGATATCCTGTAGGACCTGACGTTTTCTTTTGAAGTATCAGCAGGGTGAGTTGCACCACTTGTACCTAATTCCAAACATCCCCTAGAACATAGTGAAACTTGCACTTACCCTCTGCTAGAGATCGATACCTGCCCCAGGGCCAGCGCGTGGCCCGCGGGGGGACCCACAGCCCACGCTGGGAAGGTGTAAAGGAGCCATGCAGAAGCAGGACTCTCCGGAGGCATCGCAGCCAGACTCCCTTCCCGGTGCCGGGGAGCATGGGGCTGGAAGGAGAGCTCCGCTCTCGCCTTGCCCTTCCGTGGTGGGGAGATGCTCGCTGCCCTGCCCCACGGGGACGTGTCGGGGGTACTGGGGTGGCTCCCAGGCCTCCCCTTCCCACCGGCACGCTGACTCCAGGTCAGCCAAAGTCTCGCCCTTGGCGTAGGAGAGGAACCGGTCGGTTTGAAGCTTTTTGCGCCCGAGCGGCGCAGTGAAAGATATGCAAGTGTAACATAAATATGCAAATAGAGGGATTCGTTAGCGACCCGCCCCGGGCCTGGCTGTGCTCTCTCTCGTGAGGATGTCGGGCAGGAGAGGCTCCTGTGAAGCTGTAGCACGAAGCAGCTGCGAGAGACAGGAGACTCAGGCCTGATGTTTTAATAACATCCAGTCATTTTTAAATGAAACAAGAAAAGAAAAAAAAAAAAGAAAAAGAAAAAAAAAAGGGATCTGACCATTTTAAATGAACAGAACTAGCAGCCACCAGCCTAGGTTTTTAAAATCTTATTGTTTCAATAAAGTTATGTCAAATTGTGTAGGAAATAATTTGTCTTTGGTTTTTAATCTCGGGAGGGGGGGAAAAGCACTTTATGTTGACTTTCTGTTGTTGTTGTTGCGATGCTGGAGTAGGATAGCAGAGTGTAACAATCAAGCACTTTAACCAAGCACTACTTTAATTTGTGCCTCCTGTTGTGACCGTGATTTGTTACACGCCTGTAGCAAGTCACAACCTGTCCTGTGATAACTGTGATGGTAATCCTTTATGTTGTTCTCTGTTTCTACTGTAAAAACTCAATTGTAAATAACTCTGTCAATGAGCGTTTCCTGACCTATCTCTGAGTACCTGCCGGGGCATGTAACGATCTGCACGCAGCAGGTCCAGGGACATGCTAAGACACGGGACGTGGGAGCAGAGGCGCACAGGCGGGAGGAAGACCCCAAGCCGCTCGAGCCCGCAGCATTTTGTTCCTACCTATTGTAAAAACAAAAGCCGTTGGTTAGTCCTGAATGTAAACGTCTGTCCGTCCTAGCTGTAGAGTACTTCTGTCTGTAATCCGTAATAGTGAATGCAGCATGTACGGACAAAAGCAATAAGCACATATATGTTTTAGGAACTATTATGGGTTACAGTGATAGCTTTGTTAGGTCTCTCCTTGGCACAAAACTGTACACACGTTGGCGTTAACTCTGCTCTGCTCAGCCGACCCCATCCCCGGGTGGTGGGACACAGCCCGAGGTACCCGCTCAGATGTCACCCTTGTGTCGCAGCAAGGCGAGACCCTGGGGAAGGCACAGTAAGACCTGAGCCACCACCTCAGGAATTAGCCTGCTAGCAGAGAAAGAGACCTCGTGCCATGCCAAGAGTGACACGGGAGGCACTCAAAGTGAGTCCAAGGCACCTATGTGTGCAAGTGATACTCTCCAGAGTATTTACACAGGGCCAATTCCTGAGGTTCATTAACTTTTACTCTGCCTTCCCTCAGCCAACACCACCGTTCCTCTGAGTGGGCTCTTTGCCTGGTGAAGGACTTTAGGATTTGGCCATAGTATATACAAGTGTACTTAGAGGAACCTGTGTATTGCTGAGATATTAGTTAAGATCGAGTCGTCACGAAAAAAGTCAAGTGACTTTCCAGCAGATAAGCTTTAAATACTGATTTATTCTGTGGCTTTCCGAGGCCATAGAGCAGCAATGAGAAATCTTAAAGAGAACAGTCTTAACATAATCTCTATGTTTCAGTGATCATTCATGTCTGCCATCAGCACAAATGTAAAAAGAGGAAAAATCAGGGAAAAATTTTTTGATAAAGTAAGTAATAGTGAATTCCAAGTTAAATATTTTTAGAGCTGATGCTTTCACATGGGAAAAAAAAGTCATATTTTACATTTCACAGAAGTGAACGTATTTAAATATAGCCATATAGTGTAGTATCTACCACACTCTCATCCAAATTAGTGTATTTGGTTATAGATGGCACTGACAAAAATGTATAGATCAACAATTCTATCATTTTATAACTGATAATCAACTGGTGCAACTCTCCTTGTAACCAAAGGCCCTCTGTCTGCCTTGTGTGATCACTCATGACACACACCTTATATCATCTATTTAGTCCTACCTTTAAAGTAGCATTTTATTGAGTCACTTTTGAAAGCCAGATTCAAAAGTATCATTAAAAATCTACCTTTTAAGTCTGAATAGCCAAAGTCCTATAGATTTCTTATAGAAAGCAAATAATTTAAAATTAAGCATATAATATGCTTGAAGAGCATTTCTTTCTTATCTGTGTATGAAGATGTAGCTCTCATTTTGTGCCCAGTTAAAAAGGAAGTATGTTTAATTTATTTTAATGAAATAAAGTCTGAATATGAAGTATGTATCTATATATGTGTGTGTGTGCATAATACACATATATATAATGTAAGCACTGGGAAATCTACTCTGACATAAAGCTATGATAGACTAAATCTGTACTCATTACAAAAGGAAAGGCAGTGCTTTGAAAACATAACGCTCACCAAATCCTATAGACACTAGAAAGACGATTTCATTTTATAGTTTGTTTGACACATTTCCCAAAGCTCATAACAGTTGGGGAAAATATGCAATATCTCTTGCATTGAGCTAAAGCGTGCAGTTTAATCACTGATATTTGGCATTCAGGTCTGCGAATTTACTGTGCATCATGTATCAAGCAAGCTGACAGAGTTTCACCAGCTGCTGCAGAAGACATCATATCTGAAAGGACTATGTATGTGTGATGTCTGCGCTTGCTTGTACCTTACGCCATCAACATAGTTTTTAATACATATATATAAATATATATATAAATATACATATGCAGAAGGAATGGGTGCAGTTTTCTTAAACAGGAGGCAAAGATCCTTTGAGTTTTAGCCTTGAACATGGGAAAACAGCAGTCACATTGCAGTAGATTTCTCAGTGCCTTTTCTTAGAACCTTCACCTAAGCACACTTACAGAACAACAAAAACAAAACAAAAGAGTCTCCTGTGAAATCCATGTTTTTCTAAGAGGTTTGGAAGTCAATAAAGGTAGAAGAAGGAAAAAAAAAAATAAAGGAGGAAAAGAAAACCCGCGGAACGCACATTCCCTTCCTGAACATGCCGTGTGTCAAATGCCGGGGAATATCTGTCTGTGCAAGTCACGCAGAAACACATCCGAGGCGGTCGGTTTCTTTGGCAACTATGGCTGTGATAAACTGTAGCCTTTTCTTCCCTTGCAGCTAATAAGATACACATTTCTAAGGAAAACATATTCTCTTCTGTAAAATTGTAATGTATTGTTAATATTTGTACCTATTGTATATTTATGTCTTGACAGAATTATGACTGGTACAGTTTATAGTAAATAACAAGGGTATTTAAATCTCATCACAAAGACAAGGTTTCTAAAGCCAAGTTCTCTCTCTCTGTCGGTAAGCTCCACATAAGATGATCTCCAACAGTTTTTAACGCCTCATTTTAAAGTGAATAGTAGAATTACTGAATAAAGTAGCCAAGCAATGGAGACCGTGTGGCACCGATGCCCTCCTGTGCAGCTCAGTCAGGAGCGAGATGGGGAGGTGGGCTTCCCCGGTGACTCCAAATTAACTCCAACTTCTTCATGTTTGGTCAGTCACTTCTGCTTACGGTAATGAGACCGAACAAGTGTTACCTTAGGTTGCTTTAGGATCACTCACTTGGGGAGAATATGGCTTTAAATAGTTCTTGAATTAAGTACAGATGTTCTAGTTACTTCTGTACCTCCTGTTTGCCATTGTGTTGGCTTTATAAGTATCTGATGTATGGAAAAGTCATGTGACTTTCATGCATTCCAGAGTAGTCTATTTTTCTGTTCAGATTAAAAAAAAAAAAAATTATATATATATAAAAATATAAATATATATCTGTATTTTTAGCAAATTTATAATAGGGCAATCAAGTCAGATTTCTTCTTTTTGTATTACAGAATAATATATTAGATGCTTTCTTGGTGTCCATTTACATAGCTGATCCCCTAACCTTTCTGTTGTCGCTATTTCTTTTGTCCTGAAAAACACCTGCAACATTCCTCCTGGAAGTGCGTCTGCGAAAGGTCACTGAGCTGTCTGATGTTGTCGTGTTCTCGTGTTTTCCTGTTTGTGGCACTTCGAAATAACCAGGGACTGGCTATGGAAACTAGGATGTTCCTTCTGAGAAACAGAGGGGGCCAGACTCTGCCCTCAGCTATGGCAGCATAAATGCCAGTGAATGAATGCCCCTGGCTTCAGTGCTAGCCACAGCCTGGACTTCAGTGTTTTTCCAGATTTATGTCGATTAAGCGGAGAGCATAAAGAAGAGACGGGGTTTGAATCTGACTGTCTCAATAATTGTGATGCAGTTGGGATAAGCATCAAAATTCAGGCTCTTATTGTAAGGCAGTGACCTGATGATGCTCAGGCAAAGCTCCCACCTTCGGGGGAGTTTTCCTGAGTTAAAACAGACAGGTCAAGACTTTCATTTTGCACTGGGCTTTGGAATTTCTATTTTCAGTCCCAGACAACATCAGGAAACAAGAAAACAAAATTATGGGGGAATGAAAAACCTGGATGTAAACGTTCAGAAAGGGACTGGATTTGGATTTGGTTGTGGTAAAGTCTGTCCATGTATCTGCTTACTGAACGATCTTTCTTGCTCCTTTATAGCTGTACCATCACATACATTGAATAAAAAGCCCATGAGATAAATGCTCCTCCTGAAGCTATCTCATGGCCTGTTGAAGTTCAGCATGACAAAGAGCTTCAGACCAGCTCTGCACAAACATTTCCTTTTGAATCCACTTAACAATCTGGTCATTGACCATGGGTTTTTTTCCAAAGATGGAGTTTTGGTCCTATCTCCTTTTGTTTGTTTCTGTGATTTTCTTACATGCACACCACACCAGCCAATAAACCCAAACCCGAATTAATTTGGGAAAACGTGCTTCAGAAGGCACAGATGCCACCTGAATGAACAGAACAACCAGCAAAGTTTTGCATTTGATTATGTATCAGCAAGACCCATTCACACATGGAGGTATTAAAGCCGGCCGGGCTTTTTCTTTCTCTAAAGGCAGTTAACGCAGTAGCCCACCATATCTACCATCAACGGTCACATAAATCCCTTCAAAAGGCATTTTCCATATCAGTAAGCATGTTTGAGCTTAGTCAACAAAACCACAGAAAGCTTCTAGTCAGACCAGTCTTAAATTCGCCCCTGCAGGTAGCCCTCCCACAGCACAACAGAAACAACCCAAATACCAACCTTCTAAGAAGACATGGTTATTTTCCAGCATGTGTTTCGCACCCCATGCTGATGAGATTCAGGCTCTTGCACTGACACTTTGTCTTGGCCGGACAAAGGAAACCTTAGGAAAAAATGAAAGTCTGCATTCAGGCCGTGATCCCCTTTGTTGCTGGTGTTACCTAAGCCACAAATAAGTGTCCTTTGACACCAATGGTAGGGTGCCACAAGTGTTCATACCTGTAAATACTACTCAGAATTTTGCTTTGCTTGATTCTGGCTTCATCGCACAAGAAGTTTTCAGTCTAGAGGCTTAGAAGAGAAAGCTTCATTTTTCTTTTTAACTAGAAATAATACTATTGGTATTCTGTAGGACGGAACAACGATTAACCTTTGACAGTTTTAAAGGGGTCTTTTCAAGACTGTAGTGACACTACCCTCAAAAACTAATAATCTGGCTGGGCTCAGTACAAAGACCCTCCCAAACTAGAGCCTGGTGGAAACCAGGGAGCCAAATTTGCACAAAATGCCAAATTCTTTGCTGCTGTAAGTAAAAGCCCACTGAGGTCAATGGAGCTGTGCCCCATTTAACCCACTAATGAATTTGGCTCCGTATCTCTAAAAGCTAAGAGAAAACTAAAAGCTCTCTATGACCTCAGGGCTGGAGGTGTCTGTCCACAGCACCTACAAGGAAACCAGTAGGGTGAGGGAACTGGAAACAGAGACAGGTCAGTGAAAGCCTGGGAAAGGAAAGAATCCTTTAGGCAAGAGGATGATCATCATGCTATCCCAATCTTGACTGAGCATCCCTCCATGTCAGCTCACTCTTCATGGGCTTGATGCCCCAAGTGGCATCCCAAACTCACAGGTGACTGTCCCTACAGCAGGACCACAAGCTCAGCCACATGGTTCCACACTCCCAGCCTTCAGTCCAGCCCTCAGCTGCTGGGAGGACACTACTGGCAGAGGCGCCATCGGTTACCTTTAATTGTGAGGCAACCTCTGGACCTATTGGTAATCTTCATTTAAGACCATTTTAGGATTCATCAGTTCTTCTCTACTCTCTGTATTTCATTTAGGAGCTCTGCCCTTTATGCCTCTTCTTCCTGTTACATGTCACTGCATCGAAGTACTATTAGCCACTCACTGGCTCACACGACCACTGGGATTTGTTTTGTTGGCTTGTGGCAAAGATGGAGAACCTTTGTTTCCCCATTCTTTCTGGCTTTTTGGTTGTGGGCGCAGAAAATTGCTTTTGCATTGAAACATTCCCCACTGGTGGGTTTGGGTGGGAGGGTTTGGGGAGAGCAGCATTTCCATGTTCCCTTGAACTCTGAAGCCATGACTCTGCAATCAGAAAGGCCAGCCACAGCTACCAACCAAACTCACTTTCCAACTAGATTAGCATGAAAAAATACACCCCAACTTACTGCAGCAGAATCCTGCTTTCTAAATCAGGCGTGAAGCAGTTCCTGAATGGGGAGAAAACACTTAATGAGGCACTGTTGCAAGTGCTGTTTAATAACAACTCCATGCCTACAGAAGGATGCCAGGTGGTGTTTGGCTGTGCTGCACATTGTGGCTGCTCAGTGCTTCACAGGGCTGGGGAACAGCTCAGGTCTTCCTTCTCCAAAAGCACAGGACAGCTGCTGGGCCTGAAGAGCAGTCCATGAGCCCTGGGCAAGGGCTTCCCAGTGCCATCTCCAAAGGGCAGCAGTGAGCATCCATAGTCACTGAAGGATAAGAAAGCTGCAGGGCTCCCTTTAAAAGAAAAATGTGATATTTAACAACAAATAAAACCTGGGAAAATGTAAGTTTCCTGTGGCTCTGCTAGTACATGTTGATCAAATTGCTTCTGTCTCTGGAAATTGAAACTGACTGTGACCCAGCTTGAGAAAAGGCAGAACATGACAGGTTTCTCCATTGCCTTGCACTTCAGTTAGTTTTTAACCTGTGCAATGGGGAAGCAATGGGGAATCCAGTTCCGTGTGTCTGTAATGAAGGGCAGTGCTTCGTGCCTCTGCCCAACAGCCCAGCCACTCCTGCACGACTTGCACAATCTCTTCGTTGGGTTATATTGGATCAACCCAAGGGGCAATGCGTCAGCAGATGTTTTCTCCCCTTTTAAGCAATGTTTCAATACCCTGGCACTCTGGGGCGATTGCAGCAACATTAGCCATATACTGGTGTACTTAGAGTCTAACATTTTTTGTACCTTTGATTTAGTCATTCTTTGTTGAAGTTTCTTGACCTCTCCAGTTGTTTCCGTAAACAAATTATTACAAAAACTAATAAAAATCAGTGTCTTGATATGCATGTAGTAGTATGAAACTGTGATCAATGTGTGACATTCAGAAACTGTACTGTCTTGTAAAATATGTCCAAATGTCTAAGGATTTTAAAGCAATGGTCCCTTACTACAGACTACAGAAATAAATAAAAAGGTATGGATAAAACCAAAGCCTTTATTTGCTCTGTTTCATGGTCATATATACTGGCCAAAAACACAACTACCATCAGCTGGCACTGAGTTTCTGCTTCAGCTCACTGCAGTTGACAGCAGGTTTAGACATATGTTATTTGCTCACGGATAAGAGCATGATTCAGGAAAGCAGTGCCGAGCTTGACACCTCCTGTTTTGTCTGATGGATTCCATGCATAAACCTGTGCGCTTCAGCCCTCACCCTACATGGACAAAATCTACCTGCATCTCCTATGGCTACGGCTGGGCTCAGGGACCAGGACATCTCCCAGCTTCTCTGTGCATGGACCAGAGATGTGGTGCCCAGGGAGATCCCTGTCACAGACACAGCTCCTCCAGGTAGCATCTTGGTCTTGTGATTGTGCAGATGCAGAGCCACATGCAGATGGGAGAACAGCCAAGGTTTGGAGACAAAGAGCTTTGGGTGTGAAAACTAGACAAACAGGCTGCTTTTGCTGCTACTTGAGGCAAAACCTTGGGCTTTCTGCTAGAGACACTGTGGTTTTCTTCTCCTTTAGATCAAGCAGTGGGGTGGTTAAATTATGCAAGTCATCAGAGCAAAGGTATTTAAACTGCTCAGGAGCATTTTCTTTGAGTTGATTACATCAACATCTTTGTATCCTGGAATGTAGCTCTGTAGGAGTCTTCAAAGCCCTAATCTGACCCCCCTGATTTATGGAGATGTTAGTTTATGGCCATTCAAAAATGAGAAAGAGAACAAATAAGCACAAGCTTCTTCCCAGGCCAACCACTTGTTTATGTAGTTCTGCACTCCACAGACACTTACAGGTTCCCGCACATTCAAATCACACGAAAAAGGCCAAGTGCACACAGCTCTACATCTGATTTTATAGAGCCACCACATTTGCAGATGGAAACGGAACACTTAAAGGCACAAGTGGACAAATCTCACAGAAGTCCTTGACATTTTAACAGGATGTTTCTGCATTTACTTGTGTTCATTTTCCCTTTAGCGAGAGCTTTTTAAGAAACATCTAAATGATCATTAGAGTGTTCACAGCAGTGACAATGACATCTGATAAGGTGAAAGCACTGAACTTGAAGAGAAGTTTACAAATGAAGAACTAGAAAGTGGAGGAATTCCTATACCATATGTCTTCCGCTTCCACTTTCTGCTAATGACTTTTCTTGTTATTTGCCTGCTAGCCTGAGCATGCAAGCTCCTGAGTTATAATCTGGGATCTGTAATTATACTGTCCTAGGAGATTTTCTCTCTGAGTTGATTTACTTTATCAAATCAATTAAAATAATGCCTATCTCCTGAGGCCTTGTGGTTCATTATTGTGTGCCAAATCTATAGATATGAATTATTTATGTCCTATTTAACATATACTACAGAAACTTTTCTTTGCCTTGCCCAGACCCTAACAAGCTGGTTAAAGTAAACCACAAGGCAGAAGCACCATGTGGAAATCAGGATCCCCCCAGCCCACATCACCAGTGGCAGCTCGTTGCCTGCTCAGCACTAGCCTCAGCATTACTTCAGGCATCAGAAGTTACTGATCTTTCCTCTCTGGCTCCATCAGCAATAACCTCACCATTGCTTCCTTCCCACCTGGATGGGTTTTCCTGTGATTCTTCTTATGTAGGCTAAGCTACGCACCTTTTTGTTTTCCTTTGTTTCACATCATCCTCTAGATCACCTACAAAACCACTGTATCTGTTTTCCAAACACCCTGAGCAAGTCAATGTCCGCCTTGCACCGAGCAACACAACAGCCAATAATCCCAAATGTTAATCAAACAAAACCATCTGGCAAGGGAGTGCACATCCTGAGTCAGGGCAAAAGAGCCCCAACAGTGCTGGGGCTTGTCCAGCTCTTCCCCATCTCCCTGTTGGGCAGAGGGACCCAAGAAGAGCCACGGGGCTGCAGGGACACACCACACCAGGAACAGGCAGCACTCATCCGTGGCTGGGCACTCCTTGCTGTGTCTGCATGGCCTGATCCCACTGCACTGTGTAGAGCTTTACTTCATACAGTCAGACACAGATGTTAAATACCTACTAGGCAATGACCTGGCAAGTGCATGCTTTCTTAGGCCACAGGCACTTTATTGGGTTACTTTTAATTCTCTTTTTAATAAACCCAATGGTGTTTTTCCAGAGTTGAACTTGGTGTGCAGTGCTGGAAGTTGGGCTTGAAAGTACAGATGGTGCAGCATGGTCCTTGCTTCTGAAGATGCTACTGCCTTCTCCAGGGACTTTTCTGCTCCCATGTAACAGCATATCGTGGTACCAAACCCAAGGAGGCTGTTTAGGCATTTCAACACAGCTGAACAGCTTTTCAATATAAGTTAATCATTTTGGAAGAGTAAGTAATAATTTAAATTGTTTACAAAGGGTTTTCACATGAAAATCTCTGCTTATAAAATAGGGATTGGATTCTTCCATGCTGTTTCTACTTACTTATCTTCATTCCTACTTTCTGTTAGGAAACTTGAGCTACTAAGAAATGCGACATCGTTATTATTCAGCAAGCAAGAGCATTTAGAGCTAACTTTGCCCCAGAGTATCATCTGCAACCATCTAGGCAGAGGCTGAGACTAATGTGTCACAGCAGCTAAACTTTGTGGTTTCTGATTAGAAACACAAGCACTGCGCATTAACCTTAGCTTTGGAAAATAAGAGCAAATCTGTGCAACACTGCATCATTCAGTTTAATCCCTATATAATTAAGCAAGGATCCCACATCTCTAATCTGAAGGTAGGTTTATGTTGTGCTGTACCCAGCGCTGTTTTTATAATGTTGGCAGACATGTGGTTAGCAATAATTGACATTGAAATGAATTGGTCTATGTGCTGAACATAAAAAATACATAATGTAATCCACTGTTTACACATCTTGATGGTACTTGAACTCCACAGGGATGAAGCTTCTAGCACTCTCCTGGACAGTGAAGAGGCGAACACAAGGGGACAGTGAGAATAAGACTGATGCAGCCATGAAAAATGTAAATGTAAACCATTTAACAATCATTAACTGCCATGGATGTTCATGGTCCAGTTTTATTCCTCTTTACACGCATATTTAATAGGCAGCTGATACAATAAATTGCAGACATTATTTTCTGAATCATGGGAGGCCGGCAAAACCAAAAATCCCTTAAAAAATCAAGTCCCAAAAGTGCAGGAGTCTGAGACAGAGCTTATCAAACACCTACAACTCTACACAAGCACGTGCTTACCTTCTGAGCATGTGGTAAGACATAGTGCTTGTGTGGCTGTGCAGAAACTGCCACCCTTCATTGCTCTTGACCCCAGCACAGCCAACACGATGAGGGTGACACCAGGCATCTAGCTGAGCCATAGAGGAAGGTAAGAGCAGCCATGCCAAGGGCGAAAATAGACCATAGGGTTTACCACTGGGCCCCCCAACCCGCAGCGCAGCACCTCAGGCAGTATTAGGCAGGAAACAAATCCCAAGAGTGTCTCTCTTGGCTTGGTTAAAGCGTGGGAGGATGACCTCTCCTCTAACTTCATGGCTAAGGTCCAATCCTGTACAATGATAACGAGGGGCTGGGAAAGACATGTCACTGCTGCTGTGGGCAGGTCACTCAGTTGCATCATTATGTAAACGTGCAATCTGCCTGCTGGGAGGATCCAAGCACAGGGCCCCATTCCATCGTCACAGTGACAGTGGCTCCCCAGCATCCAACCAGCTGGGCCCACGCCGCTTATGGCAAAGTCTGGATGTCCCAGGAGCTCCAGGGAGTTTAAACACTTTAAATGGCAACTAAATGGGAAAGAAAATCACAGTACAAGACAAAGAATAGAAGATACAGAAACCCTCTGCCTAATGATATAAAGAAAAAAGTTGTTCATTCTCCTCCATTAATAGAGTAGCCAGTAAGTTGTCCCGTACAGCTTTTCTTACACATCTTCCCCAGACAACCAGTGCTGACCAGCTGGGCCAGGTAAGGTGAGTTCTTATAGCAACTACATCCAAACTCTAAAACACAAGCTCCTGGCAGATAATGTGACCACAGCTTTAACTCTGGGTTGTCCTGTTTGGGTGTTCTTTCAATGACTAGTCATTAAAAGCCATGAGGCCGTTGGAAGACAGCTATTAAGTGCTATCTAACTGTATACAAAAGATCGAACACTTTCTGAAGGTCTAATTGACCAGAAGACTCTGTGGTTTTCTTTATTTGTTTTTCACATCAGCAATATTGGGTTCCACTAACATCTCCCAGCAAACAAACCTTTTTGAGGCATTTCAGTATGGAATAGGATGGCTGCATGGAAAAAGCAGACCACCCGCTGCTCCACTGGGAATCCAGCAAAAAGGAACAGTTGATTTCCTATTAATATAAATGAGCTTGTTGGCTGGGCTGATTTGAGACTGAGTTCAGCAGTTCAGAGCCTCCATTCCAGGAAATGTAGAACTTATATAACAAAAATAAAGAGAAAGTGAAGGAAGGATTTTGCAAATGCCTGTCTCCTGACTCCATGCTTTTGGCATTCTGGTGTCATGATGAATGGAAGCTGAAATGGGATACTCTGCTGACTAGACCATACCCAGAGCTGTAGGAAGCCTTTATAGACATAGTGGGGCTCCTAAAGAGGATTTCCAGGACACCAAGCATCCTGTGCTCTGTTGCAGTTTTCTTAATATATGCCTACATTATGGTTTGTGCTATTGATACTCTTGTAGAGTTCCAGAATAAACTCATTGAACAGCAGTTATTGGACTTCTTTATGTGAAGCAAAAAGCTTGAAGGATGGGGAGTCATTACCACTCGTGTTGCTGTTATGAGCTTCTACGATGACTCAATGTCTTTAGCATAATGGTGAGGCCTGAGAATGCCTGGGCTCTGGTCCTGTATTTAACTCTAGCCCTTTGTTCCTGAGCACCCTCCAATGGGGAGAAAACTCATATCTATTTCCTAAGAGTAATTTATTAACATTACTTAGTGATCTGAGAACTACACAGTGTATTCAGCAAGATAATTAAGAGTGCAGTAAGAGGTAGGAATACAGTTTCATGGGGAAAAAAGTGCTCACAGTGAGAAAGAATAAACAAAGATACATTACTTTTGCCATATCTCATGTTAGTCAGGAATTACTTTTCTGATTTTATTCCCTAGCTCTTTTGTTAGGGAATAAAACCAGAAATCTGTTGCTCTTTCTTGCTTAATCACTCTTCCTCATCCTGCTCCCAGAACATGTACCCCATTCCTTAAGCAGACACCTTGCCCTCCTATAAATAGCATGCGTCAGTACACACTGTGCAGTTCACCTGCAAAGCAACACCACGACCAACTGCAGGGCTGCAGGGGGAGCAGGGATGGCTCTGACAGCAGATCAAGCATGTGGAAGTTAGACAGATCAGCGTAGCAGTCGTGCCTTCGCCTGCTCTCCCGGTGGCTGGGCACGACTGGGGGCAGGATGCAGCAGTCATGCTCCAGCATAATGCATCAGCGATGCGATGACAATGCAAGAATCGCACAGGAAAATACAGATCGGATGTTGTCTGAAATCCAAGGTTTGTGTTTTGCAAGTTAAATAACACCCAGATGCACAAATGGGGGGTGGGGGTGTTTGGGTGTTTTTTCCCCCTCTAGACACACACAGCTGCCTGTTCAAAACAGTTTCCCTTCCACAGTCACTGTCCCAGCATCCCCCAAGCACCTGCTGAGAGCATGAAATGTGCTCTCTTTAGCCTTATCACAGTCTCTGGACATTGACAGACTGTCCATTAGCTTTGCCACCTCGCAGGGAGGAGCATTGCCCTGCGTGCTAACAGCACCCTGTGGTCTTCTCACTGCAGAGAAGCCCTTGTCGTCCCTCTTCAGAGGCCATGAATCACACCACAGCCTCTCCTGACGTACCCACTCCTGCGAGCTGGTGCCCGGCCCCTCTGCACAGTGAAAACTTACAAGCCCTGCTTCACAGATGAGGAATTCTACAGCAGTTGAGGCTCAGAGGTGCTGGCTGCCCATTAGCTCATGCTAATGCTCACTGCTGCTGAAAATTAACTTCTGAATGGCCAAAACAGGGGTGCAAGTGACCCCACAGACACCGGATGCTTATGCCAGGAGGGGCTAGGGGTATTCCCAGGGGTGGGATTGTAGACTTCCAACTCCCAGGCTGCTGGCTTAAGTATCCTTCTGGGAGAGGAAATGTAAAAAACCCTATATTGGAATAATGATCCCACATTTTGGATATATTAAGTCCATCTCCTCTATTGTATCTCCCTTATTCACTCATGCTTTAGAGAATAATCTCTCAAAAGCTTTGCAAAAGCTTTTTTCAATATCATTCCCTGCCTGAAACAAGAATTTTCTCCACCATGGGTGAAAAAGCTGAGTGCCTCTTTTCCTGGCTGCTACTTAAGGTATAAGATCCATATCCCTACACAAACCATGCTGGGACTTCTAATTGGGTTTTCCTCCCACTGTAACTCCCTCTGCCATCTGTTTCTCTGTTTCTCTTGGATGACACATCCCTCAGTCACTGAGCAGTGCCACTGGGATGCCAACCCAGCCCTGGAGACTCAGCCAGAGCAGCACCTTCCCTGTTCCCCGTGCCCCCAGTGGTCAACAGCCTCAGCTCCTGGTGTGAGGTGGGACTTCAAGTAACCACCTTTCCACCTGGGGACACGGAGGGGATCAGGCACTGGTGGCATGTTCAGTCCCTGTTCTTGGCTGGGTTTGAACTCCAGCTTGGCCATAGGTTTTCTTTGAAAAGGAGGCAAAAACCCCACTGTTTCTGAAGTCCAGAGCAAAACTTGCATTGCTCTCAGCAGGGCTGGCATCCCACCCTGCTCTGTTTAATAGCAGCAGAGCTGCTTGGCCTATGACACAACTGATTTTTCTGCTTAGCTTGAAATCACCGTGGTGCTCGCAGCAACCAGAAACTCCCCGCTGCTAACAAAGGGCTCTGGAGCCTCTCTGCTGAGATAATTAGTTGCTCCAGGCTTCAATAGGATCTGGCCACTGTTTTCCACTGCTGCATCTAAGGAGATTACTAAACTGTCGGAAACATGGCTACTTCTTCTGGCCTCTTTCCAGACCCCCAGTCATGTTAGAGTTGAGCTACTGCAAATGAAAGTACATTAGAATTGTAAATCAGGACATAAGTGATGCTTGCTCATTGGGAAACTGGAAACTTGTGTTGCCTGCAGCTATTACCAGTGTTTTCAGAAATAATTCATTAACTGCAAAAAACTTCTTTCATGTCTCAGGAGATGAAACAAAAAATTAGCTACTTTACTTTGCTTGTTAATTCTTCCTTTCAGTCTCCCTCATCACCCTCCCCTTTCCAGGCTGCAAAGTCAAGACATGAAGTCTTAAAGCTAGAGACCAGGGAGACACGTTTCAGATCTTGGCCAGGTACCATAAGGTGGCAGCTTCCACCGGTTCCCCCAGTAATGCTTACTCATGCATAGGCTTTTCTGAGCAGGGTTTCCTGAGCCATCAGTCCCCACCTAACAGAGGAGCAGCAGCTCATTTTCAGTGGTGGCCTCTCCATATCTCAGCAGCTGAATACGAAAAGGCTGGTTGCATCAGCATAATGCCAAAGTAGCCTGTCGCATACCCAAGCATTAAGCCACAGGGAACCAATGCAGAGGAACTTCTTTTACCTGCAGTAACTCTAACTACTCAATTTTTCATGCAGCGAGGAAGAGCAGGAAGATCATTTTCTCTCTGCACCTCGGCTCCTCTGCTTTTGATCCCAGAAGAAAAGCAGCACACAGAAATGAACGATAGAGGGAGAGCGCAGGGTTTTGTAGATTTTCATTCAAAGGAAACACACCAAGGGTTGAAGTCAAGTCCCATTGGTTACTCCACCAAAAAATGGGGGGGGTTAACCTCATAATGCCTGAGGAATGTGGAATTAAATTCCTTGCAGTTTCAGGGCTCTGACGAATTGAAGGCTTTTCGGAGGGTCTTGGAGAGCACCTCTGGGCTGGACTAACTCTGCACCTAGCCAGGCTCCTTGCTGCAAGCCTGCGTGAACCTCCCTTTTCCTGCACAGAAGGTTGCCTGAAGCCATGCCTCTCAGAGCAAGAGAGGGAAACAGCCACAGAGTCCAGCACAGGGTTCATGTTTTCACCCAGCTATCTCTCTCATACACATCTTAGCTTTCCAGACAAATTCAAGGAGCACCCCTTTTTTTCCCAGGCTATGGAGCTGCTTCAACATCTCAGCAAAACAAGACAAGGATGCAAACGATTCTCTTATTGTTCTGGAGGACGTTTGGCTGAACCCATCTCCAGCAAATGTAATGCACTCAATGCCATCTGCAAACGGCATCATCATGTGCTGCTCGGTGTACCCATCATACCTCCGTCTCAAGGCAAGGCAGCACCGGGGGTAACAGATCAGGCAAAGACCCTGACACCTTTGGTGGGTACCCACCTCCACACTCAAGTGCTTCTGCATTAGGGCTGCTTGTCACACCCTGTCCCACCCAAGCTCTGCACACTGCTTCAGGCTCCCGTTTCTCCCTTCACACACAGTGGCTGTGTCAGCTGGTATCTGGAAGGGAACTCATTTTTTCTCCTTAGTGTTTTGACACCTAAATTAGATTGGGTTCAATTGCTGGGACATTACCACCTGCACTAATAGCCAGAATTGCTTTCAAAGATAGACCACAGTGTTTTCCATTTGGAGAAAGATTGCTGTCCCTTTTAATTACATTTTCTGTCCATAATGAGACAATTATAAGCATTTCAATAGCTCCCAGTCATCAGCCTTCTACTGTATGAGAGTGCAGGAGAAAAAGGCAACCCCACCTCCCCCTTCTCTTTCCCCTTCCACCCACTAATTTCTTTGAGCAATTCACAAGCATGCCATGTACATTCATCTCCATTCTGGCAGAGATCCTGGCAGCACTTAAACTGCCCTGAGTGTCCCCATGCAACCACTGCACTACTCCAGCGGTGGCACTTGAGGACCAAACCCCCATTTCAGTGACCTTCAGCAGGCAGCACATGTGCAAAGAACAGTCACACACCACGCACTCCACTTTCCTGGCTGCCCCATCCCTGGCAGTGTTCAAGGCCAGGTTGGACAGGGCTTGGAGAAACCTGCTCTAGTGGAAGCTGTCCCTGTCCACGGCAGAGGGTTGGAACTGGGTGAGCTTTAAGGTCCTTCCCAACCCAAACCAGTCTGTGATTCTATGATATTTACAATCAGGAGTGCTGAAATCAAAGATTTTCTTTATATATAGAGAGATAACATCTCAGAAGTAAAATACCACAGGAATACAGAAGCTGCTACACCAGACCAACGCTGGCCTACCAGCTCAAGTGGTCTTCTCACAAGGGTCGGTAGCTTCAGCTCTAGAAACATTATTGGAAAATGAACTGTTAGCTCAGGACTGTGCTATATGGTATCTGAGTACTTGAGAGCTGATTCCTTCCAGCTAGGAATCCTTTCAGCTCTTGAAACCTGAGCCTTTTAATCCTAAACAGCATCAAATGTTATTATTGTAAGACTGCATAGCACTGTGAATAAATACTGCATTTAACATACCCATGTAATGAAGTACAAAGTTCTGGTCAAGAATGAGAGTTTATTTAAGGCAATACGAAAATACTGTCTTTATTCCAGGGTTCTGGTACCCTACAAACCAGGATGCTGGAGAGCAGCCACTGTAAGCAGGATAAATTTAAATGCTTCCCCACATGCAGGCTGCCATGATAGCTCTTTGCTGAGTCACAGGGCATCTTAAATGAACAATGAAGATGCTCCCACGTCCCATGGGTCTATCTCAAAGATCCCAGTTAATCCAACCCAGCTGAATGCATGGAAGGAGGAAGAAGAAAGGAGAGTTTCAGGTGCAAATCTTTAATAAGAAGCATTATTAACCCAGAAAGACCCAAGGACCTTAAAGAACAAGACCTGATCAGGGCCTCCCTTCTGTCAGCCCATAGACTGAGCTCCCTTTCCTCAGCCCCTGGACTTCCAAAGGCCAAACAAGCCCTTGATATACCTGAACATAACCCTGACGCATGCCCAACCACCCCCAGGATCTTCTAGCTCCTCCCTGATGGGAGGGTGAGTATTGGACAAAAGGGAAAACAAGTACTTGCTGGCTGGATGTTACCAGTTGGGAGCTGGAATATATTGAAATATCAAGGACTGCAGCTGCCTGCTTATAACAGATTGAATGGCCCTGCATCGGGTGCATGGAAGAAAAAGAAACCCTTCTAGGAAAGCAGCTACACCAAGCAGGCTTCAGAGGAACACAAGACTGGTTTATATGTGGTATCTACAGCCACATGGGCTGATGCTAGGTTTTGTGATGTTGAGAGACTGGGGAACAAAGAGCTGGGACTCCTGGAAACAATGAATTTCCAACTAAGCTGGAGGGCTCAACCAAAATAATCTCTTTTGTGTTTCTTTTTTTGTACAGCTTCTATAAAATAAGCCTGAAAAGAATTAGCAGGGCTCAGAGCTCCCCAGCTACAGCTCTGACACAATGACAGAAAGTGCATATTAAATAGTTCCCATCAAAAACCCCAAGCGGTGGGGCCTAGACAGTTGTGTAAAACTCTTAACAACAGCCTGTCCTTGGGAAAACTTCACTGTGAGCCAGCCAGATCTAGGACTTACCATCTACCCCGTTAAATATGAATCACTGTTGTCTGATTAAAGATGATGTTCCCAGTACTTTTCTGCTTCAACCATGCTGTTTTGACATACTAGTTCAAGAGCTGTCACCTAATTATGAGTGGTGGTACAGAAAACCAGCAGCAGCAGCAACAACAACAAAGAAATTATAAATCCCCAACTCATAAAACCAGAGTTTTAATGAGATTAGTGGAGACAGCTGGAGGAGACTGCACGCTCTTTATATACGCAGGAAGAAATGAGCATGCTGCCTGCATCCAGAGCATCTCGCTGAGGGGCTCTGAGCCCTTCACAGAAATGGTAAAGTTTACAACCCCCCTTTGACAGCTGGGAAGATGAATTGGAGAAAAGAAGAGCTGCACTCTCAGGGGTGTGCAGGAGGCCAGGAGCTAAACCAGGATCAGGGTTCAGGTCTCTCTGCCATGCTGCAGCTGGCAGCACTTGTGAGATATCAAAGTGCTGAGGCTGCTATCAAATTATTGACATTTCCAGCTAAGGCAGCAGGTAGCAATAATCAAGATTTGCTATTTGAACTTTCTGGGGGGAGGAGTTGTTCTTTTCATAGGAACTGGCTTCTTAGTAGAAATAAACTTCAAATCTCCATTTATCCTTCAAATTTCCTTCAATGCCTTTATTTAAGAAAGCCTTCACAGACATCAAAGCTACCCAGTTTGTGTATCACCTTTCAAGCTGACCCAAGATTGTGCATTCAGGCCGTGAGAGAAGCCTTTGTTTTGAGACTTGCATTTAGCAGAAAATTAAACACATTCATTTCTACCAACCTTTCTCACTTAGGAAAAGCCTCCACAACGGCCTCTGTCCAATCCTGGTTCCTAAAAACACAAGTGCTGTCCCTCCACAAAGCTCTGGGTTTTCAGAGCTCACCTCTCGGACGCCACCACGACCCACCACTTGTTTTATGATAGTGTGATTCCTGCAACTTCAGGCACAGAACACCCAACCAGTCCAGCATCCCTGGGACTCTAAAGCTAAACCTGCTACCTTAATGAATGAGCTGGGGGAGCAGAAATGAAGAGGGGCCCTCACAGCAATGACTTTGTGATGCCAGGGCTCAGTGACTGGGGATTAAAACCGCCACAGCTTTGGGATAAATTCTGAGACAATTTATAACGCAGAGCTCATATTCTCCCAATCCTATTTAATAAAGCAATAAGAAATTGCACTTCCAATGGCACCCTGGGCATATTATTATACTATGTAATTTCCTTCTGCGAAAACCCAATTAACTGTACATGTCTGTACCCATTCTGCCAACTATATCATTTTATAATTTCAGAACAGCAGCACAAACTGCCTGGGAGTTATCATTAAGAACTGTTCTGCAATAATTAATAGATGCAAAGATTAAAAAAAGGAGCAAAAGAGGCACACAAATTAAGACAGTCAATTATAACGTAGCTATCTACAGGCGCAGGATCTTGTGTGAAATGGATTTCCTTATTAAGCTTTACCATCTCCCCCCATGTGACAGAGGTCAAGGAGGAGACTGAATATGAGCTGATTTGAGAACTGGTTTTGATTTCACTCTGTTTGTGCTTAAAGGACAGAGATCTGAGAGCAAGCAGAGTTGTGACTGTAGTTTGGGGTCTTAAACCATCTCTGACCCCCTTCCCTCTCACCTTTGATCAGTAGGCATGGAGTCATGATGACAAAAACCTTCCATAATTGATGTTTCTCTCTTATCCTAGGCACCTAAAGCCTTTTATGGATCTGGCCATTTTATACCCTTACAGCCCCCTTGCGAATACACCAGTACGGACACTACTGCCCCCACCATGAAGCCATCAACAGCCCCCTTGGAGATCACTGACTTCCACTGGGTTCCTGGCTGCACAACACTGGCTGCTCAAGGCATGGAAGGCAGTCAAACATTCAGCTTTATCTGACTTGCTTCAGAGCCTTTGGAAAATCCATTCCCATCCCATTTTGTGGAAAGCCTCTGGTTACACAATTGAGATTCTTCCGAGAATGGCAGGGTTTGCTGTAAGATGGGAACACAAAGCAGAAGACAGACTATTAAACAAGCAATTCTGCTCCACTCCAGAAACTAGTACAGAGCATGAACATTGACTTGTCATACTGATTCCACATAAGACTTCCCCCCCTCCTATTTCAGGTAAAGGCCTGCTTCTCCTAATCTTCTCAACCTCCTTTCCAAGACCACAAACGCACTGAAGTGATAGGCTTTTTAATCAAATTCTGCACACAGCAAGTGAGAAGGCAGCACAAGAGATAGACCAAGGAGGGACCTCTTCATGTACATTGTCTTTCAAGCTTGGCCCAAGGCTGTGCATTTCTGGAGAGGGTTAAAGGATCTGGCTGGTTTTAAAGACACCTCAGCCTGCCATGCTCCATGAAAGTGAGGTTGCTTTCCATATCAAAAAGAGGGAAAACTGATTTTGCATATCCATGAGCTAGAAGGAAAAGTCTGTATTTATGCTACCTCTACCCACTTCTTACCAAAGGTCACAGGACTGACTAAATCCATTGCAGGCATACAGGGTATATTAAAACTGGATGATCATAATCCTGGAAAATGCATTCACCTAATTGCATAGCTCCCACATTTCCCAACAAACAACTTCAATACAGTCATTAAACCATTTTTACTGAAATGTACTACCATAAAGCAAATGCATTTGCCATTGCATTCTACAATTACAGCTGTTTAATAAACCATTCCCAATACATGAATGTAGCAACCATTCCAGCCTGTTGATTTGGAAGTCAGTGCTTAAAATGCCAGCCAGAAGTGCATTTGGAGATATACAACATTATAGAGTGCTTCCCTTGCTACCTATTAGCAGAACAGTTCCTCTCCCCTCTCCTGCCCATCCCTACATGCCTCTTCCAGCTAGGCACCCTTCCTCCCCCCATCCAGCAGACAGAGGACACTGCTCCTTGTGACACTTCTGACTTAGTGGATGAATTTATTCCCACGACTACTCATGACTCAGTGCTGCCCAGTGAAGCTCAGGGCTCACACAGCAATTGCATGGTGAGGAACCCTTGAACACATTTGTTGTCTCTGGTTGTCCCAGGCACCAGGCGGTCAGCAGATGTGCTGTCCTGCTTCAGCCCCAGCTCTGCTCCTTCAAGGATGCAGGTGACATGCTGCGATTGCACTGCTACCTTCGAGCTCCAACTCAGGCTGCTGTAATGATGTTATAATGATGCTGACATGTCAATGTCTACATTAGTAATATCAATTATTATTCCAGTTATGGTAAGCACTCCCTCTCTCTGATACACACAATCACATCAATTTCATTGTACTTTGGTTTTTAAATGTCATCTCTGTTTCCAGGAAACCTCTGTTAACCACCATTAATATTGCAATTCTAAATGTATAAATAAATAAGTATATAAATCTTGATGGAGCTGAATGAATGCTCAAATCCAAAGCTCCATTCCTGCCATCAGTCTGTGGTTTGACACAGAAATTAAGCCATGCAGCTGATACGCCAGAGAAACCACCACACATGCCCTGTAAGACTGCACCAAAGGTTTGATGTTAGATGTTCATCATGCCACACAGGTAGGGCCATTGTTCACAAGGAGCAGCATCAACCCTGGGCATCATTTGCATTTGAAGGAAAAAGGAAAAGCCCATCCACATCATAATTAAACAAAAATCACAGCTATTCCTGAAAAGTTGGTATCATGATAAGAACTATAATAGAGATAAATGCAGCTGCACAGCCAAGCAGGGGTTTACTCGGGACGTGCCCTGTGCCACCAGCTACTTACCCCAGCTCACACACAGCTTTTCCTTTCCCACATTCAGCTGGATTCTGGATCCTTCTGTTGAGTTTCCTACTGACTTGCAGGCCAGCTGCTCCATACATGATATCATAGAATCATAGAATGGTTAGGACTGGAAAGGACCTTTAGATCATCCAGTTCCAACCCCCCTGCCATGGGCAGGGACACCTCACACTAAATCATATCACCCAAAGCCTCATCCAACCTGGTCTTGAACACTGCCAGGGATGGAGCATTCACAACCTCCCTGGGCAACCTATTCCAGTGCCTCACCACCCTAACAGGAAAGAATTTCCTCCTTATATCCAATCTAAACTTCCCCTGTTTCAGTTTTAACCCGTTACCCCTTGTCCTTTCACTACATATGAGATGTACACAGTAAATTCTGCCCAGTACCCTATGGATTAAGAGTAATAGCAAGTTTGAGCTATTGCTGGCAAGTAGAGACCACTTAAATTCAAAATTGAGCTAGCTCAGATTGAATTACCTCTGGCTCCTCAGGACGGGCGTCTGGCTTGTTCTCTGAGCTGCCACCAGCCAGGACTGTATGCATGGGAGACGCTGTCAAAGATGGACCTGTGCTTCTGTTGATACCTGATATACGGTTACCTTTACCAGTGTAGGCAGTCCTGTTCAAGTCAAAGAAATTGCTCTTAAGAACTGCTCCAAAAATTCCATTAGGTTCAAGGATTTTATCATCAAAATTGAGAACTTCAAAAGCTAAACCCAGGTAAATATCTACTGGATTATTAAAACAATGACTCTGAAGGAACAAAGCAGGGGTGAACATTGGTTTATAGGACACAAAACTGATTTGCCTCTGTGTTCTTCAAGTATATAGTATTTGCAAAGAAAATGCTCATATAAGGAAGCAGTGTTAGTGGGTAATGAAGACTGTGAAGCACACAGGGGCACTGCTAGGGCTGGCTGGTCTAGCATATATATATACTTACTTCTGTTTTGACGTTTGCTGTTTGACTGCAAAAGCTTAGCCAGTTTTTGGAAGCGGAGATGTTTATGTTCACCAGGTCCTGCAGTTCATGCTCCACTCTTCTGTGGCAGAAGGTGGAGATTTTGCAGATTCTTTTCCATGACTTTCTTCTTTTTCCTGCCCTTTTTTTATCAAGCCTTGTCTCACAGGGCGGCAGCCTGCCAGGGAGGTTTTCTCTGGCCTGCCAATAACACCCTGCCCCTGTCAGGACATAGGGGCCATTTCATGTGCCTCCTAGCAGCCAGGCAGCTCTGAAGACAACAACAACAAGAAATTGTGTCTTAGATCAAAAGTGTTAACATTTCATTAGACCCATGCTGGTAGCAGGCTTATGGTTACCAAGGGTAATTTTGTACAGAGGAGACTGCAACTCACTTTGCCACCTCCCGATTGATGATAAGTTCATTTTTAGGGGAATCTATTCCTGCATAAAGCCCTGATATTCCCCCCACAGCCTGGAGGCTCTCCCTTTCTCACAACACAGCTCCTTTCCAATATATTTAGTTGTTAGAGGTAAAAAGAGGCAGCTTTATGCTGCACTCCCCTGCATACAAGTGTGCTGCCTGGGTGGTAGCTGTGCTCCGGGGGATTGTGTGCTTATGTCTTTTGGGGTTAGCTGTCAGTCTTCAGTACACGCTGTAACTAAGACTTTCCAGCCTAGCCAGCATAATAAACAGTGGTGCTTTTCTTGGAAATATTTAAGCTTTTTTTTCCTGCCTTAGAAATATGAATGACTTATGACTTTGTTCCTAAATTCATTAGGAGCAATTCCTAAAAAATCCTACAAAATATTAGACATCAGAGTGCAGCATGCAGAAGAGCTCAGCGCATGAACCCATGTACCTGTCACCCTAAACAGACAAACAAAGGGGGAAAAGCCCAGCAGAACACCAGCTCCACAGCTGTGGGATTTCATAACACCCTGTGATCAGCTCTTTCCACCAGTGAGCACAGGCTGCGTTTCCACACTGCTATGCCCAAAGAAGCACAGTCCCCAGCAGGGAGCTGAGGGCAAGAGATGGGTGAGGAAACTCACATTGTGCCTGAGCATCGTTTGTGAAACTACTCACTCGGTTATCCCCTTGAATAGAAACAGAGCCTCAAGCCACCCTCCTTGTTAAAGCATTTCAGGGATCTGCTTCCATATTGCATCCAGCTGCTAAACAGAGCTAGAGAAAGGAAAAATAACAGCATCCTGTTGTCATGTCAGAGAAACCCAGTTTCTCCAGCTAGTATCCTTCTAACACAATCAACAACTGTTTCCCAAAGACTCTCTCCTACATCCCATCATTTGTCCCAGCAGCCAGGATGCTGAATTGGGTTACAAGTGTTGCTTGAGGGGAGCCCATATGGATACAGACGCACTCTCCCTTGGAGGGGGGAGATGTCCAGTCACACTTCATGCTCTCAAACAGGAGCTCTGAGCATTCACAGATCAGCCTTAGCTTGTGGGTGAGCAGCAAGGCACAGGATTAAGCAAGCCAGAGCACACTGGCTTTCACCAGTGAAATGACATTGAATGAGCTGAGCAACTTCCATTTTTTAGACAGCTTTTGCTCCACCTGTTAATGGCTGAAATATGGCACAAGGAATAAATCACGAACTGGTTAGCTAGTCTGAGTATTGTTACAAAAGTGGAAGAAGGTGAAAGCCCATTAGCACCAGCATCTCCCTGCAACATCCTTCCAGTAATTCAAAAGCACACAATCAGTAGTATGGAAAGGTCACAACAGAGCTCAAGTAAAACAAGCACCAAGCACAGCAAGTAACAACAAAAAAGGATACACAGAAACATGGTGATGCTGACCTCTGCACAGCATCAGCTCTTTGATCCTGAACATTTGGGAACTGTGGTAATGAGAAACCTTGCACCTCCTTTCCAGCATTAACCAGGGTGCGGAACTCATGGCTTTGGGGGAGCACGGGGTCCAACACTGTGCCTGAACTCATGAAGAAAAGGTAATATTGTGATATTTATCAGTACTCATGGACAAACTGCACCATGGTTCCACCTTCACCCTTTCCAACATCAATTTAAGATGTTTACAAGATGCAGCCAAGCACATCCTGTCCTGAATAAGTGTCTCAGTCCCACTAGTGTCACAGCAAGTTGCGCACATGTGCCACAGGACAAGAGCAACTGGGAGTACCATGAACCAGAGCCCGAAACCCCTGCATATCCCTGTGGGTTTAAAGAGGTGGTCATTTGCAGAACACATAGCACAGTCTTCAGTATATGTGTTTCATCCAGCCTGAGAATGGGAGAAACCAAAGTGTTTAAAAATCAAAGGGAAAAAAAAGTATCTTGCTAATATTTGGGTTTGTAGTTTTAAGCTGCAGGAGATGTATTTACAGAACAGAATAATCTCTGCTGGTTCAGACTCTCCTCTCCTTTCTCACCTCTACTCCTCCACTTGCAGTATCACAACTATCACTAAGCAACTAATGTTATAACTGGAATAGACTTAAAAAAAAACTTTTTAAAAAAAAAAGGGAAAAAAAAGAGTTGATCTTAATATTTAAAGTCTTAAGGATAAAAAAGAAAAATAGGTTCGAAAAGCTAAAGATAACAGAACAGTCTCATTTCTGGGGAAGTATTGCTAACTCCTACCATTCAAGAAGAATGTGCTCAACAAAAGCAACAAGGCTATTTCAGAAAATTACTTTTTTTGTTGCTGTTCTTTTTCTTCACTTTGGTTTCTGAGCTTTCTGGGCACATTTTTTCTCTTTTTTTTCAAATGTACAAGGGCTTTCTCCCTAAGAAAGGAAGCAGATCCTCATACATTCAGATGACTGCAATCCCAGGTATCATGACACACAGGGAACTAACTGATAGGCCTAATGAAGATCCCATGGTAACAAATGGTCTTTTACCACCTTCTGTTTCAAATGCAGAAGTAAACTATTGAATCACAGGCTGGACACTACAGCGTTAGGGTAAAGAAAAGCAGAATTCACCCAGGGCCTCCCCCTCTCTCCATCCCATGACAATGACAAATTTCTCTACAACAGGGAAAATCACATGGCTTCTTCAGCAGTTTGTAAAATGGCCTGGATTTTTTGCTTGGCTTTTCATCATTAAAAATTGAGATCCTCAGCTGGAGAGCAGAGGGAAGTGCAGGAACATCAGTCGAGCTTAATTTTCCTTTTACATAAATCCAGCTTACCGGTGCTTTGGCTTTATTTGCTCTTCCTTTCATCTGAAGCCAGGCTGGTGCCTAGAAGGTAGAGCTGCATGTGCACAACTGGCAGTTCCTTATTATCAGTGCCCAACAGGATGATTTATGGAAGATGAGGACTAAGCTCCTGGCTTCATGTACTTGCTGTGGGAGATGTTCTCCTGTTGATACTCAATGGTGAAAGGTTTTTAGTGTTGTCATGGGAACGGCTGTCATCTTCAGCGAACAGCCTTTCCTCAGTGTGAGCCTGCCTTGCTTGTTTACTGAACAAAGCCATTTTTCAGGAACATTTTGCCTTGGACTTCCAATAGTCTTATCTTTCCCAAAACTCAGGAACTAGAAATTATGGAGGTTATGATAATGGATGG
This sequence comes from Pezoporus wallicus, assembly GCF_028554395.1. Taxonomy (NCBI): domain Eukaryota; kingdom Metazoa; phylum Chordata; class Aves; order Psittaciformes; family Psittacidae; genus Pezoporus; species Pezoporus wallicus. Next base: position 2,319,690 of record NW_026636792.1, read on the forward strand.
TAATAAAGCCCCTAGAGAGAAACAGGCAGGACCCAATATGTGTCTACACCATGAGCTAATCTTCATTTGCAGGGAAAGTGACCGGACAGCTTCATTCTCTTCCTCTACTAAAAAGGCTGACTCTTGCTCTCTCTCACACACACTTGCATCTTTCCTTCCTTCCCCAGGAATTTACTGATAGGATTTGTTTGACCAGTCACCCAAGGTATGGAGGTGAAGCCAGGACATTGCACAGCTCTTTTTAGGATGTGCTGATGCACTGAGGCATTTGCAACGTCTTGTTTCATCAAATGACATAACCCGTGTAGAAGTATAGCTGCTACAAGGGTCCCCTGGGGGCTAATTCTTTCATACTCCTGCATCTCCAGGCTACGGTGACAGAAGCAAAAGACTGGAAGTCCTACCATCAGCAGCTCTTGTTAGGACCTCATGCTGTCAGCTCTCAGGGATGAGGGAGCAGCAAAGACAAGCCTGACCAACAAGTCACTGGCCATAGAAACAGACTTTGTGCTTACTAACTTAGTATCACAGCTGTCTCACAAGCAGGACCTAGAAGAGAAGACTATTGATAAATACATCATTCTGATCAATTCAGAAGGAGGTTTTTCCTCCAGCATTTTCCACAAAAGAGAAACTTGAAAACAATGAGGGGGTTGAACAAAATATTCTGTTCGACTCGGATTGTTTCAGTCTTGAAATAAAATCCTAAAATCAAAAAATCAAAACACTTCACTTAGGAGGTATAAAAACATTTCACCACTTCTAAATCCCTCTCTTTCTTCTGTCTCCATCTACAAGGACTAATCATCAAACCTGGCATGAAATCACAAGCAGCTTCAGTCAACCTAAAATGCATTTTAGCAAACCTACCCTGAGCCTCAAGAAATAGTCAAGCCCAGATTCTGTAATAAACTGACCCAGAATACTATTTCTGAGCAGCCTATTCTCAGACTTCTCAACTCTCACAGCTACCTTCACTCGAGAGACTGATTCTGCAGAATCCCCAAACATCAAATTCATATCAAAACTGGCTAAAGCTTCCTGCTGTTTCTGCCAGAATAGGACCAAGCATTATCAAACAAACCTCTCTGAAGTCTCCCTTATTCTCCAGACACTGAAGCAAGAGGGCAGTCTTCTACCCTGAAAGGTTCACAGCCAAACAGGTTGACTAAATATGTCAGGACTAAATATCTGAAAGCAAGTGCATTTAATAAAAATCTTTCACATAAATATAGTACACCTAACACTTAAGTAGTCAGTAAATTAAAGGGATTGCAATTAAGGTGTTTTAAGGTGCAACATCATTTCATTGATGACAATAAAGGCTTTTCCCTTTTGACTATCATTTATAACTTAGCAATACTGCCTTTTCCTACCTGACTGGCTCTGATGTTGTAGAAGACAGGCACTGAGGTGAACGCAACTTGTAGAAGATTTGGGTTTTTAAGCATTATTAAGCAAATTTTATAGCTTCAGTACCCAACTCTGAGAGCACCTGACAAGAGCAGGGTTTCTTGTTGTCAAAAGTTTGGGTAGATTCTGAAAATGAAAAATATTTTCAATAGCTGGATCCATTCTGCTCCTGAAAAGAGCAGCCTCCTATTTACAGTCCTGGTGCCTAATATGGGGCTCCTGCAGGACAAATTAAAACTTCCAATGAATAAGTGCTACTATGATTACATATCTCTACCAAGAAAATGAAACTGGCTTCCAGCTTGATAGAAATTCCTCACTGCAAAAACTGAAACGATGTACACTGGTTACTTATTCCCAAGCCATCACTCAGATTATCACATCCCTCTGCCCACAAACCAGCAAGTACTCCTGAGCAGGCCACAAGTTAGTGACAGATTATGTCAGACGATGAAGCATAAGCCTTTATTTTTCCTTTTCTTTAAATCTTGTTACTCTGAGATGACATCACCCCTCTGTGAGTCATTAATCCACAGAGACAGCTTGTAACATACAATGAAAAGCAGAGCCTTGCTCTCAAATCCCTACTGTGCTGGCTAAGAGGCATCAGGCGCTTTCTGACCGCTCATCACCGCACTACACACTCCTCTGAGCATCTCAAGCATGTGTCCACAGTGCCCTTTAGTATTTCCATGAAAGACCCTAAACATGGTCACTAGATGAGTTTCATGATCCAAATCTAGACAGACACGAGCATTAAAACTCTCTTCTAGAACCACCCACAGCCACTAACCTGGGTTTTGACAGACCTAATTACCTAGATGCTCACCACTGCAGCACTCTACCACAAAGTGCAAGTCCTTTCTGTAACTTTGTTTAAGCAGATTCGGAAGTATGTGTATATTAAAAGAAAGACCACATCCACTTCTGCACAGCAGTCGGTCATCGTCCTGGACTTCCACCTATAAGTCCTGGATACCCTGTAAATCCACCTGTAAGTTCTGGATCTGGACAGCAGCAACTTTTCCTCTAGTCTTACCTCCTGGAGCAGAGGAGTCAGCTGCAAGATTGGCTAGAACAAATTAGGCAGGTTCAGGAACTAAAGAGGCGGAAGTACACAGATTAATCAACAGATACACACTGGGAGAACATGTCCAAGTCTCTTTTATTTTCATTTATAGAAAAGTATGAATATAAGTCAGGGAATATAAAGAAAATATTTCAAATATTTTCCAGTCAAAAATACAAGGCTATAGCTATCTCTCCTGGTGCAGCTGGGATGACTTCCAATTCAGAGCCCCAGGACTGCACTGTATTTTGGGGCAACTCAGAGATGCTCCTTGAAACCTTAAGTCCAAATCCAATTTATCCCTGATACCTTCTATTCTCACAGATTTGAACTGGCTCATTGCTAAGTTTTGCCATTATCTCAGCAGCACAAGATCAACCATCAACCCTCTGTAAGACTGAGGATCAATATGAAATGATGAGACCAGGGAGGGTGAAAACAAAAGGAAATCATATACAAGTATAAGCAGAAAGCACCCATGAAGAAGTGCTACTGCCATGAAAAGAAGGCACTTGAGTTAATTTATTCTGCATTGTTGATTCTTCATTGAGACTTTAGAAAAATAACAATTAACCCTGGGCTCAAACAGACTTTCTCGTCCTTATTCATATTTGGTGAATTCTTGTTCATCTCAAGAAAGGGGGAATTTGCAAGATGTCATCAAGGTCAGACAGGCCTCTCTCAGGGATGGGTGGGCACAAAAAGATTGGCACTTCACAGCCAGCCTCATTCCTTTGGAAACCAGGAAGTACACCCAGACAGAGGGGATTCAGGGTCCGCCAGTACAGACAGAAACCTCTTGAAGTTAAGAGGCATAGCCTCTGACATGGAGAAGTCACTGTTTTGGTTGTGGTTCCTAGTGCTGCCACATGCAGGTGCCAGACAAGCCATCACAGCACTCGCTTGCTGAGACTGTCAGAAGTTAGATGAACAAGAAGCTGTGAACAGAAGGACAGGAGCAAGTGTCCAGCTGGCGAATTCTCTTCCAGGTTCCCTTGCAGCGAGGGTTCCCGACTGCCTGCCAGTGCAACAGCTGATTCCTGAAACAGTCATAAGAGGGGAAAAGTTAATGTGCTGCAGCTCCACTGCAGGGCTGTCACTTGTACTTAAATCTGGCTTCAATCACCCAGTAAATCCCATTTAGTTTTCTAACATCCATTTTCACTTTATGAACCCAACTCTGCCTTTCTACTGCTGTAAAGAAGCAGCAACACAGTGACCCCCATAGGATTATAGTAAAGCCACAGTCAGGAACACTGGACTGGAACAACCTGGAGCAGCACATACTATAGATGTCAAGTCTAAAAGGATGCACAGAAACATCTACTTGAGGTGCCCAGCATTGCATGCAACAGCTCACAAAGCACACTGAAATCCCCACAACCCCTGTATTGAAACACCCGACAGGTTGCAAAGTGGGCAAAACACCTCTTTCTCCATTTTTCTTTATAACACCATGCTCTCTCAGCAGGCAGACCTCTATTGCCACCCATTGCCATCGAGATGCCGAATAAACACAGCACAGGTCTGTGTGAGCAGGTGTGGAGACATGAGCATCTCTGGATAACCACAGTAGTGAAAGACTTGCCCAAGCTTTTCCACCTTGCTAAGAGCTACACAATAACACAACTTCTGGATGGCAGCTGGCTGGAGGTACCAGACCCATAAGTGCTGGAACAATGTTACTTACAGGCCTCTTAAGCAGAGGACAACAACCAACCAACCTCTTTTCTCCCAGGCAGTCCATCAATACATTGACCAGAACTGAACAGAGAAATATCTTATTAAAACAAGCAGATCCACAGGCCACTTTCCACAATCAGTGGCTGCCCAAGCAATGCTGGCCTATCAGTGACAGAAACTGAAATTTTGTTATAGCACTGCCAGATTTCAGCATTTAGTGGTTTAAGAGAATTCCTCACATCACTGTGTCCCAGCCCTTTGGAGAAGCATAAATACCACAACTGGATCAACTCTTGCCCTGTGCAGAGAGCTGTCCACAGAATAGCCAACAGACCTCTAGCTTCTGCTTGTTTTTAGTTCTGTGGAAACTGGAATTATTGATCGAACTCCACAAAGATAACCCTGCCCTTGGTTTAATGAGATGTCATGCTCCAGAGCGGGGGTTTACGCAACACACATGGCTGCAGAAGGCTCACTGCATTTTTCTTTGGCTTGGGGTCATTTCAAAGTACCAGAATGTGCACAGAGAGGATTAAGATCCCAGATAAAGCAGGCAGTGCACAGAGCAGTCCCATATCCTTCAAAGCTCTGGGCTGCAGTTTTACCTTTAAAGGGCTTTGCTCCTTAAACACATAAGCTAAACCTGCTTACTCTCATCTTGCTGGTGGGGAAGGCAAATACTGACTTTGCTATAAATCAAGCATCCTTTCTCTCCCTCCACTCCATGAGCATGGGCATAAACTGCTGCAGTCTGGATATGTTTGTGCTACAACCACTACGTCCTTTGCTCCAGATGATGAAGAGCAACTGATGCTCCTAGACACAGGCTGAGTAACAATTTCACAGATGTCAAGACTGTGCTTTATTTGTAGATCTTTCAGAAGATGATCCAAAATGAACAAATCCCTTTCTTAGCTCCATGCTCTGCCTTGTTTAATCTCGTAACCTTCTAGAAGAAAGAAGCCAATGCAAGCAAGATTTTCCTAGTGCCCTCACCTGATGGCCATAAACCAAGGACTTTGGTAAACCTCCTGCACTTGCATAACAGGGGTTTAAATGAACTAGCATCTTCTACAGAGTAGGAGACAGGTGGAACACACAGACAACAGGCATCTCTCTTTAACTTGGAGCATTTATAAAGCCAGACTCCACTTAGACACAAGAAGATAATTAGGAAATACTCACCAAAATATACCAGCATTGCTGAGTTTAAAATAAACTCTGTCAGATGTTTTCCTTCCTGAGAGTCACTCTTGGAACAATATCTCAGGGAACTAAATGCTGGCACAAGCTGCCAAACTGACAGGGCGAGAAGCAAAGCACAGGCATGGTGTGAGTGGGACGGCAGCAGCTGTGAATGCTTCCACACGCAGCCCCGGCCAGCAGCCCCAGAGAGCTGGGGTCAGCAGCATCACTACTGCCCTGGGGCCACCACGAACTCTCCACATCTCCTGGCAGAGTTACACCAGCAAAAATTCACAGCGAGGGTGAACCAAGTATACAGCCAGAGACTTCTGAGCAGATCTAGGCAACCTCAACACATGCTGCATCCTAAGCTCTGGCACCATCCTCTTTCTCAGTTGCATTCCTGTCTTCTTCCATCTTTCTTTACAAGCACCACATTTATGCCTTCCATATCTGGCCAGGACACCCCAGCCTGAGAATCTCACCATGCAACCCCCTCAGAGCACTGCTCCCTTGCAAGGCTGCATGCTCAGATATGGCCACTCACTCTAACAGAAGGTAGAAGCCTTTCCACAGACATTTCCCTCATCCCACTCAATGGCTGTTCCCACCAACAGTACAATTATTTCCTCAGAGATTAGGGAAGTCAGTTTTTTCCTCCATGAAACCTAGTGAAAAAGACTATTATTTCTGGGAACAAATAAGGGGATAGCTCTGTTCATATAAAGAATACCTATAGTAAATACTTGCACTAGAGATGTTCATATCAAGAAAATCAAGCAAGATACCCAACCCTGGACAACAATCAATTTAACCCACTGCAGTAAAGTGAAAGAACACCAGACCATGCCCTGGAGGTTACCTATTTAGGGAACATGTGGGAGTTATCCAAAAGATCCACATGAAATGTAAGGGAGGCTTCACACACACATATGATGAGGAAGCTGCAGACCAGAGATATCATTCATGTTCCACCTGCCAGTCACTTATCTCTGACAAAGCTGCTAAAGAATTGCTGGTTCAAGGAGGCCTGAAGTACATCTCCATTGCCTTTTGCAGATAGGAACTTTTTCCACTACTCAGGCCAGCCCTGCCTGTCCTTCAAGCCTATGCTACTCCCCTGCCAATAAATCCAAGTGAACACACATAGTACCTCAACTTAGCACAAACACAGAGAGCTAATACTAGCCTTGAAAATGACAAGAGGCATGACTTCATTTGACGTTATAGGCAGTAACGCTGGAGGGATGTGTCAAAGGTTGGCTTTTCTGCTGGTTTGACATGCCTATAACAAAATGGATCAGCCAGTTGATTTTACAGACATCCAGCAAGGCTCTGGAAACTATTTCTAGGCTCTGCTCAATTGGGATGGATTTAACCCATCTGCTGAGACGTGGGCTGAGACCTGACTTCAGTGAACCAGTCACACTCAACTCCATTATCACTACCCATCTCCAGCCTTAAGCCTGCCAGCACCTGGCAATCAGATCAGCATTCCTAAAGGGCACAGTCCCATTTCCTTTGTGCTTCCGTTCCATGTAGAGTGCTGTTCACCAGATCAGGTGAACAAAAATGCCTCCTCTTTTTGCAGCCCAATGAGGAAATGAATTCCTGAATACATTTTTTATTTTGCTTAATCTGATGTTCTTGTCTGGCTCCAGGGTTTTAGTAAAATAACATTACTGTAAGCTTTTATAATTATTTATATGTTGAATGCAGGTAAGAGCTACTCCTGGCCACACCAGTTAATATTTTCTTCTTTATCTTAAAGCTTTTGGAACATTTGCATGTAACAAGCTGAGGCAGGGAAGAAAAACCCTCCACCATGACTTCCTCTTACTAAAAGCCTGTGAAAAACCCTGTCTCAAAAGACCATTATTGGCAGTCTTGGTAGTACAATACATTGTGTGGTTGAGGCCTGACAATCCTAGTTTAGTTTCTAATTCAAATGAATGTGCTTGTTTCAATATTTATAAAAGTTTCAAAAATATTCCTGCCTAGACTAATGGGCAATGATTTTCTCAAGCAGGGATGATATAAAAAACTAGCAATAGGGTTAAAAGTATCAAGATAAAGGCAGTGCAGAAACTGTGCCTCCAGCGACCACAGCAGAGGACTGGGAACCAGAACTCTTCTGTTGCTGGCTCTGCCACAGGTGTGTTTCACAGCTTCAGGTCAGTCCCTTCATCTGTGTTGAAGTACGCCCAACATGTACAAGCTGTGTGGTCACCATCAGTCACCCCAAAGCTTCTTCAGCTTTCCAGGGAGAAGATGCTGAAAGTACACAGATTCAACTGTACTGCCATCCAACCTCAGGTGCCAGCACATACCCCAAGTGCCTGAGCCAGCTGCCACTCACTAGGAACACTAATAAAGGATCAATTGTAGAAACAAAATCCCCAGTGCTTAAAAATCAGAAACAGATTTGGTTTTATCTGACAGCACTGCTAACCTTAGAAGCATGGCTGGAGTGTCTTTAGAACAAAAAGACTCCACAAGTGTACCACTTAAAAGTCAGTGAGATTTAGCAGACTAAGTGCAGGTACTCCCACACTTCAATCCTGGCTCTGCAACTGGTTTACTATGTGAGCTTCATCAGGTCATTTCATCTCTCCAAGAAACACATGGTATGCAACAAAGACCAGTTAATATATGTACAGTGCTCCAGAGAGCTGTGCTGTGCATTATGAAACTGGGAAAAGCAGATCAAGAGAGAATAATTAAAAATTTTACACAAAACCAAAAGCTAAAACTCTTACTTTTTGCTTCCACTGCCATCCCCATAACAATGTAGACTTCTGGAGTCTAAAGCTGGGTGCTGACACTCCACGCAGACAATGTGGCCCTCCCTGAGGTACTGCATCCAGTGAGTGTATGAGTGGTGGCTGTGCAAGCACCCCGGCGTGATGGCCACAAGCTGGAATTCAACACAGTACCTGCAACCAAGATAACCAAGTAGGTTAGCTCAGTAACCAGATTAGAGACCTCCACGGGACTGGGTGAATAAACTGGGTGACCACAGATCACTAACTAAGGAAAACAAGAAACAAACTAACCCACACAAGGTTATAAAACCCAGAACAGTGTACCTGCATTGTGACAAGGTTAAATGGGAACTAAACCTACTCTGTTGGTGTTTCCAACTAACATATCAAAAAACATCAGGTATTACTGGCATCTGTTTTTCAAGCAGAGACACAGATTAGACAAGTATTTCACTAAAGCCAAGAAAACCCAGCAGACAGGTCTTCTGATTCCAAGTCTGGTATCCATTTGTTGCACCACTTTATCATCTGCTCTGTTACTTCTAATGGATTTTGTGGAGCAACTTGATACAGGAGCTAAGATATGGTCTGTAGAGGTTTTCCTTGTGATGATCTCCCTCCTAAAGACAGAATGAGGTTGTCATATTCCAGTGGGAGGACCACCAGATCACATAGCACTTCTGCTCTGCTCAACTGTAATGATCTAAAAGCCCAGCAGAAAATTGGGCTCTAGTCTAGACTGATTCTGTCTCAGTCATCACGAGGCTTTCCAAACACCTTCAGGGAGCACACTGAACCATGTAAGCAGTTTGCTTCCCTGTCTTATTTGAGGGAAGGACAGCAAGGATGAATACACATGCAGTAGAGCTGTGCTCACATTTTTGAATTTTAGAGCGAGACGGCTCAACTAATGAGGACACCAAGGGAAGCTTAGGGTGAACAGATGTTCTTCCCTTCAGACACTTAAGCGAGGAGGATGGATGCACTCACGCACTATGGAAATGCTTACACGTACAACAGCACGTGGGGAAATCAATCAACAAGTGTATGGCTGCTTCGTGCTGCAAGAGCACGAAGAAACTTCACACAGTGTTTACAGGAACACCAGCTCTCAACAAGAAACAGGAAAACCCCAGGACTGCAATAAGAACCCCTAGGAACATCTAGCTTGCAAAGCTGTGTACGAGGGGCTACACTGTGGAAGGTAACCTTTCCCATTTCCACTGTGTCACTGTTAGTGATGACCCCAAACTGCGAAAGAGGAGAAAAGAGAACAGGAAAGGTTAATGCCAGCTCCCATGTGTTTGAGACACCAGCCTGGACTCAGAGCAGCCGACAGAGAGATGGCTGTGTCTCACAAAGGAAACTGCAACAGAGCTTTCTGTACAACCCTGTCTGTACTTGCGCTGTGCAACAGTGCTGCAGGGGAAAACAGGCAGTATTATAGCAAGGGAGCTGAAATGGGAAAGATGCTTCCCATGTAATCAGATAGCAAATTCTGCCCCTTGTGAATTTCCCCATTTACTAAAAAAAAATGCAAATTGCACAAGATTCCACATTGGGAAGAGCTGAAGTGAACGGTCTTTGGCTGATTGATCACACAATCTTAAACAGCAGTGATGCCATGAACAATGATCTGAATTTCGGTCTTGTACTGGCCTTACATCAAGGCAGACCCACAACCTTCAGACATACTGTAGATACTGCTGTCACTGAGGGGAGAGCAGCACCCTGCTCTAGTGAAGCACTGCTCTTCTGCTGGGAAATGCCAATTCTGACTAGCAAAAAACTGGGGCCAAAACTGCAACCAGAGAAACATTGAAGGTAGAGTATAACTGGGCCCCTGTGCTGAGCCTCCAACTTACCCTGCTCTTTCATTGCCATCAGCTGCAGCTCTCTTTTTCCTTGCTTTTCCAAACCCTCCTGTTGTTATTAACGCTGGGACTGTGTATATTAAAGAAAGAGAACATAATGTAAGAGGCAATACTACACTAAGGCTGTTTATGTCTAAACAACAGTAAAGATTGGCCTTTAATGTCATATGGTTTTATCTTCAGCAGGAGATAAAAACAGTGATAACTTGGTATTTTCATATTATCCATGACCATCAACCATTTCACTGAAAAAAGAATCTGTTTGTTGCCAGATATTTGCATGAGCAGCATAAGCAGGCACAGCCAAAAGACAGAGCAAGGGGACAATATTCGCTTAATACCAACTTTAAACAGGTTTGAAGAAGTCAGTTGTAGCGAACATCCAGATGGGACAGATTTTGAACCCAAAATACCAGCAAAAATGACATGCAGTTATTCTAAAACTCACTACAGGTAAGTCATGAAAACTGGATTTGAACACACTGTAATCAGACTTTGTCTCTAGAAACTAGCTGGAAGTCCCCTTTGCCTGCACTCTGCTACAGAGCAGAGAAGTCATATCATGCCTTTGATGGGTATCGCTCCTTCATGACTTTTTGCACGTTACTCATAAAATACATTAAAAAAGTGCTCCACACCCACTTAAAATGCCAGAGATTTACACTCATATACATGAGATCACAACAGGTCTGTAATATTTCACTTTAGACAGCAGATCACAGCAAATGGCAGGCACTCCCTTCAAATACTGTCCTCAGAAGGACACCTCTAAGCCTCTGTGTGTAAAGCTCAGTTCTCTATTATACCAGACAGGCCCAGAGCAAACATGCTGCTGTCTGAAAACAACTCTTTTCAAATACAGTGGAGAAAGATCAGCTCTGCTGACCCAAACAAGAGTCCTCCCCCTGATTACCCAGACACTTACATTTTCAGTGGACTTACTCAGGGACTGTTTGCACTCTGTTCCTTGCCGAGTCCAGTACTCCATGCAGCCAGCCCTCTCCTCCAGAGGAGGGCATGCCTCTCCTCCATTCCTGGCCTCCTGGATGATGTGTCTCCTCCGAACACGGTATGTTGTCTTGCAAGGCTCTGCACAGCCACTCCAGACACTCCATTGAGATACAACACAAGGGATAACTGGAGGAAGAGTAACAACCAGGGATGTGGAATGTTACAGAACTGACAACAATGACATCCCTGCTCCAGAAATGACACTTTTCAATGTAGCTCAGAACAATCTTCCTTACCTGTCCCACAGTTGTGTTGGGCAGCACCCAGCACGCTCTGCTCCCAGGAAATTACCTGCCCAGAAGCTCCAGCCACCCAGGGGCCAGTCACCTCCCTCTCCTACACCACTGCAAGCCTCCCCTGCAAACTGGGACTTGCACTGGGTGAACTGAGAAGAGTTTTAGAAGTAGATGAGGTCAAATCCATTAAGAGCCTCTACGCCCAGCATCTTACAGTAACAGACATTTACACTCTGATTTCCAAAGGCATTCAAAAGCCTGTGCCTCACTGATTTTACTGGGACATATGCTTCTAAATGCTGCTGTGAACCCAGCCTTTCTGAATAGCTTAATGCTTGTCCTGCGGGACACAGATAACCCCTAATTACTGCATTAACCTCAACTGAAACTGCCCTTGTCTTCAAAAACTTTAAGAAGATCTTTCAAATGCTATTGCTCTTTGTCTAAAGTCAACATAAGCAGCTTTTTTAACCTATTAAAAGATTAGGTATTAAATCAATTATCTGAGTAATTGAGACATTTCTTATATGCAGCAGCGCACCACAAAAATATAAAAAGCCTGTGCACAGGATTGTAGGCTACCCAACATTATGACCCTTTTGTGCATCTGATGTATTTGGAATGTTCTGCTCTCTTCAGCTGTGTTTGGTGTCAGACAATAATGCCTTTTCCTTAATATTTTGCGCTACAAGTCAGTTTATTAAAGTAACTCTTCAGTGGTGGGAGAAATAAAACTACCAAAAAAACGCCAGGCTAAGGCAATATAACTCAAAGCAGAACTGGGTTCCGCACATCCAGCAGAATGAATCACAAGAAATAACACAGAAATACCTCATTCTGCGCAAACCCAGCTTCCCCGCCTGATCTCCGTAAGCAAGATGCTGCTATTCCTCCGGTGAGCCACAGGATGGCACCGGGATGGGCGAGCACAGCTAGGGCTGCAGCTGGGACACTGGCACTGCTGCCAAGGCACCCAGCACAGAAAGGGACCAGTGATTGCCCTCTGCCAGCCCCTCATAGTGCACAACAAGGGCCTGCGAGCACGTTTTTCTTATTACTCTTCCATAACATGAAGCACAGACACGAGGGCTGCCTGTTTATCCCTGTTATCCCTAATGACTGCCGAGAGCAATAGGATTCGGACACAGTGGTACTGAAGGATATCAAAGGCATTGGGGCATCCAACCTCAGCAGCAGGACAGCCACACTGCACACCTGCACCAGGGCAGATGTGAGGCAGGTTTACAGGATCCTGTGGGCACCAGTTCCATGCTCTCTGCTGCACTTGGGAGCTGTTGGTCTGCAGAGCCACTAGCCTGTCCTCATTCCCAGACACAGCTTGTTTAAAGCACTTCGCAACAAACTTATTTCCCACCCATTTTCCAGCTCTCTCTTGACTGAAAAAATGCAATTAAATCATAGGAACGTCTGCCCATCTGCCTAGAGCAAAACTGTGCTAAGGCACGTGCATGCGTGTTTGAAAAAAGAGAAAAAAAAGCATTATGTGAGGAGGTAAGTCACTTTGAGGATGCAGTTTGTGGGAAGGGAATATGAGATTGTACCACTCGTTAAATAAATCACTTCCTTAATTCACATCCACACTTTAACAGAAGGCATTTAAGGAGGGAGTGCTGCTGTGCTCCTGGGAAACGTAGCGCTGCGGGGACCCCAGCACTCAGCTGCACAGGCACTGCTGTTGAGTGCCCACATCAAACGCTGTGGCCGCTGATGTTGATGCCTTTAGCAGGGAAGCACGGACTAACAGGAGCAGCAGATTTGATCCCATCCACAGTAATTCAATCCACAAGAGGGAAAGGGACTGGGAGATTCTGACTCGGATAAGAAACGTCCTCTTTCACGTTCTACCCTGTACAAGCACGCTGCACCCTGATGTGACCTGGCAGGTACCTGCTGCTGGGGACCTTACACCCCTGAGAGCCACAACCCGGGCGGGGAGCGCAGTGTCTCCAGCATCGCTTCCTCAGCCACCTGCACCGCGCCTGCCCCTCCTGCTTCTCCCGGGAGCCAAGCACCCCGAGCGCAGTCAGAGCCCCTGGGGACGGCCACAGCCCCGCCGGCCACTCACCTGGGCAGGCCTCGGCGTAGTCATGGCAGCAGTCCAGGGTACGGGCGCAGACCTGGTCGCAGTAGCAGAGCCCGTGGGAGCCGTCGGGCCGGCGGCCGGTGCTCAGGCAGGCCGGGTCGCGGCCCGGGCAGCACAACCCGCGGGCGGCACAGCCGGCGGCGGCGCGGCGGGGCAGGGCCGGCAGCACCAGCAGCGCCAGCAGGGCGGCCCAGCGGGGGCAGCCCGCCATGGCGGCACGGAGCCTTCGCCCGCCTTCGTGCCCCGCCGCCCGGCCCGGCTGCCGGCTTAAAGGCGCTGGGTGTGGGCGCTGAGGGGGAAGGAGCCGGCCCGCCTACCCCGCGCCCCGGCGCTGCACGGGGGAAGGCGGCGGGCCGGGCCGGGCGGGGCCCCGGTGCCACCAGCGCGCACGGTGCCTCGGCTCGGGGCCACCGGAGCTCCCAGCGCGGGCAGAGCCCGGTCCCCGCCGCTGTACACGGGCAGGTGCGTGAGCCGGGCCGGCCGCTCGCGGCTGCACCGTGTCCCGGGACAGGCTGACAGCCACGGGAACCCTGCACACAAATACCCATTGTCCTCCCAGCGCGGACACAACGCTTCTTTGCCTTAACCCTCGTGGCATCGCCTAACGACCGTGTGTCCAATTTCTGCAGGCTTAAAAGCTAAAAGGTATCATTTCCTCACTGCTAGCATTTATCAGCCCAAAATCACAAAGATTATGATGAAAAACAAATTATAAGAGACCATTTCTTGCCAGGTTTGACTTCAGCATACCTCAGGAGCCATTCAAAACCTGAAAGTACTTCAGTCCCAGTACAGCAGCTTTTAAGAAACACGATCCAGCTGGCTATAGTGCCTCTCTACAGAATTACTCCAAATTTTCTCCTTACGTTCAAACACAAGAAGCTTAAAGGGGTTACAGCCACCCCTGTGAATTATTTAGCTATTCACTAGGATGCTAAAGGCTTTACTGAAACTTTTTATCAAACAGGCTTACTAAAATATTGATCACAACAGATGTCCCTGCCCATGGCAGGGGGGTTGGAACTGGATGATCTTAAGGTCCTTTCCAACCCAAACCATTCTATGTTACACCTTGCTCAGCACTGAAGTGGGATTTATAACCCCCCCCCCCCGATAATTTTACAACTGATGATGCTGTTCTACTAAGACTGAGTATGGGCAGAGTGTTCCCACTTCAGAGAGACTGCAGCAAAGATGCTTCTAGAAAAAAACACAAAATAATATTAGAGGACAGGCTAACACCATCATGTGCAGTGCTGGAGGCATGGGAGCAGAGGAGAGCTGGCACCACACCAGCTCAGGCAGAACATGGTAAAGTGGTTCAAAAAGATAAGGAATAAAAGGAACTTTAGCTTCTTAGTATGTCAAGAGAAGTCTGTAGCAAAGGGCAGATGTCTCATTTTCTTGGCAGTGGTCAGATATTGTCACCTTGGAAATCTCACGTGTAACAAATCCTGCAGCGGGCAAGAGACAAAAGGGCCAGGACAGGAAAGAGAAGAGCACTTGGAAATAAGAGGCCATGGGGTCTGGGAAGCAGGAATTTAACGATACCAGGTGTTAATTCCTGCCTCTGCCAGTGAGTCACTTGCTGTGTGACCTTGGGCAAGTCATTTAATCAATGTATGTCTCATTCTCGATCCAGAAGAGAAAGAACATTTAGAAGGAGATTGCATTACTCAGCTAATTAGTCAATGCAAACCACAGGCCTGTGCAGCTCTTGTGCAATTAACAGAAGGGCAGTAATAGAGCACCAAAGCACGTTTCCCAAGTGCTTCTGTCCAACTGCCATGCTCCAAGTCCCCCTGCCAACAGTGGCTGAGGTAGGAGGAACACCTTCACATCATTCTGAGACACAGAGAACTGACTGAATGAAAATTAGCTTTAAAAAGCAATGTGTCCACATAAAGACTGCAATTTTGACTGGCCCTGTGCTGTAGGAAAATTGGATCTGGGTCCAGACATCTCAGTAGGGTTTATGTTCAATCCACTCCCACCTAAAGGTCTTAGGAGCAAACTCTGTTGCTCATCTTACATTCCCAGTCTGCAAGCAGTTCTATCCTTGTTCTGGGTTGACATAGCTCTATGGGATTTTTTAGGGTTTGTCTGGGTTGGTTTTTTTCCCTGGCAGGCTCAAGATGGTAATGTTAAGGAAGCCAAGGGAAACATGTCCCAAGCCATGCTGCACCACATCAGCCCAGCAACAGATTTCTTACAAGACAATTGCAGAGCCTAAAAGTAGGACTGTTGGCCACGTGAGGAATACTGGAGCCAAGGCAAGTGTGCTTTACAGACAGGAAATGTGGCTAATCCATCTTACAATGAGAGCTTCAGAAGCAGAATAGTTTACAGGGCTGTCCTTGGCAGTGAAGATTGTGTCTTCCAGCCTTTGGGAACACCAAGAGGCAGCTATAGATAGAGCAGGTAGAAATGCAGCTTTATCTGCTTGCTCCAATGCAGCTGCTTTCCTGGCTGGACACGCAGGGGTCCTGCCTTCTTGCTCATTTTCCTTCACTTAATTAAGCTGCACTGTGCTGGAGCTGCCACTGTGACCCAGTTCCCAGAGGCCCTCCTGCTCCCTTCATTAACTCTGAGGGGTGGGAGAACAGTTGCAGATGGAAAGTCCCTTCTCCAAGGGACAAAGGGACTCTTACTCTCACTTTCACTATGGATAGTTAATCACTGATGGCTGATCCACCCATCTGTGGAATGGGGAATGCTGTCCAATACAAGCCCTTTCTTAAACATTATTTCACCACAAATTTCACCCTTCCCCTCACCCCTCTCTCAAAAAAAACCCCAAGTATTTGGGGCATGATTTAACAGGTTTTTAAGTAGAATTTACCCTATCCCCAAGTGTTCACCCCTTTGCCTCTCTGCAGTACTTGGATTCCTGTGCATACCAGCAATAAGGAAACTAGCAGAGCTACGAGTATGCAGGATTCCCCCCAAAAACCAAAAAGGATTCTGGTTTTAGAGTGTTTGATTTTACTTTCCATTGTCACAGCCAAGTCTGTAAAAGCACCAAAGGAAAGCAGCCAACCAAGTGATCTGATTTCTTGGAGCTGATTTCTACAGATACATGAAGGCCACAGAAGAGCTGGCTGCTACTTCATTCAAACCCTTCTCCTAGGCTATCACAAGGGCTGCTTTGCTTGCTCATTATAATTCAGCAAGAAGCATCACCAGTTCACACAAGTTTTCCAGAACATGACGCAAATCAACAGCAGTGGCAACAATACTTGCTTAAAAGAAGGCAAAGGTCAACATTTCCACCTACACTTTTGCTGCTGTTAACAGGTACTAGCTTGAAAAACCAATTTTTGCAGCAAAGTCTGTGCTGTGTTCTGCTGCCTTTCCTATCACAAGCATGCAAGGACACACTTTTCCAGGCTCTGCTGTTAAGAGTTTTGGCACACATGGTCCTAAACAAAGTAAGTCCTGCTGGGCACAGGAGTGCACAGGAGGAATTCCAGTTGCACAGAGCAGCTTTGTTCTCAGCTTCTAAATATCATCAGGGAAGTAAAGAAATCCTCAGAAACTTTAAAGTTGTCAAAGAAGAGCTGGGGCAAATGCTCAAGCTTCTGACAACTTACTTATCTAATAGAAGCAGCAAAACTCCAACACCAGGAAACCCAGCAGATGCTTCAGCATCCTCTAAAACAGACTGTTTCATTTTCAACAGTATTTACATTCCAACACAAGCCCTACCTTTTCTCTTGCTCCTCTGAGGCTGCTGCTCTGGGTGAGCAGAAGCGTTTGCTCTTACGCCCTGCCTGCCTGAACTGGCGACAGTGCAGCAGAGGAGAGGACCACCAACATGAGTCCAAACAGAGAATGAACTGCCCTGCATTACTCGTAACTAACTCTCCCTTTCAAACTGTCCATTACGCTTTGTGCCTGACTGATCAGGCAGCACAGGGGTAAGCTGGCCTCATGCCAAGGCCAAGGGAACTGCTGTGGTTTTGTGTTCACTGCATTTATCTGATTCTGCAATTTGCTGAATGTTTTCCCATCCCAGATCCTTCCCTCTGTGTGGCAGATAGAAAAAAAGCCTCCAGCACAGGAAAAGTAGGGAACACGTGCAAGAAACACCTGGCTGTCTCTGAGGATTTTACCCTGCCTGGCTAGTCCATTGAAGCCATTCAACGGCTCCATTCAAGAACATCCACCTGAGGTTTTACTGTTTGTTTCATTCAAGTGTTTAACTCCCTTCCCCATACCCTGGCAGTAGGAAATCTTTGAAGCATCTCAGCCATTCATTACATCCAACACCCAGAGGATTCTGCTGCCTTAGTCCTGCCAGACTCTCAACAACCAAGCTCAGTGCACAGCTTTTTCCTGAGACAGGTCAAAGATACCCTTTGCACAAGCTAGTGCAAAGTGTCCTCTTATTCCTCCTCAAAACTGATCTAACCATACGAGTGCAAGAGCAGAAAAAGGAATTTGAGCTATGACTACTGCTGATAAATGCTCAGCTTTTTATTCACCCACTAGAAAAGCTGCATTGAGTCAAAACAAAAACCTATCTCCCCCCAGCATCTGTCTTCAATAGTGGCTAACAGCAGATGCCCACAACAGAATGTAAGATAGGATAAATGTACAGTAGTATTTCCCAGAATACTTCCATATTTCTGGTAATTTCACCTCCAGGATTTTCTAATAGGTGATACCTTTGCCTCAGTCCATGTCTTACACTAATTCTCTCCCATCTCATATTGAGCCCATGTGAACTTTCAATGCCCCCAGTCTCTCATGACAGAATGCCACACAGCACAGGGCACAAAGTTGTTTTGAACCTAACATTAGCTAATTTAATTTGAATCTTCAGTTCTTGTATTGGAAGAGACAGGGACCAATCAATTCTCATTTACTTTCTCAAGGCCACTCAGGATTTTATAGATCTCCATCGAACTGTCTCTCAACCATCCATCCTGCAGGCTGAAGAGCCACCCTGCCACGAGGGGCTGCCTGGCCAGTGGTTTGAGTCAGAGGGAGGTTAGCTAGCCTTTGACAGCAAAAGAAATCACTGCTGTGAATGTGATCTTGCTTTCCCATGCACCCTTCTCATAGTATCTATTTATGCACTTAAGGCCAAGATGAAAACAAATTCACACAGGCAGATAACAAGATCTCAGTGCTGAGAAAAAGAGACAAGTCTTATGTATGAAAATATCCTAATGCAAGAATTCAGTCTGTTTCTCTTTTGACAAACTCAATAATGTAAGAACTGGAGCAGCTGGCTTATTTACTTCCACACCTGCTCCAGCTTACTTAAAATCCCTGTCTGCCTGCTTCCCCAAGGCACCCTGTGCAGAAAGCCATTATTAAAGGAGTGTTGGGAGGAAGAGGAGTCAGGAAAGGGAGGAAGGTGGACCACTGAGTCTTAAAAAAGGCTTATTTAAGAAAAGATTCAGTGGAAATTTCTTTTGTCAAAACCAGTAAGCAAAGAATACATCTACAGGGTTCCCAATACCTCTTTACTTGGAGGAGCTTCAAACTCTGTACTGTGATTCTTTCCTTCGCAGTATTCTTAGAGATCTTACAATAGAAGTGAAAAGACCTTTTAGCACCATTCCCCTTCTGTACACATCTGATAGTTTTTAGAATACAGGGACTTGAGAGAAGAGTTGATACCAAACAAGATTCAAATTTTCCTGAAGAAAATGTAAAATACAATTAGATTACAAGCCCATGTATTTAAGATTTTTCTGAAGGGAGTTTTGGCCAGCACACCTGAAATGAGCTATTGACTCAGGGACCAGAAAGCATCTCATTGAGGAAAAAAAAAAAAAATCCCTTCTTGTTAGAACTGAACTTTTCTGCATCAGAAGGCCAACAACTGCTGCACACCTCTTCAGATGTGCCATTGCCACCCTTGTAAAACTCACCATCAGCTGGCTGTGAAGAAGAGAACCACATCAGCTTTGCAGAGGGAGTCCAGAGAGTGGACTAGCAGAGGGCGGCAGTCTTCTCTAGAGCCCCATTGTATGACCAAATAGGTCCAAAGCATCTGCTGGCTTTCAGGTCACCAGTTTTGTCCTCAAGGTACTGCCAAGAGAATCCACACCACAGCAGAGAAGTTATGGCTGAGAAAGCACCTTCTTGTATTTAAACCCCATTATAGCATTCACCCTTGATAAAGACTTCCTCTCAGTACAGCAAAACTAGTGTCTCCAGCGGACTCCAACACATGGCAAGTGTGATGTGCTTATTCTGCCTTCTCCTCTCTCATATGTAATGCCACAGTAAAAGACCATGGGGTAAGTCAGGCTGGAAGAGAAGTAGGGAATTCCCACTCATTCAGATGAGGCCATATGCACAGAGAACACAGGTGTTGCCTTCTCTCTTCTGCCAAAAGCCACTGCAAAACCCCATCATGTACTGCCTCTCCATAGAGAGCAGGGCTATGACTCACCCCAGGGCATAAAGGAAACAAACTTGTTCTCATTAAAATGCTATTATCTTTAATGAAAGCTGGAGAAAGTTTGAAGTGACCAAAAATCTTATTTAGAAGATAGGAAAGATAAATACTTTAATAAAAAGCTTTTAGTGGTTTTCTGTCTGGGTCTTTTGCTTTCCCAATGGAAGGGAAAGAAAACCAGCCAACTTTTCTGAACCTGGTACTTTCAGTTAATGTTTTTCTTTTCCTAAGAGAAAATAAAGGATCAGTTTGTGAGAGTCTGAGATATCAGAGGGGACCCTGTGAACAAGGTAAGGCATGTTCCTTTCTCAAAGCACAAGAAAAGCCTTGAGCAGGTTTGCATTCAAGTCAGACCTGGAATTTTTCCTGAGTCTGTGAAGGCCCAGAGCATTATTGGGAATTAATGCCCAAAGCATTATTGGGAATCTTTTAAATCCAGAATGACAAGGCACATTCTCTAGCAGAAGGAACACCATGCCTAAAATCCTATCAATTCCATAAGCTACATGACCCTCTCCCAAATTAAATCAAAAGCAGTGCCTCACTTTTCAGATTCCTCCCAAACTAGCTCCATTCTCATGCTTTCACCAGCTGCCTCCACAGACAACTGCCTCCTCCTCCAGCCCTTGCACCTTTGCATCCTCCTCCAGCAATGCTTCTTCTGCAGCCCACACCATGCTGTGAGATGGCTCCAGGAGCAGCAGGCAGCAGCGGCAGCCTTCCCTCCCTTCACTGACTCGAGCTGCAGCTCAGTGCCTCCTGCTTCTGTAGCCTGTGGCATTTCGCTGCTGGTGTTTGTGGATGAAAGAGATAAACAAGACCATGTATAATACAGCCAGAGACTTCTCCTAGCAGGTCTTTCCTCACTCCGAAAAACCCACAGCTCAACAAGAAGATGAAACTTTTTATTTTCTTTAACATAGATTATTTTATTATCTTCCTATGAGGAATCTCCAAGTGTGCATGAGATGCTACCCCAAGAAACAAGAAGCACGCACGTACCCCAGAAACAGCAGCCCAGTTCACAGCCCACAAGATCAGCCTTCCCAGTCACCGTCAGACCACTGTCTCACACAAGTTGCTCTGTTTGGCTGATGTGTTCGCGACATAAGAGCCTGGCACTCCGAGCCACCATTTCTCCTCTTTAGTCACAAGGCAACAGTTACAACTGCACAGGCATTAATACAGGCCCCTTTATTTTTTGACAAGTGGCTATTTATAAGATTAAGATGAAGTAGATAAAACATCTTCATTTTCTGGAACTAATAAATCTAAGAGAAACAAATTAGGTTGGTTTGTTTTTTTCTTTTTTACAATGGGTTTCCTAAAAAGAGACAAAGCATTGATATTGTCCTTCCATGCAGCATAAGACTCAGGATAAATGAATCCACCCACAACTAAAGGAAGCCCCATTTATTTACTGAAGTGTCATATCACTCAAGCTGTTCTGTAAGTCAGCAATTGCAAATGGGTCATAGGCAAGTTGCAGCATTAGGCTCCGACGTGACACAGCACCACTTGTCCCCTTGTGACCCTGTGCAACACAGAAGAGTTGGAAACAGCCTTCAGTTTCTTCAATGCAGCTATCCAGGCCACACATTCATCACTCTGCTAAATCTCTCCCCAGATTTTAGAAAGAAAAGCAAAGCAAATCTTAAAGCGGCATACACGCTGCTTAAACAGAATGCTAAGGGGTCTCTGAATTCAAGAGCATGCTTAAATGTGGTACTCAAAAACATTACACTGCACACAGACATAACTGTTCTGATTAATCAGGCTCTGTAATGAGCTATACAAGCTGCAGAACAAAGCAAATACACTTACTACAACTGGTCCTTAAACTACAAGTTGATTGCACATCCTAAGAAACCTAGGCTTTAAATGAATCTCTCCAATAAACTGAACATGCATCAGGATCTGACTGCAATGGGTGAAATTTGAAAGGCAATTGGTTTAGTACCAAAATACATTTCAGAAATTTCAGTTGCCCAGATGGAAAACAGGTTGACTATTGCCAACATCAGCCAAGCTTTCAGCTGACACTGGTAACAACATTAAGAGAAAAAGCAACTGATTTCTGATTACACTGTCTGGATCTCTTCAGTCCAAGTGCTGCCTGTATCACACAGTCACACTGACTTTGTTTTATACATGGCAATTATCAAGAAGTCAAAGAGGTCAGAGAATAGACCCCAGTTTAATCTCTGCTGTGCAGAGTTCCTAGAGTCCACAAAGGGGAAGACTCCTGGTCTGATCCATACCTCTGCCTGCCAGAGATAATGTGAGTGCATTACAATCTCATGGATACAATGAGTCAGACACATCTGGCACAATCTGTCTACCAAGTGGCACAGAAATCACTGTTTCAGTGTTGTAAGCAAAGCTTGGTCCTGCTGAGTCCTAGCTCCCAAATAGGCCTCATTTGTGCTGGCAGTTCCTTGTCCTCACTGGGTCTTTTCACTTGACTAAACATTTGTAAGACTAGACCAGAACAAATGAGTCCTGGTTTCTGGCACCCTCCTCAGCTTTGGAACCACATTACCTCCTAAAATGTGCCCATTTTCCCTTGTTTTAGCAGGAAAAAGGTAGTAAATCGACACTTGAAAATTAATGAAGTTACAGCTAATCTACAAATATTATGTTTATTTGCAATTGGGTACCACTTAGGTGATGAAACCAAAGGCCTTATCTACAACTAATATATTTCCACTTGAGATTCAAGGTCACCAATCTGCACAAACCCAGTCTGAACATGGAACATTAAGAAGCAGCATAGAAATATGACACAAAATAGAGCTAAAAACCAAAGCATTGACCCAACTGACAGAAGTCAGCTCTTGGCACAGAGACTCTTTCTGTGCCTGGCATTTCTGAGTGCAAATAGGAAGCAGCATGCAGCAATAGCAGGGATGACGATAAACAGAACCTCTAACATTGCCTCACCTATTTAACAGCTTTATTCAATTGATGCAATTTACATGATATAAATGGTCACATTTATTTTCTTAAATGACAGCAGAAGCTGTCATGGGCATGGGGAGGCATTGACCAGTCAAGCATTCCTGTTCATGGGCAAAACCAAGTCATAGAGTGCTCTGCACTTTGCAATTTAGTAAATGCAGAGAAAAATAGTTTGCTTTGTTTTGCTTGAAATAAGGTGCACTGATTACTTCTTTTTTTTTTCTCTCCTCTAGAAATTAACCTTTTTGTTACTATTTTAACACTATTTCGGCAACACTCAGGTTTGAATTATAAAATTCTGGGAGAAACTTAATTTACCTCCTTAATGCACATTCCTCTCTTCAGTTGAGCTCTTCAATCTTTCAAGGCTCCTACTCAGATCCATGAAAAAATGATGCAGTAAATTACAACATGAAGAAAGGTGTTGTAAACAAGATAAAGAAATTAAGTATACGAGGAAAACATTTTTACCCCCTTCACTGTTAAAGTGTGTTTTATATAAACAACCTGTAAAACTCCATCAAGGTATTTCCAGTGGAATTTAGTTTTTATTGCTAAGAAACTTGCTATATTTTTCTCAGGGTAACTGTAGGAGGTAGCATATTGAAGACTTGACTATTAAAGACTAGTGGCTTCTGGAAAGATACAGGGTAAAATAAGTTTGATCTAAAACAATTCAGCAGATGGAGATGTTTCTAGACAGGGTGTTCAGAAGACTGCAGTGTGTGAGTCCTTTGTTTCTTATCAGTAAGGATAATTGCATAAAACAGGAGTTTCCTGTTATTCCCTTATCAGGAGGTGCCTTCTTTTGTCAACTAAAATCACAATTAGTCACTATGGAAGTTTTTACAATGATACAAGCAGAGGATGCAAAGATTTGGGGAGAATGGGTTAACTGCATCTTCTAGTTTTTCTGAACCGTTTTTGCCCTGGGACCTTACAGCAAGTTTACACAGGCAGACTCCCAAGTCCAACTCTCAAGGTCCTCTGGTAGGATCTGCCCTTTAGTCTATTGCCTGCAGGATGTGGGCCACAAGTCTACAGTGTGGGGATCATTAGCAATATTTGACAAATTAGCTTAATGGTCCTATGGATGGTGAAGGGATGGCTGAATGACCAGAGCTACCTGCAGACCTCGCAGCTATTGTGCATCAGCCAGACCAGGATTTTATCCTGACACATTGCAGAGAAACAAGTTAAGAGCTTTTTTGGTTTCTTTTTGTAAAACTGTATTTCCATGGACCTAGGTGATGCTGCCAAATTAAAAATTAATAGAAGTGCTGTACATTTCTGTTCCAACTGCAGCATAGCATTGCTATAAACACTGACTCAGAGCCTTCAAGAAAACAGTCAGCAGTTGACATCTGGATGACAGAAAAGGTCGCTAGGCTTTAAATAACATTCTGAAGGGACTTTAAATAACATCTCTAATGAGTCCAGGAAATTGGCATTAAAAGCCCAAGTATTACTATCTCTGCTGATAATGAAAATAATACTTAATTGGCAAAGGGGACACAAAAGCCGCTTACAAATACCAGAAATCTAAATCTTGAGGAAACTTCCATGTGTGAATTTCAGATTTGAAGAATTATAATTGTGTTAATATACATGTCTTAAATCCACAGAGCTTTGAAAACAGAGATGGATGAAAAACGATCCTGAAAAGCTTTTCCAGTGCCTGTCCCTACCCATGCAACCAGCTCATAGCCATAGAATTGCATTCTTTTGTTTCCCTCTCTGTATGCAAGATCTTCACCAATATAGAAGGAACACTTTCAACAAACTGGTCAATCACAGACACTTGGAACACAGTTGGCTTCAACTACTTCTTGGTTAATCTCAAAATCACCCTGACGCACCCCCTTTCCAGGTAGGTCTTTCACTTGTGTGCTATGTGCTTACATAGCTTATTTGTACTTTCAGTAAACTAGGATCAGACAGAAGAGGCCACCACAAGAAAACCCCAGGTATTATATTTCCCAGTAAAACAGGTTACCAACATTCAGCATGAAACCAACCCCCTACCTACAGTCACTGCCTTGACTTAGGTACAAAAAGCTCAGCTATGGGAAAATGGTGTAACTGCTGTTTAACCACTGCCTTGAAGGCAAAACCAAAGCAATGACATCTTTCCACCTCCACATGCTTGGTGCTCTGATCATAACAGATCTCTGAATAAGATGACCCAAGTAACATCTCTTACAAGGACTGCACAGTCCGGTTGTACAGTCTTTTGCAACATGGTCCAAAGAGAGCAAAATAAATTTTCGCTTCTACAAGAAAAGTTAGACTGTCAACTGATCTGCTTTAGACAACTCACTGTGACAGCAACTTGGATGAGTTACAGCTGCAGAAGCCAAGAGCCAGAGCACCATGCATATGCCTACAGATCTCAGAGGATATGGGAACCATTCCTACTGTTTCAGCTCCTGAGGTCTTTGCTCCCAGTATGAAGGAAATGAAGGTGAATAAACCCGGCGATGATGAAGATGAATAAATCCTCTTAACACTCCCATCATTGCAATTCTCTCTACAGGGCTACTAGCTGATCTCTCAGGGATCCTGTGCAGGTTTAAGGATAAGGCAAACCTACAGCGAATCACAACTCACCAACAAGCCTCTTACCCATGGCTGAACCCAGTGATGCACTCCTGAAGGCCTGAGAGATTTTGTCTTCTGTTAACCTTGTGGACCTCCCATATAGCTTTATTATCTTCCTCCTCTCAGCTCTTGAGCCACAGTCAGGGAAACAACAATGCTGTGACTCCCAGCAGCTTCCCAGAGGTGACTTTATCAGACAGAAGGAATATCTGACAACAGCCAGATAAGGGTGAACTTTCCTCTTCAGTGCGAGAGAAAATCATTAGGCTCATCCATGGAAAAGTGCCTTTGCCAGATTCCTGCCACAATTCAGACAAGGAGAAGGCAGCTCATGGAAGACTGTGACCTTTCCGTTACCACTTTGGTACCCAGCGTATCATCCAGAATCAGAGGAAAGACTAGCAGGGAGTACGTGCCATAGTTCAGAAGAGCAACAGAGAGGTTTTACAGATGAAATCACAACCAGGAGCACAAAGTATATGCTGCCCTCATGATAACAATAGCTGTTGTGAAGCATGTACCTGATGGACAGGTTTAGGGAAGCTAGGAACAAGAGACGCACACTGCTCTTAGCACCTTTGGCAACCACCTTTTCTCCAAGCAGTTTTGCCAAACCCTACTGAGGTGTTTCCACAGCAACAGAAATGGCTGACTAACAAATTTCTCAGATGCTACCAGTTCTCTCTAAATTTCCAAGAAAATTACACTTACAAATACCCTGTTGTAAAAAAAGTGATGGTGAATACTCAAAGTCAGTTTTGAACTGCTGATGTCAAGGGCCTGATCCACATCCACTGAAAAAGGGATTCAGTCTTAAGACAGGCCTTCCCCCATGAGTGCTATATCTCAGGGAAAAAGTAAGTTTTTATCTCCCTTTGGTAGACAAAATTCTTGCAAACATGAATGAAGACTAAGCCAGTGTAATGTGTAACAATTACAACAACACTCTCACAAGCCTGCAGATGGCTTGCATCCATCTTTTTTCATCAGCAAGCCATTAAATTCTCCAGCTTGATTTGGGAAAATTGGTGGAGGTAAGGCAACGTCTACCATTGCTACAGTTACGTACCACAAAGGAAGTGATCCAAGCTGCTAAACAAGGGCAGAGGTAGAGCTTAGGATTTCTCCTCACTGAGGAATGGTATCTAGAAGTTAGCTGCTGCCTGCAGGCCAGGCTCTATCTTGGACTAGTATGCAAGCATTCCAGTATATGTGGGAGGATCAAAAGCACAACCTCACCCTATCAATTAAAAAGCAGTCCTGAACCAGCAGCAGTGAGCTGTTGAAAACATTATGACCACCCACAGTGGGAAATGGAAGCATATGTGGAGCAGAAAGCATGTGTGCTACTCCAGGCCAGCCCCTGGGTGCTGACATACCACCCTACCTTCAGAGAGCTGCTTTCAGGAACAGGCTTCAGGGAATCCATCTGAGCAAGCAGCACCACACAGGGCTGCATCTACTTACCTACCACCCTCATGCACCAGATGAGCCTCCTCAGCCCTCTGGAAGGACACCTGCCACCCTGCTGGAGATGGAAAACATCCCTTGTTTCTTTGTCCAGTCAACGCTGAGACTGCATCTCCAAGTCTCTCTGGAGATCCTCACTGAGGAAGGTTAAATGAACTCAAGGGAATCTGCATAAAGCAGAGAAATTAGGACAGCCCCTGGCTTTAATATTGCTTTGAAAAAAGACTATGGAAGTCAAGCTTATTCTCAGCACTGGAGGGAAGACTTCAAGCTCACCCAGGCACAGCATTCAAAACCGAACACAGCAAGTGACCGGCACAGCGAAGTGCAGACTATCCAGTGGAAACTTTTCTAGCTATAACACTGAAGAACTGCAGATACTCAGGTAACACAGAAATGGTCTTGAAGCCATTTCTATGAACCCAAATCAATCTTAGAGAACAGAATGGAATTGCTTTGAGTTATAGAATAGTTTGGATTGGAAGGTTCCTTTAAAGGCCATCTAGTCCAACACCCCTGCAATTTATCTGATGCAGGGATATCTGATGTACACCATGAACATGGTCTTGCATAAAGAACATCTTTACCTATTACCAAGACAACTCTACCTGCAAGTTGCCAGATGTTTCCTATCCGCTTTATAAAAGACTTGAGCCCATTTCAGTCACTGGAAAGTGTGTGAAAGGGGCTACATCCAGTCCTTGCTAGCCTTACATTGGCACTGAGCAGGAAACAGGTGAAGAGAATTTCTTCAGACACCAGAGTACCTGTTTCTGTAAACATGAAGATAACTAGCACTTTTCTCCAGTTTAATTTACTGTGGAACAATCTAAAAGGCTTTAGCACCAATCTCTGGTAGGTATCACTGGGCAAAGGGGAGATTTTCGTGGTGTGTGCTTGGAACCTCAGCAGAAAACCAGAGCTCTCACTGTCCCTTCTCTTTTCACCCTGTTGACAGCACACCAGTCCTCCCTCTACAGTGAGCTCAACCTGAGCATTGGCCAGGTGGTCTGAGCAAGAAGTCACAGCAGGGAGCAGAGTGACATAAACTGTTCTGCAAGATGAAGGCTGCCAGAAGACAACCAGTCAGTGCCCAAGTGCCTCAGCCCTACCTGCACCCTGTGCCCAACACTTGGATAGGAAAGTGCCCAGGAACCCTACATGCTATAATAAACCAGCAGATCCCCCAGCACAAAAATGGAGAATCAGGCTGAACCAAGACACTTAGCTACTACTACTTAGAGTAGCTACTACTTAGATCCCCACTACTGAAAGGGATCTGGCATAAAGAGTGAAAGAAGAACAGAAGCCTACAGCTGCAGAACATCTAAAACACTGGACGCTGTAGGACAAAGAAACCCTCTGCTTCAAAAAGAAGTCTTCCCCTTAATACCTGTGTGGCAGTCTGAGTGTCCTGAAACACGGGTCTTCTTAGGGCAATCACAAAACCAAGCTTTGCTTCATTGCTGTCCATGATAGCATCTAGCCTGTCAGTACAGTCGATGTGTCAGATAACTTAATCCATCACTGAGCAGAGAGGGAGGCAAACGAAATAATGCAAAGAGTAGAAGCAGCAATGAGTAAATGGACCATGCTATTTCATAAGCTAATGCAGCCGCTTAACAGATGGATCCGAAAAGAAAAATCACCATGCAGTCAAAATGATGCCTGGGTCTTTGGGAATATAAATGTTAAACCTCTCACTGTGTATGAAAACATGTCTATTAAAAACAACATCAGACAGAAATAATCTGTGCTATTTTCCTCTCAAATGCTCAAGGCACCAAGAAACAGAGCTGTTTGAGAAAAGTAAACATTTGCTTAAACATACCAGCCTAGTGAGTGACTCCAGATTTCAGTTTTAGAGTTATGCTCAAGCGTGCACAGCATTGTCTGTTCCTGCTAGACCTGATGGAACCTGATGAAGACAATTCTGCCTTCATCCTCACTGCCCTGTTCAGGCACTTCACAGCAGCTCAGCAGAATACGAGCTCAGGACATGCTGCGATAACCCTTTGCTAACCTCTGAGAGGTAGCAGGGAGCATTCAGTGCAGAGAAAAAAAGCTGTGAATCAGCCTTTGCCCAAAACATACCTCTTGGCCTTCCTCTCCTACCCGTCTCAGGAGTTCACCAGTACCTGCGGAACTCAGGCAAGCAATGGGGCAACAAATGCCAAAGACAGTTCTGAGGAGGAGACCTGAAAATTACCTTAAAATTCAGTGCTAACACCCTCCCCATCTTTTATCAAAGGGCTATCTATATTAAGGGATTTTCAAATGGAGTGATCTTGCCTCCATGTTTGTTATAGACAATAAAGTTTGATGGTTTCTGTATTAACTGGGAGGCCTACTTCATTGCTTGACTGTCACACAGTTGTACTAGGAAGTCCACTGCAGCTCAAGGCTTTGAATAGATTATGATTACACACAGAAGTCACACGTTTGAGCATGGTATGTGGAAGTTTGGAGCAAAGGTGCTGAACGCATACCAGGGGATGCTCTCTAGACTCAAACCAGTTCCAGAACTAGAAAAAAAAACACCATAGAGACAGATATAAAATGAAGGCACACTTATGGAGCCCAACTGTTTGCAGGTATATCAGCAATGCCAGCAGATGAAAGCTGTGGAAAAAGAAGCCTGTCAGTATGGATGACTTCATCCACCTCAGCTCCTCTAAATAAAAGACTGACAAGTTCAGATGTTACTTTCAGGGTTTGTCTCCGCCTTGCCATACGTCTTACAGATAAGCTAATACTCACTGGTCCAGAGGTTTATTACTGCACACTGCTATAGCAACAAGGTGAAAGTACCCCGACTATACACACACAGAACAACTCAACAAGCAGTTTGATTTAGAAACTCATCTGGCCCTAAGCTTTGGGTAATGCATGCACACAGCACCCCCTACAGCTGCCAGGTCAGGAGAGACCCAAAGTCGCTTTTCAGGCAGTGCACAGCTCCTCCTCCTACCTAGCCCCTGGCATCCAGACTAGAGGTTGCCTACAGTGGATCAGCTATCAGTTTTGTCTTCCAACCCTATGCATGTATGCAATAGCAGTGCTTGAATCTTAACCTAAGCAACTCTTCTAGAAGAGGTAATAAAACATGGAAAGAGCATGTTCCAGCTACATCTGTCCTAACAGCTCCAACTGCACAACCAGCACTCTCCATTCCTTAAAGCGTGCTTGCTGGTAGGTATGCTCATTAGAGTATGAAAGTAATTATATTAGCAGCTCTGATCCCTCATCAGTATGTTTTTTCAAGACATCATGCTGCTTATATTAATTGAATGAGAAAAATCTCTACCCAGTTTAATATAAGACTGCTTCAAATGCTAATAGCTAATTTTCCATCACTGCTGTTTCCTACTGAACATACATGCCAAAGGCCACTTTCAGTTCAGTTTCCCTCCCCTAACCACTGAAACTGTTATTTATGTTTTTAAGTAGCAGAAATACCCTCTAAACTTGTAGTTGCTGTAAATAATCTCCAATCCACTATAGTATTAATTAGGCTGTTCCTATTCAGCAGTAAAAGTAACACAATATTTCAAATGCTGCAAGACATCATTTCTTAAACATTTCCTCAGCCTACTACCCACACCTCGCTTTTGCCCTTCTGCTTCTTCAAGCGCAATTGCCCCTGTTGGTCTAGCTAGTTCACTGCAGCCCCTGCTTCTTCCAGGCAGCAGCTCCTCAGTTGGTATTTACCATGTATGACCCATCAGAGAAAGGCTTCCACAGGCTCAGAACTAGCAGCACAGGAACCTTCAACAGCTGCCAGATAGCCCTACTCCTCAGGAACCTAATGAAGCTGCAGGGGAATTGGGTTTTAACCCCAGCCCTAATGCACATACCTGCTGTGCTGCTTCCCTCCAACAGCACATGGGGATCACTTACTTCCATCATTAGGCCCAGGGCTTGTCAGAACCTGCTGTCTGAGAGACTGCAGGTTAATATACATTCCAGTTCTTCACAACAGATTGATCTGAAGGGGCCATGTACTTCATTTGCATTGCCAGTGGGGTATACAAACGCTACCAGACCAGGACCTGCATGAGACATCTGCCGAGGTCCATTTGTGCATCAGACATCACTCCTGACTGCCAGGCTAATGGGCACAGCAGACCGAGAATGCTTTATCCCTCCCTGCAGAACACTCACCACCATTTGACACCTCTGTGTGCAGACATCACACGGCACAGGTACATTTACACAGAATTTTCACTCCTGCTGAGGCCGGATGTGTAGTCAACTGATCTGGGATACGCAAATCAGACGTATGGGAAGCAATACATCTTGGGGCTCTTGGCTACCTCTCTGGCATTAGAAAAATCTTTAGCTTCCTCCTATTCAGTGGTTCCCGACTTGAAGCACATACGTGCTGCTCGTATTTCATTCTCCTTCTCTGCAAAGCTGGAAGTTTGCCAAAGAACATCCAGGGGAATGCTGCAGGATCTGGATGAACATCTGTCACCAAGTCTCTAGCCAGAAGCAGTCATTCCTGCTAGATGAACACATGACACAAGGGAAATGTCCAATTCCTCACAACAGCTGACATCCCTTTCCCCCCTTTCCCAGACTGCTGTCACTTCTAAGACTCGTGTATGAAGAATTTGTAAAGCCAGTGAGTGACTCACCTGGGAACATGCTGACCTGTAACTTTTACCAGGCCAGCTAAAACCACCACTGAATCATGTTTTACTCTAAGGGAGAAACTGAGGGAGAGCCTTTTTGCAAACACAGTGCAGACTATACCTCTCCCTTTGGTCCAAAAAACAGACCCACTGTCAACCTTTTAGCACTCAGCTGTTATATGCTGAGACCTGTACCCCCATGTTGCTTCCTGCAGTACAGCAGCAGCCACAAGTCTTCAGCTTAGCTAGCGCTTGTACTTCAGGGTATGTGAAGCTATGACCATGAGGTCCCAAGGTCTCCTAGCTTGAGGCAGCAGACACCTCTATGTAAGCAATGATTACAAAGAAGCATTCTTGCCATCCAACTCCCAAAACCAGTTAGGAGATCCAGAAACTGGCTGTTAAAGGCATGTGAAGAGAATTTCAGTCACCAGCCAAATTCATCTAATACTCAGATTTTATTAAAAACAGGCTCTAAACAGTACAGAAATGACACTGTGCTGCAGCATCCACTTCCCCACTTTACAGGCTGCCAATGATACATCACTAAAGTTTCCTGGATGACAGGAGAGAGCCAAGACTTGAATCCCACCCTCTTTACACAGCAGTGCATCCTCCCCAACTTGACAACTGCTCTGAGGAAAAGCTTCCTTACTTCTCATGGTTGTGGTAGGGCAGCATTAGCTGTCAGCCCTTAGAATGCAGCCCTCGGAGACAAAAGCATCCAATTACATTAAACATACAGCTAGTTCCAGAATCCATGACAGTTAAATGCCTCATACCAAGGGAAAGAAAAATGTAACACCCTCTGTCTGTAAGTTGGCAGGACACCAATTTATCACTCCTGCTAGGTCTGAGAAAAGACCAGAGCCGCTGGCAGGGTGATGTGAATGCTGTAGCTTGGACAAGTGATCACAGGCAGCAGCATGGAGAGGGACATCATTAGCAGAAGACAGCTTTCTGCTAGTGCACTGAAATCACAGCAGGTCCCAGGACAACTTCTGACAAATCTCAACCTGTCAAGAAAACAGCCAACATTTGTCAGTCCACTCTACTGCAAACAGTAAACATACAGCTTTCAACTAGCCCCACAAAACTATACAGCAAGGGTTCCTCTGCAAACAGCAGAAACTTCTCTGCCAGGCACCCCAAATAGGACATACTTAAAACTGCAGGAGCTATTCCAGTACTTGATAAAAACCTGGGAGAGCTGAGCAGAGAACACCAGAATACTGTATCTTGTCAGCTCTACCAGCTTCACAACCTGACACAGACCACTTTTGCCCTACAACTTCTGAACTCAACGGTACCATAAGAAGGTCACATTTATACTCTCCATAGACAGAAGCTACCAAAAAGACATTGATATACAATAGCTGAACAAGAGGCACCTAAACAGCAATGCAAGGTTGTAACTAAATGAAGCCAGTGACAACAGCTGCTTATCCAAAGAAGTTCCATTAAGCACATTTTTCTAGAGCATTAGTGAAATACCAATCCAACACTTGAGCTTTCAGATGTCACAATCATAACAAAAAACAAAAACACCTAAGGCAATCCTCCTCCTGCAAATATACACACTGCTGGAAGCTGATTTTCATCCATTTTCTGCAGGGCATTGAGAATCTTCTACTGGAAGGGCCAGGGGGAAAGTATCAAGAAAAGCTCCCTGGCTCTCTGTAAGAAGCACCTCGTTTAAACGCTGCTTAAATGGGGCAAAAAAGCTGTGCCCTTAAACTGAAGTCCTTCAGAGCTCTCTGCTATTAAGATCTTTTGAAAGAATTTTTACTTATCCTCTTTTACACATGTCAGATAGCATTATACAATCAGTGTTACTGTATGTGCAGACAGCACCCTCCAGTGCTGCCGACCCTCTAAGCATGGAATGTATTTCCCTGCAATAGAGGTGCAAGTGCAAGTAGCCTCAATATACACCCACGAGGAACTGAAGCATCTTGCATCTATGGCGTCAATCAATCTGGCTAAAACAGAAGATGCATCAGCATTGCCAATCTGGTGGGTTAAAAAAATCCCTTTAAGTCATTATAACAGATGCTCGTCAGCCAAACATTAAAAGGCAATCAATTACATTGTGAAAAGTTTTCATGTCCTGATCAAGGGACACAGTATTATAATCCTTACAGGAAAGATGGCAAAAGGCAACTGGAGTTTTTCAACAGGGACTGATACCCACGTCCATCCTGATATTTAAAAGGGACCCTCCAGCAACACTGTGTCACTCTACACCTCTGTCACATCTCCAGGGACACAAACCTGCCAAAGCACTGCAAAGCAACTCCCTTGCAGAAAGGTGCAACCCCTTCCCTTTATTTAAACCAGTGAACATAGGTGATCAAAGACTTACCATTCAATCTCCCCTGATGCAGCGGCACATGTGGTCAAGCAAACCAAGCCACTGCCCTCATCACACAAGTGATCACTGCCAGCTACAGCCACCACATCTAGTCTCCCAGAGGCTCAACAGCCCATTTGCCTTCACAGCACCCTATAAATAAAACCAAAAGGAACAGTTAATACCAGGCCATACTGCAACATGCACACAGCAACACTTCCCCACTGGTGCATCAGACATGATCTGGCTTGGAACAGCAAGAAATCAACACTGTCGCTCTGATGGGGAAAAAATTTAGTCATCATTTACACCAGCAGTCCCATGGGGTTAGGTGGCCGCACACCCACAGCAGCTGTGCACACTCCCACCTCCTGTGGCAGATCTGCAGGGAGGGAGTTAACTTATGGCAGAGGAAGTGGCAAAGCCATGCACATATATGGTGACCACTGAGTGCTGAGCAACTCCCTTTCAGAAAGGTATATCCCCATCTTTCATTTTTTTTTATTCAATTTAAACCAGTGATCAGTTACTACTCTAAAGACTTACCATTCTTAC
This sequence comes from Pezoporus wallicus, assembly GCF_028554395.1. Classification (NCBI taxonomy): domain Eukaryota; kingdom Metazoa; phylum Chordata; class Aves; order Psittaciformes; family Psittacidae; genus Pezoporus; species Pezoporus wallicus. The sequence continues at coordinate 2,354,028 of NW_026636792.1, forward strand.
TTGCTACAGATTCATCATGTTGGAGTAAAACCAGGCCACTGCCCTCATCACACAACTGATCACTAACAGCTACAGCCACCACATCTCGTCTCCCAGAGGCTCAACAGTCCAGAGCCTTTGCAGCACCCTATAAATAAAACCAAAAGGAACAGTTAGCACCAGGCCATACCAGCGGTGTGGAACACAGCAACACTTCCCCACTGGTGCATCAGACATGATCTGGCTTGGAACAGCAAGAAATCAACACTGTCGCTCTGATGGGGAAAAAATTTAGTCATCATTTACACCAGCAGTCCCATGGGGTTAGGTGGCTGCACACCCACAGCAGATGTGCCACACTCCCACCTCCTGTGGCAGATCTGCAGGGAGGGAGTTAACTTATGGCAGAGGAAGTAACAATGTCATGCATATGTATGGCCACCGAGTGCTGAACATATGCAATCCCCTCACACCCCCTCAAGTTGACCAGCATGGAAAACAGCAAAAAAGACTCAACAGCATTTCTCTTCCAAAGGAACACGCTTCAGCCAGGACGACTGCTTCCTCCCCCTTACTGGGGCAGCTGCTCTGATCAGCAATCACCCATAGGTCTCCATGCAGTGTTCTTAAACTGAGCTTTCTGAACAGAATGCATCAGCGACAATGGCACAGACCTGTAAACCACCATCCTGCTCCAGCTCAGCCTGCACTGATGCAGCTTGCAGATTCCTGTTCACTAGCCACACTTTGGGCAGGCAGAACAGGAGCAACACGAGGCACAAAGGACTCAATTGCAATGCTTCTGCCTGAGGGAAACATGTGCTTTTTCTTCTGCAACACCTAGGCTAATGCTCAAATTTACACATCAGCCAAGTCGCTAGGGAAAAAACGGAAACAACTCCCTTGCAGAAAGGTGTATCTCCCCCTGCCTTTTTCACTTTATTTAAATTTAATTTAACCAACAGTTACTCCAAAGACTTACCAACCTTACTTGCTAGAGGTTCAGACATGGTGGAGCAAAGCAGGCAACTGCCCTCATCACACAAGTGATCACTGCCAGCTACAGCCACCACATCTAGTCTCCCAGAGGCTCAACAGCCCATTTGCCTTCACAGCACTCTATTAGAAAAGCAAAAGGAACAGTTAATACCAGGCCATACTGCAACATGCACACAGCAACACTTCCCCACTGGTGCATCAGACATGATCTGGCTTGGAACAGCAAGAAATCAACACTGTCGCTCTGATGGGGAAAAAATTTAGTCATCATTTACACCAGCAGTCCCATGGGGTTAGGTGGCCGCACACCCACAGCAGCTGTGCACACTCCCACCTCCTGTGGCAGATCTGCAGGGAGGGAGTTAACTTATGGCAGAGGAAGTGGCAAAGCCATGCACATATATGGTGACCACTGAGTGCTGAGCAACTCCCTTTCAGAAAGGTATATCCCCATCTTTCATTTTTTTTTATTCAATTTAAACCAGTGATCAGTTACTACTCTAAAGACTTACCATTCTCACTTGCTAGATTCAGCATGTTGGAGTAAACCAGGCCACTGCCCTCATCACACAACTGATCACTAACAGCTACAGCCACCACATCTCGTCTCCCAGAGGCTCAACAGTCCAGAGCCTTTGCAGCACCCTATAAATAAAACCAAAAGGAACAGTTAGCACCAGGCCATACCAGGGGTGTGGGACACAGCAACACTTCCCCACTGGTGCATCAGACATGATCTGGCTTGGAACAGCAAGAAATCAACACTGTCGCTCTGATGGGGAAAAAATTTAGTCATCATTTACACCAGCAGTCCCATGGGGTTAGGTGGCTGCACACCCACAGCAGATGTGCCACACTCCCACCTCTCCCAGCAGGCTCATGGGCACTGAGTGAATTCATACAAATCTTCCCCAAAAAGAGCTGGATGATTGGCATGTTTAACAGGCACATTGGATGGAAATACTTCAAAAATCCAGACAAAACACACTGATGTATGGAGCTTCAGCAGCAGAGTACAAGACAGATTTAACAGAAAAGCAGGAGACAGGAAAGAGATGAGATTACACACTCCTGCAAGCCCAGCCTTTATGGCCACGTGAGGCATCCACCTTCTAATGTAAAGGTAGGTCAGCTCGGCCACAAACGGCACAGGCCATGCAGTGAACGCTACTTCCAGCAAGGGGCAGGGCAGGAAAACTGCAGAAGCAGCCCCTCGTCCAAGGGCCCACTGCAACCAGCCCAGCTCTGCCCCATGCCAGGGCTGCAGCAGAGCACCTGTCTCCAGCATGGCCTGGTCCCCAGGGCACAGCTCTCAACCTCCCAGACTGTAGACTTCTTGACCTGCTACCTTGCACGTTAACAGGAATGAGACAACGCAAAAAAGGCCTAGTGGCAAAGCTTCTGCAGGAAGAAACCCTCTCATCTCTACAGAACATATGCTAGTTGTCACACCTACACATCTATTAACAGAATCATGTTATTATTAAGGCTGGAAGGGACCTCTAGACATCATCTAGTCCAACCCCCCTGCCAAGGAAGGGCCACCTACAGCAGGTTACACAGGAACACGGGCAGGTGGGTTTTGAATGTCTCTCGACACGGTAACTCCACTACCTCCCTGGGCAGCCTGTTCCAGTGCTCTGCCACTCTCAGCGTAAAAAGCTGGTACTCATTTTATGGTTTAAACTTCTCATGTTTTAGCTTATCGCCACTGCTCCTTGTCCTGTTGCTGGACAGCACTGAAAGGAGTCTGGCACCATCCTCGTGGCACCCATCTTTGACATACTCATATGCGTTAACGAGACCCCCTCTAGACTAAACAGGCCCAGGGATTAAACGTCCCCAAGGACGCCAACCTTACAAAGCACTGCAGAAACAGCTCGTTAACTTTTGAAAAAAAAAAATAATTTACGAAATACTTATTTTTAAGCCAGTGAGGCACAGTTACTTTAAGGACTTACCATTCCCCCCTGCCAGAGGCTCACGCATGGCAGAGCAAACCAGGGAACTGCTCTCCTGGCACGCCTGACCCTGCGGCATCAGATCTCCGGGAGGCCCTGTGAGAGAAGCCAAAGGGAACCGTAAGCACCGAGTCTCGCAAGTGCCTGGGACACAGCGGTGCTTCCCACTGGTACATCAGACACGACCTGGCTTTAGCGGTGAGAAGACAACACTGCCGCTCTGACGGGAAAAGCCCGTCACCACCGAGCCCCCGGCCCGCGCCGCGATCCCGCCTCCCCCCGCAGGGCCAGGGCATCAACCAAGACGTCCCCGCGAGAGGCGGCCGGGCGATCGCTTACCCGGAAGAGCCGCAGGAGCGCGCAGCAGAGCCCTTGGGGACGGGGCCCCGGCGCTGAGCAGGAAGAGGCGGCCATGCCACTAGGCCTCACCGCTCCCTCAGCGGGCGGGCAGGGAGATGAGACCGGCGGCCGCCAGAAACCCGCTCAGGCAAGAAGAGCTACGAGGAGGGCGCAAAGAGCAAAGACCCGAACCCACCAGCCCTCCGAGCTCGCCCGCAACCCACCCACAACCCTACATACCTCAGCCACGCCGGAGCAAGAGGACGGCAAGCTCCGCGAGAGGCACTTTATAGGGTCCTCGGGGCCCGCCCCGGCCCCGCCCGCCTCGAGGCAGAAGGGCGGGCTCCGGCGCCATGTTGGGCGGTGCCGCTCGGGCTGCTCTCGGGATCCTCTGTGTTTTGCCCCTTATCTTTCTGACCTTGTGGTGGAGGGTTCTGCTCCTCCGGGGGGCCGTGGGCAGAGCCGTCCGCTGCCCGCTCCGTCAGGCTCGGAGCTGGTGGTGGGGTCCTGAGGTACTCTCAGCAGAGGGGGAGGCCGCTGCCGCCATTTCGCGGCGAAGGGCAGGACGAGCGCGGGGCCTTCTCGGCCGCGCCGCTGCGCTCTGGCTCCGCTCGCCTCATGGCGGTGCGCGCGGGTCGAGCCTGCAGCCCGCCCCCGGTCGTGCCCGCGCTTTGTGTGAGGAGAGGGCCTGATGCCGGATTAAACAAGTGTGTCATTGTGTATAGAGGTACAGACAAGGCTACAGGATAAGGCGTGCAGCGAGATGACCACATGTCTTCTTTAGAATTGATGTGGGCCTTCCATCAATCAGGCCAAGAAATAGGTAAACAGCTGCAAAAGGAAACAGTTAAAGGAGCTTCTCGTAAGCTAGCCTATTTGTAATTGTAGTTAATTGGCAGGACTTACAGTGTCCGTAACTAACAGAATTCCATTAAAGGGTAAAATGAGTAGGGGTATTTCTCAGCAGATGACTCCCAGAGACCACTCCTCAAATTCACAGGGCCTACGCTATGGCCTTACCTACCAAACTTACCATATGCAATGAATAACAAGAATTGGGTGGGCATTTTTTTGGAATTATGATTAATATATATATAATAAAGGTATATAAGATGCAAAATGTCTGTTCTGGGTGTGCATGGTAGGTGGAGTGATCCCCCATGCACCCAATACCATAATAATGTCAGCTCTCTAACCTGTCTCATTAGACAGTTTATTTCCCAGATTTTGGTGACAGGGTGAAGGCAGGCGAGTTCAGCCATGTGCCTCTCCCTGCGCTTGGAGTTGGACCCTCTGGCTGCAGCCTCCCACCCAGATCTGGCACCAGCACTGCAGGGAAGCCTTGGCCCAGTACAGGCACCAGTATGCACAGGGTGTCACACTGCATGAGTGCCTGGAGACAAACCGGTGCTGAGTGCACCCGGGCTTGTGGCATCAGTACATGTAATGTGCTTTGCTGGGATGAGCGAGTATAGCTTTGGAAGTTAATTTTATTTTTATTTTTCTCTTAGAAAATAAAAAATCCAGCTTCAGAGATGTTTAGTGACTTGTCTAAAGTGCAGTGGCAACATCAGGCCTGTGATCCAACCTTATTCCAGAGCAGGAGCTCCCAAACAGGTAACTGAAGGACTGCCAGTTTACACCACTGCTCCTCTCTCAGCTCAGGCTCCTGCTGATGTGTGAGTGGTTCCACTCAGGTTCATGTCACTTAGGGGATGCCCACTGCAGTCTGGGGAACACAGCACAGCAGCAGTTATCTTGCTTTTAGTGGCCATAGACAGGCAATTTAGGTTGTGTTAAATAGGTTGCTACAGAGTAATGCGAAGAATGGAACAGACAGCAAAGGATGTATCTTGAATGAGAACAGCCTGGCTTGTAACCCAAGCACTGCTGCGTGCTGCGGTTTTACAGCTGTAAATTCACCTTGGAAATGGGGCGTGAAGGTCAGCCAAGCACAGTGTTTATCCTTCACCAGAGGTCGCTGCATAGTAGAGGGTGCCACTGTGATTCAGAAATATTCTCCAGCCATGGGCCCCCCTCCCGCACCTCCTGCGGAAGGTAGGAGGTCTTGTCACTAGAATAAGACTTAACTAAAGAGATGGGGTTGAAATGGAGTCAGTTGTAAGAGGCAGGAGGACAGGCAGGGGAAGGCATAAAGCCATATACTAGTTTTACATCAGCAGGGTGGTCTTTTGGGCTAAACACAGGAGTTGCAACAACCCTGAGTTATGCAGTAAGCAGCTCTGGTCAACATCATGTAATTGCTCCATGCTTTAGTTTTTTTCTGTTTGTAAAATACATACTGGTTATGCCAAGGCACCAGGCGTAGCAATTCAGTTGCTCACTCGCTCACTCAGTGTTGCATGAAATGGGATGTGGGATTTGTCACCTCAGTGCTCCAGCAAACCAGCTGTTCCTTTGGTATCAAGCTTCTACTAACTAAACAAGGATTCAGTGACAAGGGGACCAGATCAAGCTGATTGCAAGGTGAATACATCCTGTGGGACCAATGGAAGGGATAGGTCAAGGATGGTGCTTGAAACATGGTAAGAGCAAGAAAAGGCACATGGTCAGTTTGTTGGCTAGTTTGCAAGCATGCAGCTGAGGCTCTGCAAATCTGCCAAGAGAAGCCACGTGAGGTATTTTAGACACTCTGAAATGAGTAAGCCTATCTTGTTTAATTCACCTCCCTAACAGTGTCTACAGACATAAATACTGCAAGTACATATATAGGCCTTAGAGTATGTTTGGTGTAACACTGCATAATTCAGCTACCCATTAAAATGCTTTTACCAAATTAAACATGTTTGTAGGCAACTAATTCTTGAAAGCAGTTTATCAAACAGGACCTGTGGAATAAATCTCAATCCCATTAATCCAAGTTCCAGAACACCAAAAGATGAAAAGACAATCATGAAAGACATTTTAAGAGGATTACAGGGAAAACTAATCTTGTTATGCTGCAAACCCATGTCACATGTTCAAGAGGAACTGTGAATGTGATTTGCCTTGCCTTGTTTGGCAAGGAAGGAGAAATGGGAAGGTCTGGGATGTTAAACAGCTGCAGCAGAGCTTAGTATCAAATTTACTTGACTTCAGTGGGTTTTATTCTCCTTGTCAGAAAATGTTGAAAATCTCTTTAGCTAGATGAGTTCTTCAGTTCAGTCAGGGCTCGTTGTAGCAAGACTTATTGAAGACAGGAATTTCCTCAAGAGGCAGCAAAGTCAGGACATACACAAGTCCCAGTTCTCCTTGTTACTTACTTCAGAGGGACCTCTTCTGTGTGTCATTGCTGGCCAGGGCAGCCAGGCCATGCAAGCTTCCCTTCACAGCCGATTAGCAGGACTTTTTGCTGCAGGATAGCTATGCGATTTTCTTGCACAGTGTGGTTATTCCCACCAGCTGCAGGCACCAGCAATTGGGGCTGGGCCTCTCCTGTCTTGTGTCCCTGTGTGTGTCCTGTAGGAGGTTTTCCTAACCTTACATGCGTGGCTAAAGCCAAGGAAAAAGGCAGAAAGGCAATTCAGTCACGTACATGTTTTTAAAAGTATCACAACTTCTGAAGAATGCTGTTGTAGTATATGCCAGCCTTCACAGGGACACGTTTTCAGCTTCGTCCAAATGCCAACACTCAGTGCTAGAACAGAATCATTCTTTTCTCTATGAAGGGGAAACCTGATGAAAGAAGAAATGTTTCTGAATTGCTAAACAAGACCTTGTTAATCTTATGGGATGATTAAATATTTCACATGCCAGCATCCAACTGCTACATTATTACGTTCAGGGTTTTTCTTTTCTATCAGAACTGAATATTGCAGAAATCCAAATTTTAATTGGGATGCAACCTCTGACTTCCCAACATAATAACCTGAACTGAAATCCCAGTACCTGATGTCTCCAATATTCAGGAAAATTCTAATACAGATTGTAATTCTCTAGCATAAAGTTTTGTAATATAATAACAACAAAAAAGAAAGCTATGCATCAAGAAGCCATGAAAAGTTCTCTCTGAATTGTTGGGTCAGCAGCTTCACTGTAGAGTATTATGGTAATTAAAATAAAATAGTGCACTGACAGGGCATTAAAAAAAAAAGTGTGAGCATGTGCCAAATCACACACACTGGTCCTCTGGAATATGAAAAATTCCAAATACAAAATTTACAGAATGGATTAAAGGACAGTAAGAAAGAAACTGCCATAGTTGGTTGTGGAGCCAGAATTTTTCTAGCCTGCAGCTGCAACTGGAAACAAATGAAGGCTGTGAATGACCCAGCTGAGTTTCAGCAAGAGACCCAACAGGGAGATGTATTCAGATTTATCAGTTTAATAGGCTTATTTGCACAGAAATTATGTTGTTTTTTTTTCTTTCTTCCTCCAGACTGTCAAGGGTTGCCATCCAGAAATGAGAGAAATGGATCACAGCTGCAGCATGACTGTAGCAGAAACTTCGGGCCAGTTTGAAGCAGCAGGTTTAGAGGTCAGTAGCTGTGGATCACAAGAGATACAATGCACTCTCATGAAGAGATCTCAACATTCATTTTTTCATGAACACAAGTCTTCCCTAGGACACTGCACTGAGTCAGGGTCAGTGCAGAGCACTATACCTTGCAGGACCAGGTCCTTTGCTCATTTTTATGCATCTGCTCAGGTTTAGCCTTATTCAAAATGTTCTAACGGTATTTCTAAGCTCAGATAAACTATTTAAATGTGGAAACAATAAATGCCTGTTGGACAAGCAACTGCCTTGTTAACAGCTGGGTACTAAGGATACAGAATTTTCTGATGCTGCGTGACACCAGTAAGATCTTGCAAAATTATTGGCTAGACTCTACAGAAAACATTTTTGGAGGGAGAAGAGCTTTGGTGGTTTACAGATTACTCTGTGATTATTAGCAAATGAATTTTACATAGGCATTGATAAAAGACACTGCTCTGTCAGAAAGAGATGGTGCAAAAGACAAAAGAAATGGTAGACTAATAGGGTACTACTTAAAAGTTACTTTAGAAATGTTTATATCCTTCTTTATCTTGCAAAAATAACCAAGTGGTTTTAGTTCATTTACATGGGACAAGTTTCAACTGCAGCATGTTGAAAGAACACATGCAAGAACTCAAAACACAAGACTTTTCAGTTTAAAACAGATGGAAACACTTTGGTTCCAGAGGTAAACAGCAGTTTAGTTCATCTGAACAGTGTGTTACTAGCTATGATCAGAAAGGCACCAGATGCCTTGCTAGTGGCTTCTTGGGATCAGAGTGTGTCAAGGTAAGCAGCTCAAGATGAAGAGAACACATCTAAGAAGCTGTCCTGTTCACAGAGCAGTACTTGGAGCTGTCTTTCAGCCTTTTTTTGCACTGAGGATAACACTCCAGGGTACTTGGGTGAGGAGCACAGAACTTCACACAGCCATGATGGCAGGTACAGCTTGCTCTGTTTCCTGAGTTTGGAAGAACACCTCATAGAACATTCTGTTGAAACGTGTTTCTCTCTAGGGAGAGGAAAGATGCTTCATACACCTCACAGGTGCAGGAATCTGCCCATCACAAATCAGATCATCTTAAAGCCTGCTTTAACAGATGTTAGTCTTCTAGGAACAGTAGGAGTTCATGGAGAGAAGAGGAGGGGGAGAAACCCTCCATAAAGTAAAAACACTAGTAGAAATGGAGGAGGGAACATGCCACACAGCTAAAGGCTAAAACAGTTTTTCAAAAGAAAGGGCCAACAAAAAATACTGATAGACAAGAAACTGGGAAGTAATGTCAGCATTTACAAGGAATTTGGAAACACTTTTGGTCCATTCCCTTACTGGGTGGACCAGAGGACTGTGGGCTTAAGTGTGTGGAGATGCAATATGTGCAAGCCTACACACAATATAACGGTTTGAACACTGGTCATGTGCTTTTTTGAAGGGGGACTAGCTTTGTTTAATGTCCAGACTAAACACAAACACCACATTCAGCATGTGGCAGAAGGCCACTAAAACCAATAGTCATATCTAGCTGACTGATGAATGACAAGACATCTGCATTTGACCCAGTTCAAGTATCACTTTAATCTAGGTACATCTTCCCTGTCTGCATACAATAATGGACCAGCAGAATGGGGAGGGGTTAGACAGAAAAAGCTCTTAAATAACCTTTTTTCTCTTTTAAACAAAAATCAGCTGTAATTTCTACATCAGTGCTTTAGCAGATGGAAATACAAGAAGTTAAAACACTCACTGAAAACACCACTTAGCTTTGAAGTCAGTACAGTACAAGAGAAAGCACAACAGAGTTATTGCTAGAATGCTTAAAGAGACAATTATTTAAATGCAATTAGCCTTTGTGAGTTTGAAGTAGCACATTTTCTTCAAGTTTTTATCCGCTTTATTAATTAAAATAACTTGGTGGCTCAACATTTTAATAAGCTTCTTCTCTACCTACTTAACAAGCTTTAAAGGGAATTCACAAACTTATGCGCATGCAGTGGCAGTTTGTAGGACAGTTACACTGAATTTTATTTATGGCAAACTACTGATGGATTTATATTTTCCAGTGATGCTTTCCCTTCCCAGTTGTTTTTTCTAGGCAAGAGCTAAATGTTAAAACCAAAGTGCTGTGTGAAAACAACTATGAAAGCAATGCTTAGCAACCAGACAATACATATGCCTGCTGTGATGTGCCTGGTAGTGGCTTTAAAATGGGAGAACAGCAGTTTGGGAGACTGCACCCAAAATAAAATAGGGACAAGGAATTAGTGTCTCCTGTCCCCAAACAGATTTTGCATTTGGGCTTTGACGTAAAACACATCAGAGGTTTTGTCCCTTAACACAGGGTTGGGATTGCCTTCTTTGGGAGCACTAATCTCCCTTCTGAGGGGGACAGGGGAAAAAAAGAGGCATTTAAACATTAAAGACTATCTTTTGATTGGAAATAATAAAGATAAATGAAAGAATGGTAGCAGAGGATGAAAGCATTGAGAGCATGCCCTGTGAAGAATATTTTCTGCATCATTAACATGGGACACTTAAAATCTACAACATCCCCTATTAGAGGGATGCCAAAACCACTGTGAGATTGGAAGTCGGAGAAAGACTGAAGGTTAAAAGCACTGTAATTTTTTCATTGCTAATCAAATTTTTTTTTTTTTTGCATTAGGATACTGCCAGTGGTATAACAAAAGAATTATATTGAAGAATAGAATACACTCTTGGTTAGGTATTATTGACCATCTGTATGCTTTTACTCAGTTCTAACCCAGAGGTTAAATGAATACCCTAGGGATTTTAATTGGCTCCAACAACTTATTTTTCCCCAGCCTCTTTCCATGGGGTGTTCAGTTCTTGCTCAGAAGTTCCTGATTTTTAAGTAAGTGTACATATCCATTTGGCAGTTAAAGGGAAGCAATACGGGATGTCACAGCCACAGAGATGAACTTGAGTACTTTCAGATTTGTAACCACCTCTGAAGCAGCATTCCTTTGTCTGAACTTAAACAAGCAGTCTAAATAAAATCACATAAATATAGAAGCCCTTAAGGAAGGTATCATATCAACTCACACTTAACTCTGTTGGTTTCTGTCTGCAGACCTTCAAAATAAAAGAGCAAACAATTATGTGGTTGCCTCACGAAAGATGATCAGTGAAGTGGTTTATACACCCTCTCACTTCTGCAGTTAAGCACTTTTGGAACCTCCACCATTTGTCTTCATACATTATGACAGAATAAAACAATTTTTAACTTTGATCAGTGGGTTAGAACAGAAATTTTTGTTTCATCCTTCAGTAATGCAGTAATTGCAGCAGAACTCCATGTACAGCTACATTTTGTGTTACTAAAATTTGGCCAGAGAACTGACAACACAAATAACTCCTCTGCTGGTTCCAGACTCCCTAGTTGAATCCATTCAAGTAGGACTTATCCTAAGGAAATACCAGCTGTCTATATCCTAAACAAAACCTTACAGGAATGTGTTTTAATATATTATGGAACAAACGGGTATCACAGTGAATCCAGGCTAATTCACATTCTTGAGGCATGTTTTAGCTATCCTAAGGTCAGCATTCCCCAAAATAAATTTTGGAGAAATCCTTCTTTTCTGCAAGATCTCCATCCTGAAACCAAGAATGATGGATCATGAAGAGTCATGTTTCTTCCTCTGGGGAGTCAGGACTTCCACTAATGAATAAAATACTCTGCTTTAAAAAAAATTCCTGGACCAATTTTCATTATTCCCCTTTAACTTTCATGTGATGCAGTTGTTTGCCTCAAGGACAGCAAACTGACCCGTTCAAGAAAGATGATATTCCAAAATCCCTGGATGAACATGGACTACCTTCCTTCTGGTACACCAGCTTCAGAGTGCAGCATATTACTTCAGATAGGAGACTTGAGCAGGAGTCTTCAAACTCAGTAACAGAGCACTGGAACAGACTTCATTTGCAGCACCATCTACAAAGCCACTCTTCAGGTTCTTATACAGGGCATTACAGCCCGATATTTGCCTGCACCTCTTCAAAGAACAGTGGCATGGCATTACTCTTCTGACAATTACATGCAGCTGTGTAATTGGACAAATAAGAAAAGGCTTGAAGGAAAGCAGTGCAAAACCTGACAGAATTTAGAGGTTGCCTTAAGGCTTTGAAATCTGAGAGAACAGTCATAAGTGCTTTCTTTCCAGTACCAGAAGATTAACATGAAGACTGGAGTCTGTCAAAGTCTAGACATTTGAAGGAGTACAGGCAGACAGGACATTTTCTTTGGTGGAGGAAACCGTATTACTTACACTGTCAGGTCTCTGCTGATCTTACTTACAAGCTGCTGCTGGAAAATGGATGTCATTATTTCCAGAATCTGGTTTCCAAACTCCTCAGCTACTTCCTTTAAGCCTGTATTCTCCACATAGGGAAGTAGGATGGGCAGGCATTAAGAAAGGTCCAAATGAACCTTTCAAGTTATATATAAGGAAGTTCTTTAACTGTGAGAGTGGTGAGGCACTGGAATGGGTTGCCCAAATAAGTGGTAAATGCTCAATCCCTGGCAGTGTTTAAGGCCAGGCTGGACAGAGCCTTGAGTGACGTGGTCTAGTGTGAGGCATCCCTGCACATGGCAAGGGGGCTGGAACTAGATGATCTTAAGGTCCTATCCAGCCCAAACCATTCTGTGATTCTATGAACAAGACTGAAATGCAGTGAAATTCAGTGTCTCATTCTGCCACATCACATCTTCCATCCCTCAGTGACCTGCCTCCTCAGGAATCGCTGCTAGCTGGCTGGACTGCTGCAGTCAGAGAACTGCACCTTCACCTCAGGTTTCTCGTATTTGTATTCTTTGTAGAACATTTTGGTATCTGTTGAAGTAAAGTGTCATATAAAGCCTTCAGGGGATTACATATTGTACCATAATCTTCCTAGCCTTTGCTGCATCAAGCACAAAGCAGACAACAGAAAAAGAAAGTGGCTGTGATGCTGTAGAAATAACACATTTTATCTAGAACTCCCTTCGGCTTACCTAGAATCCACACAGTGACCTTAAGTCTTCCATAATGCAGCTGTGGTTACAAGGCCTATGACAAAAGAATATTCTCTGATGAAGCACCTCTAAGATGACAGATGCATGTAAGAGTATTGAAACAGAGGGATCTACAGAGCAAAGTACCTTAATTCAGGATCATATGAAACAGCATTCTCAAGAAATGAGTGCTGCAAAACAGTCAGAAGAATAGGCTCAAGTTCCATTCAGAGAGGAAACTTAAGTAGCAGCAGGTAAAGGTAAGGAGACCATTTACATTGCTATCCATGTGGTACCTGTTTTCCAGTATAAATTATTTTGGTAAATAGTTTGGTAAGTTGTAAGAATTTGCAATACAAAGCCTCAGCCTAGCAAGTTTCTTTTAATTTTTAAATGTACAGCATTTTAGTTCTACAAATGTAAAAAAGGAAAAAACCAAAATGAAACAAAACCAAAGAACCCAAAACCTTTACAATGTTGAGTCTTTTTCTGCTTATAATGATCAAAACCAACCTGATTCAATAAAATTTGGTATGCAGTTAATGTGGCCCAACTGCTTTCAATAATGCAAATAAAATAGCAGAGACATTCAGCATTGAGACACAGCATGTGCAGTAACTGCCTTCTGTGACAGGCAGTACCACACCCACTGCAGACAGGTGTTTACAGGTGCTGCTGTATGTTACCAGTTAAGCACACAGGGAACCTAGTTCACATCCAAATGATACTCTGTCATGTGTCAAGTCTATGGTGCCGGTTTCTGTTGCTAGAGGGAAAGTTCTGTTTTGAAAGTACTACCCTCCAAAAATTACTAGGTGCAAGGCAAGGTTGTGACTCAAATTACAAGCAAACAAGGAAACTTAAAAGTAGAGACTTAAACTTTGAAATCATACCAACCTGTTGTGCCAGGTTTCTTGTCATAATCGTAACTTTAGTTTAAGCTTCCATTAATACAGTTGCACTAACACACTGTGGCACAAGTAACAAAACGTACCCACGTTACTTTTGAATTTCCTTGACCTTGCCAGGTTTTCACATCCTCCACATTACTAAATAGTAGTTATTTATATGTAATTGATACCCATTATACAGTTACTCCATAGCTTTACAATACTGCCCGTACTATATCACAAGCATTACAAATCCTATAAAAAAGCAGCCCCTGTAGTGGCATACAAGAATAAATTAACCAAAAAAAAAATTTAGTATTACCATTTATTGGTGACAAACACTACGTTTTACTTACATTCCATGGGGAGAAAAAATTCCAGCGTAAACAATGAACTGAAGCAGTACTTAACTTGCAAGGCTATCGTGCTTTACCTGGACCATATGCAAAAACTTTATTGCGCACAGTTCGGTGCGCAATAACACAACATCAAAAGCAACACAGTTTATATATAAACATAGGTAATTTTTTTCAGCCCTACATGGAGATGTAATTAAACAGTATAAAGCACTCAAGGAAAATCAATCTGCGGTTTTATATGCACTACACTGAGATCATATCCTGTAATGCAGTGAGCTGTGCGCCATCTATACACACAATCCTTAAAACACAGATCAGAGATCATTTAAAGTCACGTTGCATTCAGGTTCCCCGACCCCCCCCCCCACTCAAGAAAACTAGAAATTAACCAAAAATGATCAAAGTTTAAAATTCCTAATGTGTTTTAATTCATTCAACCGTTGAATAATTAAGCTAAATGCGAAAATCCTGGACTTTTTAAAATGGTGGGCACACAATTTGTTTCCAGTGAAACTTCGCTATTTCAATAAAAACAAAATAACCACATACATGGATATGATCTTCCCAAGTTAGTTCACAGATAACATGTCAGTCTCAGAAGACAAAGTTTCTAAACTGTGCTATTGTTCTAGATACAATTAAGAAACTTTTAAATGAAAAATTTATAGTGTCATTTCAATCAAAACAACATAATGAAACTAAAAATTTATCACTGTTTGAAGAAAAAGCAACGGTTATGATTTAGACACTACAGTAGGTTGTGAGGACTGTAGCACTCTAAAACAGGTTACATTAATAGGAAGCATTTGATTTTCTCTGGTGCTTTCAGGTTTGGGTCCAGTCAAAAGCCATTTTTAGGCAGTGCTGTCCAGTGTTTGTCCCAAAGTGTTTGAGTTAGCCGGTTTGAGAAGAGGATCACTTTCCATTTCTTGTTTCACACATCTAGAAATGAGAAAACACCTGTTACTTAGGAGATAAAACACTATTGCCATGAATAAGGTGCTTCTAAATCATATACAAAGAATTTGAGAGGCATCTCACAATTTGTTTCCAGGTAACTTCCCTCCATTTGTAATCAATCAGCACTTTGTTAATTCCACTTAATTTGAAAGTTTGTTATCTAAATGGGAGGTTAAGCTTTTTCTTTCCCCATGGTCAAAGGGAGTAATTTGCAACCCCTCCACGTGTCTGCTGAAAACAAGCTGTGAAACCTACTATAGATTGTTTATATGTTGTGTACAGATTTCTAGAAAGAGCAGCTGTATCACTTAAACACACTGAGGAGTCGCACTGTTTACAAATACATGTAAATGAATAGTTGAAGCAGAGGCATCACAGTCAGAATTGCTCTGTCACAGCCATCACATTTTAACCACTTGCTCCTGCTTAGTAATTTGCATTTGACAGGTAAAAAACAACAAGCTTGATCACAAAACCTACCCTCTGATCCTTCTGAAGAAGGTAACAGGCTTTGGCATTTTAACTTTTCTGTCAAAGGAAAAAAGAACCCTCACATTTTATTTGTTTCTAGAACATCACGGGGTTAGAGGCTTCTGTTAATGCAAGGGAAAGTCAATGGGTCACACTCACACAGACATTGGTCCATTTCCCGTTCTTGGCATCTCTGTGGTTTGTTGGTCCAACTCAGACAGCAATTTTAAAATATTCAGTGCAGCCTAAAGAAAAGAGAGAGCACTCAGTAATGCAACCTGAGCCCCTTCTGTTAACACAGTGAAAGGACCAGGGCTCACTTAAAGTAAATACACTGATTTTAGTAATGTATTTCCTAAGATGCGTAATTACGCTGGACAAAAATGCAATGGTGTAGTTTCATCTGGCTACATTAAACAATCAAATGGTGCTGCGGCTAGGGCATTCCTTTGTGTTTGTTTTAGCAATGGGGAAAATTAATTACTATTACTTATACATAATTACTATTAACATCATAAATTAAGTACTATTAATATCAAGGAAAAAGATGCTAACTTAGTAATGGCTCAAAAACTGTACAGAGCTTAAGATAAAGGACATTAAAATACACAGAATCAAAAAGTTCTTTGCAGAAGAAGTTACACGAGAATCAAAACTACAAAACTGATAGGGCACATGGGACTTTGAAACAGAGTCAATGTGATGTGCCTACTGCAAAAGTAAGTCACCTCCTCTGAGAACTGAAAAGTTTTGTCACCTTTTTTCTGATCATTTTCAGGTTTCCCTTTTCAGAATACGCCTGATGCATTATGGCATGGGCATTAGCAAAATGCTGAGTGTCTGAACAAAGGCAGTTCTCACACTTTCAGGAGCTCTTTACAGTCTGATGTAGAGATGGGTGGGAAAATGTCAACATTAAGTGACAAAGATCAAAGAAATCTGTACCAAATTATAGCTATTAGAAAATGGCTGCAAATGGTTTTAGTATAAAGTCAGCAAACCCAGGTTCTCCTATGCATTTACATATTGGAAACTGTTTAGTCCACAGTCAGTAGTCAGGGCACCCCTGGGTATGGAAATAAAAGAACCTGCTACCGTTACAAAGGAGGCTTAACAGATGTAGAGCATCTCCTGCTATCTAATGGGGAACTGCATTTCTTCCATTTTGGATTCTTTCAGAAAGTCTGGTAATGTGAACCCGGGTGTTACAGTGCCCAGTGAAATATCAGCCCATTCTGTCACAGAAAATCTGATAAGCTCTTGTATCTTAAAGATTCCTTTCCATATGTTTTCTTTAACATGTGCTCATGCAAATAATATCAAGATAAAGAAAATGCAATTTTAGTAGATAAAAATTGTGAGCATGTGTTAAGCATTTCAAAGGTTATTTAGATTCAATTCAGATACTGTTAATCAGAGATTCAATTCAGATACTGTTAATCAGTTGTTTCAGCAACCTGTGAAATATTAGACAAAAATTAGCCAGGGAATTGTACAGCGTTTAATTCACTGCTGTGCAGCAGTAATATGAAACCTTAGTCTATCTGCTGCATCCCTCAGTTCACACTGAAGGGCAAAGAAAAAGCATTTCAGCAATATTCATCATACCATATCGTGGCAAGACTCTACATCCTTTCCAATCCCATGGCTGATCAGTGGTGGCTGAGAGGAACAGTTTATAAGAGATACAAACTCATTCTTGTTATTTTTTGGAAAGTCTTTATATTCAACCTGAAGAAAAGAGAAGGATTTAGCTCTTTTAAGTTAACCATGTACAGAAAATATATCACAACTGCTACAGATTATTACCCATATATGAAGCTGAACCGTACTTCTAATCATTCTGCCAGCCTAAACTTTGAAGTTTGTCTTCACCTGCAATGTTTTTTTAGTAATCATGAGAGCTCTGCAAGCCTGATTAGAAGTGGCTACTTAATAATAATTGTTACTGGCACCTTTTTTCTTATTAGAGCCATTTAAAGGTTTCCTTCCCACACTTTTTAATCCACTGAGCTCCTTTAACATATCAATATAGGAACTTATATGCAATTCTGATTAAAGGGACCAAACAGAAGAAAATGTACTGCTTACAGCAAATGTTAATGTAAGAAGGATTGTTCAAAACAAACCTGATTTCAGATCAGCCACGTTCAAGTTCATACTATGTTGTTCCTACATCATGACAATCACAAAATACTAGTTTTGGTTTTATTCTTCCAAGACTTCAGAATAGCACTGAATTAAGGCTGAGGAAATGCACATTTGAAAACTACATAAAAAAGCTGTAAAATTCAGTACATTTCATAAATAAATCATTTATATGAATTTCAGCTTAACAGGCAGCCTTCAGAATATGTCAGCCACCAGCAGAACTAAAAAGCTTTAGAACAAGCAACAGGTTGGACCAATTTGGGTAGCTTTGGAAGAAATCTTGCAAAGCCAAGCACTTACCTGGATTCCTTGAACATTAGAAAGATAGTCCAGCTGCTCAGAGGGCCGAGTAAGTGGTCCGTGGGGTACGTGGCCTGATGAGTTGTTGTTCTTTAGTATGGTCTCAGCAGTAGGAGAAGTGCCACCATACAACAGCTCTCTAGCAATCATGGCTGTTACTGTGGCCTTGGCAGGATTTGGGGCTGCCCTGTTGAACTCTTTGGTGTGGTGTCCTTGATTGGCTCCTACAGCTTGTGCGACCTCAGGGACCATGGGAAGAATTCCAGCAGGAAGCTGCTGATGGCTGAGATAAGGCATCCTAAACTCATCTTCTTTATTACCTGAGACAAGAGAGGTACACACTAACCATATGCTAGACAGTTCTGCGAGGCCTTCTGCAGGCACACAAGGGCAAAGATAAAGCATCAAAAGCCACTTCTGAAAAAAACAATGTGTTTCTGATTACTTTTGAAACACTAACAGACTTAGTGAGCTTGATTTGCCTTTGGTGGGTCAGAGATTCAGCATCAAGACAGAGTTTGCTTATTGAATAAATAATTCAACTCCAGCTTCTGCCAAACACTTTTCTGAGCCAGAAGCTGATCTCACCTCCTCCCCTTACCTTTTTCCCTACACAGAAATTTCCCCCACTTAACTCCTACCGTTGGTTGAACGAGACTGGTCCCTGGATCAGAACCAAGCTCAGTCCTGAACATTAATTCTTGTACACCTCTGCTTATTGCCGCGTGACACTACTGAAGGGACTGAGAACCATATCTTACACACACACCCCCACCCCCCAACAGGGCTGCGCTTCTTTCAGTTAGGTTACTTACTAGTTGAAGTCTCTTCAGAGCCTGGCTCAAAGAAGGTTACTTTTCTTCCATCACCTGGTTTCTTCACTGGTGTCTTTAAAATAAAAAGAAAAAAGCTAAACACACAATATGCCTCTAAAACTTTATCCCTCTGCCCCAGGTTTTAAAGTTTTTAAGATGTAGATGATCTGAGTAGTCAGAATTTTACTGAAAAATCTACTAAAAAGCCTCAATTATTACACAGCTAAGAAGAGACAAGTTCAGTGATTCTCACTGACTGACAAAAACTATCTACAGAACAGTGAAGTGGTATTAAGAACGGATACTGAGAACTAGATACCATAATAAAACCAGTTAAACTCACACGAGTTACTGGAGTTGCTGAGGACAACATACTGGACACAAATGAGCATATACATGAAAAGGATATAACTAAACCCAGAGTTGCTATTTTAACTCCCTGGTAAGATCTGCTGAATCAACAGATTCACATAAGGCTCTTCCCCCTTTAGAGGCCCACCAAAGGAAGAGACCTGTAACAAACTGGTTTCAACTGCAATTTCTGCTGAGCCTATATAAAACCTATTGCTACCAAAAAGTCCTATAACCTACATGTCTGCAGATTTCTCAGGCCAATATATCAATTATCACAGATTCTGAGCCATTCTATAAAGAAGAAATACATTAATTTAGCCTTGATTTACTTGCAAAATCAAATCCTTAATGTATCCAAAACACACTACTCTAAAGAACAGTCACCTCAATACAATTGCTTCCTGGCTAGAGGAGGAGACATGAATTTACAACACTGTTGCTGCCTTGCTGTTGTTTCAATTCAGCTTTTGCTGTAGTATTAAACAGCAGTTGATTCTTAAAGACTCTTACCTTCTCTTCTGTCTTTAATGCTGGCTTTGGAGGCTGAGGTTGAGGGATTTTGAAACCTAAAAGTTCCAACATGTTTTCAGCTGCATTGCGTTTAGCAACTTTTTTGTTTGTGCCCATTCCTTCAGCTGTGTGTACCCCAACTTTCACCTAGGCAAAGAGGAAGAAGAAACAAATAGATTCTTAAACAGTAGTGTAAGGATTCACTTATTAGCGGTCTGTGTCTCAAGCACTCCATGAGTCACAAAACAGTTCAAGTGATCATTTTTTCTAAGCAAGTTGTCATTTACTGTCAATGATCATT
Source organism: Pezoporus wallicus (assembly GCF_028554395.1). NCBI lineage: Eukaryota > Metazoa > Chordata > Aves > Psittaciformes > Psittacidae > Pezoporus > Pezoporus wallicus. The sequence continues at coordinate 2,373,909 of NW_026636792.1, forward strand.
GGCCTCCAAGCACAAAACCCCAAACAGGGGTCACACAAACTGCTATATTTCATCATATCACCTTGGCAATAGCTTAAAGGCTCGAAACTGGTAACACAGCAGATACAGATTTTCCAAGCTGAAGTTAGAGGTTTAGAAGATTTACTAACGTAATGGAAAGAAAGAAACTGTCTTGGCTGGAATAGGCGAGAGGTCCAGAAAATGCACTTAATTATTAGAGCATAGTAGATACTCAGTATTAAAACCACGGCTATGCTATTGGGATTTGCAGTACTATGTGCAGAAAGTATGCACTCTAAAGCAAAAACAAAAACTCAGGAGAAGGAGGAAATGAGGGATACCTAGGTTCATGTTAATAAATACTATATTAAAAAATATAAGCGCTCAGTATCTCTTCACAGAATATTAATACCCCTGTTAATTAAAACATTAGGCAGTTACAACATAGACTTCTGGTGCCCTATGCCATTTTTTAAAAGACATGACTCAGATCATCTTTATTGAACCTTTATCCTCCTCAAATGTAGCCCACTAGATATTTTCTTAATAAATTTCAGGAATTTGGCCATAATTCTGTTAACTTTGTATATCATTGTGACAACCTGATTTCTATAAGCAAAAAAAAACAAGACATCACAGCCATGCAACTAGATTTTTCAAATCAACATACAAACCTGCATCACAAACTCCCTGCGCCTTGGAAGACCACGTTCTGTGATGAGCATGTACTCTGGTTCCTTCTCTTTCTTGGCCTGCTGTATCTGGGCAAGCCTGCTAATGGGATTCATTCCTTGACCATATTCTGGACTTGTTTGCAGCTATGTAGAACAATGTTTAGGAAATAAGCCAAAAAATTGTGAATATTTGGTTTAATAGACAAAATGCAGCATGCCACTAAATTCATTAAACTCTAGAATATAAAAACTCTGCAATAACAGTTGCTTAATGAAACACTGGCACAGCCAAAGAGAAACACTCAATTTATTTGGCTCTGCTGTTACAGCTGACCACATTTAACCTACCACTGGTAACAGTTTTACAAGTTTGAATCCTGCTATATGGGAAAGGACAGGCTTGCAGGAGAATTTGCACAAGCAATAGGGTGCAAAACCCAAAACTGTTAATGTCTAAGGCTTGAAAGTCAGAGCTTGATTTTTATGTGCCACTCATTGTTTTATAAGGTTTGTCTTCCATTCTGAATTTACTGGTAACTGTTGTAAAGGTGGTGTCATAACCCTATTTAGAGTGGGAGCAAAATATCATTTCATTTGTAGTACCAGACTGCTGATTAACGCTGAGCAGTTGAAGAGTGTTTATAATTAACTCAGAAACTCCTCTCAACTGCTGATTATTTATAACAGGCAGATTTCCAACCTGTTTGTCTCTTACCTTCACTATTGATTTTGTTTTCTTTTTGATTCGTGGCTTCATTTTCTCAACTGTAGGAAGAGGTGGCAATTTCTTCAGTTCTTCTAGGACCGCTATTGCAGCATTTTTCTTTGAAATCTTCTTGCTCTTTCCTTCACCTTCACCCATGAACTCTCCAACTGACACCTTGGTTACAAAGCTCTTCATATGGGGAGGACCACTTTCCTTGGTCACCTGTTTCAGAGGGAAAAACTGAGTGAAAGCGTGATAAACACTTATTAAAAATGGTAGGGCACATTGTTTATAGCAAACTTCTCTCAAGAACTACAGATAATGACATTTTAGATTCTCATACAATCCATAAAGTAAACATGTAAATCACACGCACTCTAATAACCTAATCCCACCCAAATAAACAGATACTTTAAAAAGATCAGATGCAGCAAGCAGTAAACAGTATTTACATGTAAGTCATTAACCCATCTCATTTAATTTACTGATTTACTCCTTCAGTATTAAGATGTGACTTCTATCTCATCAGCACGTACTTTCACAGAGTTAACATCACCTCATTAAATATACCATCTTGTGGTAATGGAACATTACAGAGGATGCAATTCTATAGGATCTAGCATTTTAGTTCAGAAACCAGCAACTCTGGAGACATCTAAGAGATAGATGCCTACTACAGATTTAGTCTTTTAACTCCATTCATAACAACACATCCTACTTCAAAATACTTATAAAGTCAAAAAGTAAAAATCGATTAAGAACTTCCACCCACAACTGGCTTTGTGTGACAGTATGTTTTTACCAGTGATGCTCAAGCTAATCTGCAATAATTGAAAGCTTCATGTAAAATTTCATAGAATGGTTTTAGAAGCAATTTAGTTACACACAATTGCATTTTCTTACTATAATAATTCAGATAGTTGACTTAAATATTACTCTGCCAGCTCAGGAAAGCAGCATGATAAATTAATACTTTAGTGAAAGAGAGATGCTCCTATGGAAGCTATTGATTTAAGATAACTACCATGATCAGGGAGGGGCAAAGAGGCAGCAAGCAGCCAGGCCAAAGGGAAAGGAAAGATGCACATGAGGTCACCTCATGGCAAGAAAAGAAACCTATTTGTGAGATTCTGCACCTTGTGTGTAGTCCATATCAGTGCTTAATTAAGCAAATACTTCCATAAATGTCTTTTTGAGTGAGCTATCCTTGTTTGCCTTGACTCTGCACTTCAATGTTATAACCATTAATGTGGAGTGCTGTTTTGTTTCTTCACTGGAATATTGATTTTTCAAAAAGCTTGGAAAAAAGATTGCACAGACAACCACAGCGTAAGCTGTTCACTCATGGAATGGCTTTAGGGCATGAATTTGTGAACAGGTGAGTTTTTCTTTTTACTTCACTTTACCATATAAACCCCAAGACAATCAGTGTGACTGTCAAAGGTAAAAGTGTATTCACAACTAACAAGACATGTTAAAAGTCAGTTGTTTGGATTATCTAGAAGATACTCAACTTAATGTGTACCCTTAATATTCTAACAAAAACAAATCTAGAGCTTGTAAAGTAAACATACCTCAAAATTCACAGGCAAGTTCCTTTTAAGTGCAATCTCAAAAACTTGGCTTATTTCAGATTTATTGAGATTTTCATCATCTGGTTCTTTTCCGTTAACCTAAAAGAAGCATACTCTATTTAAAATAAAGATCCTATTAAATTGAATTTTATCCATCCAACCAGTTTACTGAGCTCTCCAAAATTTTAAGTAGTCTAACCTTTACTGCCATTTTACGTGAATGTGTAGAAATGCAGCACACACACTATGGAACTGAAACTTAGGAAGCTCATTCAAGGTGTATGTGTAAAAGCTAGCAAACCTTCATATTTTCATGTGCTCGTTACAGGAAAGAACAAATGGCATATGGGCCAATATAAAAATCTATTTCTAAGTAAAACAAACTGATGTGTTAAATGAACTGATTTCCAGATGGAAGTACCTTTATGAAATGCAATTTTCATATACTGATTGGACATTTGTACCAAAAGCACTAAGACAGTATCAGATAAGAGAAAGGGCAGGAAAAAAAAAAAGAATTCTGAGAATGGGACCAACGTGAATGAAGGATGGCTAATTAGATCCTGGCACAGTTCTGTCTTTAACATGTTCCCTTGCAAGTGCTTCATCTACAGACTTTTTGCTCATTTAAAGAACATACTATCAGGAACTTGCCTTAAATCAAATGGTGTACATCTCTGAAACTTACACTTGCTAGGAGGCCAGCCTTGCCAGCTGAAGCTTACCTACAGGCACTTCTACATATCTCCAGGTAAAATTCTGATTGTGATTCCAAAAATGTTTTCACTGATGTTGGGACATGAACTAAGAGGTGTGGTAACAGCAACAGAGGAATTTTCAGACTGTGTCTAAGCAGTGATATTGGAAAGATTATGATAAAGATGAACAGCAACAATTTCACCAATTATATCACGCCACAACACTAGTTATGCAACCAGGTAATAAAAATGATTTAAATATTTTATTGGAGCAGCAGAAATAGGCTAGAGAGCTCTCATTGACTGAAACTAGTTTTGATGGTAGCAAGCATCCCCAATGTCTGTTACAGACAAATTAGATTAAAACATGAAGGAATTTTTTTTTCCAACACTTAAAGCAGCCTCTTCCCATCTCAGACAGAAGTATTAATAAAATCAATCTGTGGTTTTCACTCCTCCCACTGTCCCATCAGGTTCTACACCGTACTTATGGGTTGACCTTGTATTTCAGGTTCGAGATGCAACCGTTTCGGAAGAGCACATATAGCCCAACATCCTTTTACAAAGATAACATCTAATACTTCTAATCCCACTACTACATCCAGTCTCCAAACTCTCTGTGGAGGTGTACTTAGGGCGATCTTCGGGTCCCTGAATACTGAGACCACACGATGGCACCACTCCCATGGGAGCAAGGTAGGTGCACTGTGACTGCATGAGAAACGAGGAGGCAACACCTACACTGGAGGAACCATACTATACCTCAGCAGAAGGCACAATGCACGTAAAAACCAAGACTGAACACAGGAGTCAAAAGTCTTGAGCATCATATTCTAAAGCCTATTTTAAATGCAGTTGGTAAGTTCAAAAGGAATAGCATCATATACCTAGAAAAAAATATTTGAACTACTAAGGTCTTATTATGGTCTAGGTGTTACAGCAAGTTTACCACTGTCACCTCTAGGAATAATCTCTCACTACCCTTACTGTCAAAACATTAGCACAATCACTTTAAGTACAAGTATTTTTCCCCTCCTAATTTCAGATACATACTATTTTTTCAAGTGCCATGTTTCTTCCTTGCAAAGCTGATGAGGACTTCTTTTATGGGATTAGGTTTTTCCCATTTAATATCTTTTCAAAAGAATACAAATAAATAGTACGGGATGCTTTACTGTATCACAGTATGCGTTCTTGACATATTAGTTCTGTTCACACGGTGTAAAACACTGGTACTTTTCTTCAATACCTCTACCTAAAAGAAGTAAATCAATCGCAAAATAACACTTAAGAGATCTTAGCTATTTTACCAATTATTTTGGTAGACCCTTCTACTTTGGAGGTCTCTACTTGAGTTCCAGATCAGTTTATTTTATAAATCAAAACTAACTATATACACATGCTCTCCCTCTTTCTCTTTCCCTGCACACCTCTAGGCAGATGACCTATAAAGTTTGCTTTCAAAGTAGTTTGCATGTATGCATACACTAAACTCACCAAGGCCTAAATTGGAACGAGACCACAAATACAAGCTTTTACCACTCTCAGCTCTAATCAAATTGTTCAAGTCCATCTCTAACAAGTGAAAAAAAAAAGAAGTCCCAAAGGAAACAAAGTGATAGATTCAAAAACTCCCAAGCAAACTGCAGAAGTAATATACTCCTTCAAGAGGAATTTGCCCTTCTAGGAACACCTTCAACATGCACTTCCTCAAAGACTGCTTGTAAGCAAATTATGAAAGCCACTGGAGTTTCTGATTAGAACGACACTGATGTCAACACAGCAGTCAGTGTGGCTGCTTTCTTCCATGTTATGGGTATAAAGAGCAGCTGAAATTTACCAAATAGGTTGGCAAAACACATAGAAGCAATTCTAGTTTTAGTATTTTCAGGCAAAAGTTAGAATTTCTGTCTAAGAATTGTACTAGAAAGCATAGCTTTCTATGTTTTCTAAGTGTCAAAATCGATGATTTATCATCTCTGTCTTTGATTACACAAAGTAACCGTGTTCTGCAACTTTGTCAGTGTGTCTTAACTCCAGTCAGACTAATTGAGGTTGGAAAGGTCTGTTGGAGGTCTCTTACAACCTCCCACTCAAAGCAGAGCAAACTTTTAAATTCAATTGGGTTGTTCAGATAGAGCTTTGTCCAGTTGAGAGCTAACATTACTAATTTTTTTCCTGCCACTTGCTTCTAGATTTGCAGTCTCAGAAGGTGTGGGAAAAGGTCACATTACCATAGAGTCTAATTTTATTCAATGATTTCTTCTTAGAATCATAAAATCATTTAGGTTGGAAAAGACCTTTAAGATCATTGAGTCCAACCATTATTAAGCACTGAATATTCTATTTTAAAAATCCAAGAGTTAAATCTTGTAAATACAAAAATTTGTAAAATAATAAAATAAATAAAAAGCACAAAATACTGCCCTAAATACAAGAGTTCAAGCTTAAGCATATTCTGTTCACACACACAAATGGGATACATAAAAATAAGTAGATTTAAAAGGAAAATTATTGAAAATATCAAATGACAGGTAGGAAGCATCAAGGATTGTGTCTGCTTCTGAAATCCTACTTTGCCTCCCCTGTAGATACCCCTTATAATAGCATCTCCTGTATCCTTCAAGGACCTTGCCTCACTGAATGCAAGAATGAACAGTGCTCGCTCTGTAGTAGAATCCTCCTCTCTAGTGCAAAATGCTGCTACAAAATCAGCAATTCCCCCAGTTATTTCTAAAACTACAATATTTGAAAGCCATTTAAGACCTGATTTATCCCAGTACAGACTGTACTCTCTGTTCAAAGGACTGCTCTCCTTAAGCATAGCTACAGTTCTTACTGTTCTTTTTGTAGACAAGTCAAACAAATAGAAAAGTAAAATGACAAATGCATGTTTCTCATGAAAGTGTAAGTGAATTGCTCAGCAAAATAGCAGGGTCAAGACAGCATTCAGTTCCCAGTGAGCTGGCAACTGATTTCTTCATAAAGTAATTCTCTCTTCTTCAAATCTCCTGCATCATTCACAATAGTATTTCCCTTATGATGTCCTTACAAAAAGGAGAGACTCTATAGGTTTTCTTCCTTTTCCTCCTGCTTTACACCCCTGACACTGAAGGAGACATCTTACAGAAAAGGATACGTGGTCACAAAGACAATCGCAGTGTTTGTTCTGAAGACCTCACATTACTCAACTTTAAACACAACTCTACCACTATTCAGAAAGTCACTTGTACAGAAGCATTTCTAAAAAAGTGAACAAAAGGATCACATGTGATCCTATTATGTTCCTCACAGTTGGACTCCTTAGGTCCAGTATGTGGAACTTTGCTACTCGAGATGAAAAAATGGCTGATGATGGTATGGTATCTTTTACAAGGGTGAGTGCAAAAAAGATGATGTTGTGCATCACTGGCACAGAATGACAATACTCAAGAATTTGGGGGTCACCCTCAGGTTTGACCTCTTCTGCATGAAGCCTTCCAGCTTGTCTTTGACCACACTCTGCCTATTACCAGTTCTGGATATCAGTGCAGAACTCATCTCCACTCTTTCAGCTTTTACTCCCTGCATCACTCTCTTCTCCCAGTAGCATTTGTAATCTCTTGGCATCCTCCATCATTCAATAATCTACATTTCTCAAGGAGAGCTTTCTGTTACCCAAAGCAATACCATCAATGCCTCCTAGGCCTCTCCCCTGAACCATAAGATGCAGTGTTTTGGCTTAATTATCTGAGCAATACTTCCTCCCACAAATACACTTTGAAGTTTTAAACTCAGTGTCCCTTGGCTTTACAACACATTTCCTAAATCCTCTTGCTCCACCATTCCTAGTAGTTCCCAGGTATTTTTTGTTCCCAGTCTGAGATCCTTTATTACCTTCTTGCCTAATTCTTCATGTTCCTTCTTTCTCAGCACACAGCCAAGACTCTGTATCTATGCAAGTTCTCATGATTGTAAGTTACCAGTCTGACCTCCACTTCCTCCTCACCTCTCTGGCAGTGTCCTAGTCTCTCTTGCTTCTAGGTTTGCACTGTATGTCCCCCACCTCCTCAACACGATCTAGATGCCAGCATGGAGTACATCAATGGGTCTCTTGCTCTTGCTCTTAGTTCTAACATCAAGCCCTCATAATTCAGGTATAATGAGCCCATAAAGGAAAGACTAAATACGCTCTTTGTAGCAATCAGCCAACACCTAGGGAGGGGGTGCACACAGTCAGCCAGCCCAAGAAGCTGTAACTTGTGTGTGCACAATGAGACCTGCCTAAAGCAACCTAACAAAAAAGCATGAAAAACCCCTAGTGGCAGGGTCTCAGAAGGAAAGTGCTGGACAGCTATAAATATACTGAGGGACAAAAATTTGTTTCTTATATTCATATTAAAATGTGTGAACAAGGTTATTACTTCCATGAAATTCCCTCTCTTCTAGAATTTCCATGGTTCTTTCAAAAAATCACACAGGAATTTTGCCCAGGAAGCAAACCTATGCGCGATTTCTAGGTTGCCCATACTAGAACACAAGCACCCCATTTACATACTTTTTCAGAAGGTTGTATGTGATCTGCACCTGATAAGAAATTAGTTCCTATCTATGCTTCCAGTGCTCTGACAGAGCACTAACATATCTGACAGAGGTCTATAGCATTACTGTAGAAAAAAATAACAGCAAAATAATTAACATAAATTCATTTAGAAAAACCTTAGTTTCATCAAAATTTATGTTTTTAAATCAAACTGTTTCTATTGTCACAAGTAGGTCAACATTACTAAGCAGAACTAAATTTCACAACTGTCCTTTTCTTCTTATTAAGGAAAAAACCCCTACAACAGTATCTCAGTTTATCTGAGAAGTTTATGCTTACAACACTAAGATTAATTCCCACCTCTGGTTTCTCAGGCAAGGGCTCATTCTGCAGAACTTTCAGTGCTTTAGCAGCTGCGTCATGTTTAGCAGCTTGTCTTGTTCTTCCTTTCCCGTGAAACTGCTGCCCTCCAATTGAAAGCTCAACTTGATAAAGTAAGGGCCCAACAGGAAATGGGTAAAAGTACCTGCAAAGAGAGGGATTTAAATAAGCACAGAGTTTGGCCTACAAAGTAAACAGAAACATAAGTTATATGTGGATGAATCTCTCAGATATCAGTAACCATGACTCAGCACTGAAGCCCAAGTATTAAAAAGTCAGATTCTGATTTAAAATCTATAAAAAAAAACTTTAGGGAGAGATTTCTGAAACAGAATATCAACATTTCTTGTTTTATAATTGTTTAACCAACTAGAACAGAGAAAGACAATGTAACCACGCTTTTATAGGTTTGGCAGGCCAGTGAGTTTGGAATTCTCAATTCCTATGCCCATATAAAAGTCTTTAAACAGAAGCTTTCTTTTAAATAGCTTTAGAAATAGCATAAAACTGATTCCTTCACTTTTGCTTTTCCACAGAAAGGAAACACAATAAATATTTAGCTAATATTTAGCTATTTCATGAAGCTGGCTATATCCGAATGCTGTCAAAAAAGCTTTGCTCTTTGGTTCAGTTCTCTTTTTCCTCCTCTTGCCCTACTCTCAAAGAAAAAAAAACAACTTAAATAAGACAAATTACAGATATTAATAGGGTGTACTTATCAAAACCTTTGGCCTCATAAGATGGCTGTGTTTCAAGCTGAATATCCCCTTAAGGGCCATTCTATTTTTAGCTAATTTTGAGATGATAGCATCGAAGCACTCAGATGATGAGTGGAAATGAGACTGCAGACCCAAAAACTTAAGCAATACATACCGTGGAGGATAAGTACCACCTCTCATAGTATAGTTGTAAGTGGATCTCATCCCTGTGTAAGGATCAATGGGTTTGTACATAGGTTTCTTTCCCAGTTTCATGCAAAGTGCATTTAACTCCACTGTGGGGGTTACGCTGTCTAAATAAAAAGGAATATAGAGTTGATACAGCTGTCACAGGAACTGAAACAATCTAAACTCTTATGCTGTCTCAAAGCAGGGAAAAATAAGCTCAAGTTTTGCCACATGGAGTATCTTAATGAATTCTGAATAGAAATGCTAATGAACACAAAGAAAAAAGTCTATTTGATGCATATTAAATTAGCAGACTGGTATTAGTTGTGATAAATACTGATACAGAAAAGTGAATTTGCTGGAGGCTTTTTCATTTGTTTTGCTTTAAAGTTGTGAAGCTACCAATTAATTTGGTTTTAGAGGGTATCTAACAACATGGTCTGCAGAACAGAAACTTCCTTCCCCCCAAATATGTTTAAATTGACAGACACGCTACATACCTTCTGTGTCTGTTGTTTACTGAGAATGATGAAATGTTTCTCTTTGTACTTTATGACCTAAGAAGGGGGTTTATGACTCTTCACTTTTAAATTGCAACTGGCCTATTCAAATGGAAGGTATATTGCCACCGAGGGCTAGAAACATTTCTCTCAACGCAGATATCATGTGGATGAAGAATTGACTCCCTGGCTATTCTCATTTGAGAAAGAACAGTCATGTAAATGGTCATTTTTTTCTATCACAGGCCTCACTGGATCAAAAATCTGTGTGTCCTCAAGTATAACAGTGCTCTGTTGTAGGGCAGTTGCCAAACAAAAATGAAATTATGGAACAGATTCACAGACAAAATTAGTAATTGCTAACTTCTAATATTTTCACTGTTGACTGTATAAAGTGTTTCTAAAGAAAGAATTCAGGTAATATCAGAACACAACACAAACCTTTAACCTAGATTAAAGGTTTGAACCTTTGCTGAACATGCTAATACTACCCCAACAGCTTTGAATTCAAGTCACTATGAGTAAATCCAAAACGATCTCATGTACAGCTGAGATGTGAAGCTAGTTCATACTAAATTTTACATTTTAAATATATCTTGAAAGCAATCTCAGTAAACTAAGAAGTTCCCTCAACACAGTAAACTACAATTTAAATGCCCTTATACAAATCAACATCTATGCCTCTTTAAAGAGGTATAAATGAAGCAAATTCCAATCTGATCCAATCCCTCAACACAAATTTAAGAGGTTGGGGTTTTGCTGGGTTGGTTGGTTTGTATTGGGTTTGCTCTTAAATGATCATATCAGAATCACTAAACACATTCTTCTGCCTGTGCGAAAGATTATTCCTTGCTGTAACCAAATCTGTCATGTGTGGCTGGTTGGTTTGTTTGTACTTAGGGTTTAGGGTTTTTTAAGATGAGGATAAACATCTTTTCCAGGGTTTCACCAAGTGTTACAATACAAAACAGTAAGCTAAGCAGTGGGTTCTTCAAGCCTGAATGACTTGATGGAAAACCCCTATGACTTTAATTTGTTAATATGATGATTTTTATCATGTTGCCTACAACTATCAAAGATTAAATCAGGAAAACTTGATGACTGCCACTGTTCAATACGCAGAATTGCTGGGTTTAATCATCCTTATGCAAGTCCTATATATATATATATATATATATATATATATATATATACACATATATCAAAACCAGAAAGGTTTATTCTGTGCACTTTCTTTCAAATCAGTTTGTTGTGGCACATACCTGGATTCTTGCCTTCACTCCGAGATGGACGAGCTGTAGGCTTAGGGAATTTTGTCCCTTCCAAAGCTTTGGCAGCTGCCGCATGTTGCGCTTTTTTAATACTAGTTCCTTCAGCTTCCCAGTGCTGGTCCCCAAGGGTCAGCTGCACCGTAAACACCTCAGAAATAGAAAACATGAGGTTTATTATGAACTGCTTTGGAATTCACATAACTTACTAGACCCTCTTACACAAAACAATGAGTCTTTGAGTGATGCAAAAATTAAGAATATGGTAATCAAAGCTTTCCTCAACTACTATGTTGTCTCCAGACTTTAAGCACCTTGGACATGAATAGGATTTTCCCGATTCTAAGAATTTCACAATAGTTGTAGCTTGCAACCATCCTGCATCCTGCATGAGATCATACAGGCTAAGAAACAAAAGACACTGTGTGCATAGAGGTAACAGCTATGTGGGCAGCTGGCATGCCAGCATTACTCTGAACAGCAGCCTTGAAATTCAGACTTTTGTATTCCACATAACTCGATTCTTGCTTTAATAATGTGTTTTGGGTTTGTTTTTTTTCCACTATATTTTTCAGGAGCTTGAGAAAAGATACCTTCCCACTGCAGCATAAAAGCTCCTACATGCCCACAGGTGAGCACAAGCCTATCTGATTACCAAGCAAAGCTCTGCGGCACTTTTTAAGTATGTGGGGTAAGGAAGAATATCTATTGCCCTAAATTTTCACAAATTAATCAGACAACAGCAAGCCAAAGTCTCCTTGGTAATTAAATGAAGTTTAATTTCAATCAGAATGAAAACACAAACGGACAGCTGCTCTGAATGTTATACCAATATTTTTTCTAAATGCAAACCTTGTCTCCTTTGCACATTGACATTGACATTACACATTTTAGTTCTTAATATTATTAAACTCCAAGTTACTGGAATCTAACATACAACAACCACTGTTCCAGATAACACCTTAAAGAGACAATGTCACATAAAGGTTAGTAATGCTAAAACTCACTTCCCTCAGTGTTCTTTAAACTAACACAAACTGCTTGTATATTTGCTGTATTCCTGACAAACTCTCTCTACATATGAGCAGAACACCAGAGGAATTGTATATAACCAAGATTTTTTACACACTGTAAAAGATACACCATGATATGGAATGAACAGCACGTGCTGATCTAACCTTGGCATTCTTGCAAGAACTAAAGATTATTTTGCTAAAGTAACTGTTCCAGAACAGGTGAATGTTCTTGAACATTCTGTTCAATCATCCTGTACTTCGGGCAGTAAAGAATATATACTAAGATCCTTGTTTCCCAAATATTGGGCAATTAGGATAGAAAGGTTCAGTTTATTTACAACTTTTTTATTCAAAACAGAGCAACAGCAAAGCAACATTCAGTTATGATGTGCACAAGAGAGAACAACTCTTAAATACTAAAAGTTAATCCAGACATACCAACAAATACAGATTTGTACCTTGCCAGCTACATAGACAAATGTACGTAGTAAGCACAATTCCTTATATAGCCTTTTTCCTAAAGAAACACAACTGCCCTAGAACTTCCTGCATCTCACAAGATAATTTGGACTAATAAACTATTTTAATCTTTTAAAGATTGGTGGGATTAATATCAAACCATTAAAATGCACCACGGGAATAACACAGAAAATTTGCATAACAGGCCAGATGCAAAACAAAAGCTAAACATCGTACTAGAAAATGATTGTAAAACATCATCCATATTTAATACATTTTTTTTTTTAGTAAAGAGTGCAAAGGACAAACCTGGATTTATTAAACAAAAGCCAGGCATTGCATAATGCAGCTAACATAAACAACTCTTCAAAAAAGCTAAGTAGCTTTAAGTAACAGGTAAATTCAACCTCTATGTACTTTGAGAAACAAACTTTTAGTACACGTCTACCAGCTTCACACTTCCCTACCATCAATACTTTGGTGAGCTTCCTATTCCTCTCTATTATTCTGTATTATCTTGCACCAAAAACATATACTTCCCTTCTCCACTTATGAAACTGAAAGAGCACAAACAACAGCAGTAAGAAACTTCTATGACTATTTACCTTAGAATGAGCTGGACCTTGCTCACTCAAAAGCTTATACTCAGGCTGAATCTTGTTGAAACGGGCTAACTCATTCACAAGACACATTGGGGTTTTCTCTTTGGGGTTTGCCATGTTTGAAGGAGCTGAAAGATTACATAAAATTAGATGAATGAGCAGGTAGCTAGGAACTCTACTACACTTTTTTAATAATAAAAAATCGCATTGGCTTAAAATTTAGTTGTCTGCAATACACCACTTCTCAGAAAAGATCTGCTGGAATAGACAGCTTTGCTGTTAGGCAATCTGGGAGCCATCTACTGAACTCTGGGATTTCCAAGCAAATCATGTGTCTAAAAGACAGCATCTTTAAATGTAATGTTTCAATGCAAGCAAGAAGGCTGCGGTTAGAAGACTCCCGCATTTAGCTTGCATCTTATGTAGAAGATTTCAAGAAACAAACCTTCTAAGTATCCTTACTTTGAGTAATTTCAGAAAGTGCACTCATTTCTTTCTTTTTCCTTCTGTTTTCCCCTATTATTTTTTTATTTATTTATTACCTTTTACTTGCTCTATTAGATTTTATTAGCACAATACATTTTTCATTACACTGGTCATAAAAGAACTAAAGGTGATAGAACTAAACAAACTATTTCAAGTAACACTTCTTTTACATTTAAAACAAGCCACTTGTAGAAAAGCTGAATAGCAATGTTTTAAAAAATTCAGTTTTACAATGTTAAATATTATTTACTATTACAAACATTTCAGCTGATTATTAGTACTCCATGGAAGAGTATGTTTCTATCTGTCTCAAAAAGACTTCATTCAATATGGAGAAAGCATTACAAGCTACTGCATTTGGATAAATATTAAAGTATTTGTAGATGGAGGACCCCAAGAATGTATCATGCCAAACTATGAACACGAAGAATACTGAAACTTAATTAACAGACACTCAATCTTACCTGCAGCTGCATTGGTGGACGTAACTGACGCAGAGGGTAAAGCAGAGTTTTGGATAGGTCTACCTGCATTTTCAGAGGGCAAAGAACTAGTAGTAGAAGGAATACTCAAAGGCTGTGAAAGAGATGGGGTTTTATTCAATATTTGGTTCCCTGCAAGGGCAGCAGAAGGATTCTGAATTTGAACTTGAGACATGTTCACTTCCAACCAGAGCAAATTACTGTAGGGAAACAGCTTTGAATGCAGGCAAACTCAGTGTGATGAAGCCAAATTGCTGACCTAAAATGCAAACATGAAGAAAAAAAATTATACTAAATATTCAGCATTCTCTAACTATCAATCTATTGAAATTATTTCTTCCATCAGCAAAAAGGGGCAGAAGTGTTCAATCAAGCATCCACTTTCCATTTTGTATGCAGTAAGTCATGCATCCAGTTTTAATAGCATATTCAATCTATACACCCTATCATTTAAGTTTCACATTTCTTTCATTTACAAAAGTAGTACAGAACCTTTGTTTATGCTTGTTCATTTAAGAAAACTACCCATCTGTTTCCCCTATCATTGAATCCACTTACAACACAAATCCAGGTACTTAAACTGATAGCCACAGCTTATATACTAAACAAAGAACAACTTTCATGAACAGATTACATTTTAGGCAATCTACCATTTGAAGTTAAAGATTTTGATTTCGAAGGACAAGCAGTAAATGCAGTCTTTACAAAACAATAATTTGGAGCATGAACCCTTTATTATAATTGTGTACTTTTTACCCCAGGATGACCAAGAAGAATGCCCAGCCATTTTTGTGGGGAGCACAAGTGGTACCCAGCAGAAAATGAGTACCTATGACTGGGAAAAGTGAAGGTGCAAGAGTTCCTAAGTTTTAGAAGCTACATGTGTGCTTGAAGGTTACTTCTATTTAAGCCAGAACATGTCTCAGTAACAGTTCAAGCATCAATTTAGATTTATTTGGCCTCAACACCACAAGCAAGAGTTGGATTTGCTCATAGGCATCTATGTTCATTTAAGGAAAAACACCTCCAAGTGATGAACTTGCACCAGTCAATGTGAAGTACTGGGATAGGTCCTTCCTCCACCAACAAATTAGTGTTGGATTTCTCTTCCACATGGATGCAACAGTATCTTCACGCTCACACAGTTATACCTAAATATACTCTAACAGGTTGCTGTTCTGAAGGCTGCCAGAGCTCAGCTGCCCATATCCGCTTACGATCCACGTATCCATGTATTTATTAAAAATAAATTTTACAGCCAAGTAAGTACATTTCACACACAAACACACCCCCTTGTGCACACACACACACTGGTCACTGACAGGTTTTATTGGGGCTGCAAACAAAGGTTTGTTCTCTCATAATTTATAGATGGGAAGCAGAAATCACTGCTCCAGATACCACCAGGGAGCTATTAGTAGCAACACAACTCCACTAGTGCTCTGTAAGCTTCAAATTCTGAACCTGTGAATGGACTTCCAAATGTAAGAGGAGCAGCAATGAGTCAGAGAGAAGCTTTTAGCTAGTTACTGACAAAACAAACCTAAGAGGAGAACCTAGGCTAAAACATTCATGGATACGAAGATCAATGTATTTATGTGTTAAGAAGAAAGAAGCCAGAGGGAAACAATGGATACACCAAGAGATCTACCATTTAGAATATTTTTTCTTTGAAAAAACCATCATGAACATGTCAGGCTTATCTTACTACTGGTTGGGTAACTCTGTGCTAGAGCACAAAATCAGTTCAGATCTCGTTAGTTCAGAAGACCTGTATGTAGATTATACTCAAAACAAATCCTATCCTATATTTGACTACTAAATTTGCAGAAATTACACGTTGGGTGCACTGTAACTGTGAAAATGGTATTAGGGAGTCAATCTAAAGGAACTCCAAGAAGTGTTAAGACAAAGATGAGAAGGATGTAGAATAAGACTCCAGGGTAATAATTTTATAATCCCCACGTTTCATTCCCAGGAGCATCACTAGAAATGCTGAAAAATTCCAAACATAATACAACAATAATAATTGCCTAGAAAAGACTATAAAGTCTTCCCATGCAATAAAAAAAGCTAATTTCCCTTTTGTGCTGAACTGCAAAGCCCTTCACAGTAATTGAAGTTAAACAGTTTCGAACCCAAACGTTTTGAGAAGATGACACCAAAAGGTTTTATTTTGAAGTCAGTAACTTCAGGATCTTTCAGGTCAGGCTGGAAAGGAAGCCTGAAATCCTTTTGTGAAGACTCTGCCAGCCAGAACTCTGCTGTTAAAGCAAGGCATTATCCTTCATTTACTTGCCATAACCTGGTTTTACAGAACATGGAATTTCTGCTCCACAATGAATACATTAAATTGGTTTTCTAGTCTTACAATGCAGAGAACAACATACCAATCCCTGGTAAATTTTCTCCCCCCAGAAGGGAAGCCACTGACAAGGATATTATTAGTTCACTTTCCGTATTTACAGCAGAGCACTATGGAACCTCAGCAGTACAGCTCAGACCCCTCTCTACCCAGCTTTCTCTCCATCAAGAGTTACAGCCATCAGTGTTCAGCCTGGAAAAGCTTTTCTTTAAACACCTCTGGTTAGAATAATACTCAGGACAGACAAGTCAGCTATTAGTCACAAAAATCTGTGGAGACTTGAGGTCACATCCGAGTGCTTGAAACAATAAGGTTTTGGAAATTGATCCCATTTCAAACAGACTTCAGCAGTGCACATTAGACAAGCAGACCAAAAAACACTGCTACAGAAACATCCATAGCTCGTAACCTGCTTATTCTCAACACACAAACCAATCACCTGCTTCTTCAGCAGTCTGGCTGCTTGGTCACAGCTAAACAGACAAGGACAGACCTAGGAAAGTGTTTGAAGTACACCTCACTGGAATCCACCATGTGCCCTCCACAGCCCTTCCTCAAACTAAAGAGTTCAGCCCTCATGTATCTTCCGGGAATCCAAAAGACTTTCAGCCTGACAAGGAACCAAGTATGAAGAGTTCAAGCTCAGCTCACTGTATGCATCTGTAAGGCAGTAACAATCCCACCCATGTTTCTTTGCAGAATGCTTTGCAACTATAAATGTAACCATGATTTCATAACCAAAATTGCTGTATTTGTAATGTGGCCTCTGGAGCCATTAATTTATCAAGAAAGAAAACATGCACTCAAGATCTTGGGAGTGCTCCTTTCCATGACTGTTTCTAAAGGCGGAGGAAAGATAAGCTGCAATGCCTAACCAAAAGGAAATTGTAGGGAATTGGTAAGCTACATCTTTACTTGAAATGTTAATCTGAAACCTGTAGAACACATTGCTGTCCAGGTTTTATCCCCAAGACATTCAAGTAGCTGAGAACTTGGCCATGCACAGCTGAAGAGAAAGTTATTGTCAGGGAAAGAGCCGATGCAACGAAAATAAAACTTTCCCAACAAAGGTATCATTTTTAACCTAAGCAAATATAATGCTTGTTTCTTCATAAACTGCTGTATCATTTCTACATAAATTGCTGCTACATCATCATTATGTTTCTCTCTCCTTCACGGATCTCACATGTTTTATATTCATATCAAAAGTCGAATCTACATCCTGCAAGTCATCAGCAATTCAGAACTACTTCAGAGTTCGTTAGACTAAATTCAGGAGGAACCAAAACAGAGTAGGCATTAAAAGCATCTTGTGAATTGCTGAGATTCCACTTTACAAATTTCTGAGTATTTTACACACTACACAGTAACTTAAAAGATTATACCTTGCAAGTTTATATGCACAAATATATGTTTGCTTTTTTAAAACACTCAGCTCATACTTTAACAAGCATCTTCAAAGAACAGGCTGACAAAACAAACAGGAATGATGTCTGTATTTTTTCAGCTACCTGTGAAGTTTACAATGCTGTAGTTGACTCGTGTGAAGTATTTCACTAGGACACAAGAATAGTCCATCGTTGCACATTTAATTATAGGTCATTTGAGGATTCTATTTTGGGTTTACAATGCTTTTCTAAAGTAACATGCCTTCTACCCTATAACAGGCTTACAAAATCCTAACTATCCAAGAAAAAAGTACCATTATCTAGAAAGCTGAGACTATCAACTTCTAAAGGCTGTTTCAGTGGATACAGAAATAGAGATGCCAGAACTTCAGGTGATTTTTCCATGTAATTGGGGTTAGTCAATTCAAATTTAACAAGACAAACAATAGTACAGGTAAGTGACCCCTATACAACACACAAAGAATGGTTGGAACTTAAAACCACTCACAAACATTGAAAGATAGGTGAACAAACAAATGTTCTACTCACAGCATCTTTGCCAGCAACTAATCACATAACCTGCTCCTTTCCCACCCTTCCACACTTATGTTTTGCTAACTCAGATGTTAATACTTTAAATTTTACTGAGACAGCGTTGCACTAGAGCATTATCCTCATGATGGTAATGACTACATCAAACAACTCAATGACCTATGGACGGTAACAACCTCAGAGATGGATTTTCAGACGACAGAGCACTGTTCCCCACTCCAGTTTTTAGATTTCTATTTTCTTCTGGCACAGCACTGCCTGGAACATTCCCAGAAATGTTGAATACATTAAAATGCAAAGTTCGGAAGTCATTAAGGTAACCAAAAGGCAAGCAAAGAAATGCACAGAGATGTGAACATTGCCTGCGTCCACTCAGCCAAAAGTAAAATCTTCCTCCATAAAAGCAAGAATCTAGCATTGTCAGATAAAAGTTCTCTTGGGGCTTCTTTGTGTTATAGTTCTCAAAGGTGTTGCAGATAGAAGCCAGAGGATCAAACAAAAACCAGACACTTCCTGTGGATAATCATGTTTTACCACAACTCGTGGTTTATTTAATACGATGCAAATGAAAGGTAAGAAACTTTAATGTTTTAAGTAAGTTTCCTGTACCTTTAGGAGATCCAGAGAGTGCAGATTTGGATTTAGTTCTGATAGGATATTTATGATGTAGATTGCCTAAAAGGAAAAACAGAGAGTTAGCATTTTGCTTCCTAAAGCTACAAAAAAGATCTTCTGTATCAATGTCTCACCACTACATGCAGTTTGCCTCATCCATTTGGATGACAAGAATTTGTCTGACCATTAAACTCTTACTGACAGACCGCTCAAAGAAACTGTTTTTTTCCAAGCAGAAATTCCAACCTGATCTAAGAATCATCTTTCCTTGCTTTTTCCCCTCAAACCCAAGTGATTTTTCTTACACAAGCAGTGCAATCTCACATAGGGCTCTTTGCAGGACTGTAAGAGTCGCTGGCCAATTTCCTTTCTGTAGTAAGGCTTCCAGTTGTGCTGAAGTTAAACCTCTTCCTAACAGCCCTAGAGATCAGCAACTGAAATCAGACCCAGACCTTAATTCACGCAGCCAAACCAAAAGCAAGCCACCAACCGGAGAAACTCTGGCAGCTATTAACTGCAAAAACCTGATACAAATTCTACCTTCTGGCTACATTTCCAGTCTAATGATTTCACTCATAAACAGGCATATAAAAAGAAATCAACCTAGTTAAAACTGTTTTAGAATAAAGCTGTTTCAGTACTGAGTATGAAACCTGTCACTGCATGGACTGCTCTAAATGGAAATCAAAATGTATTTTATTCTGCTTACAAATATAGCACAAAGTGTTTAATCCTTCTTTCCCATGACTAAAGCCAACTGCGCAAAGATGCTAGCAACATTACTACCAGTATCATGGGCAAGATTTAGTCTTGATTAAGGTTAGAACACAGACAACCAAGTTCTTGAATTTACTTCAGACATTTCAAAATCCTACAGGGAACCTTAGAGCTATAAGCAGTTATCTTGGAAGAGTCCTGAAGAACAGATGAGGACACAGCCTGGAAAAGGCAAACATGGTGCCTAATTGTTTAACAGGAGAGTGAAGAAGGAAGACGTGAGGATTACAGTCCTATCAGTTCAACTTTTCTCCTCCAAGTCTTTCTGGAGGCTTAATTAAACACCAGGAAAGTAAGGCAATAGATAATGTTCCCCAGGCAGAATCAAAACCCAAGTTGTACAGACAATTGCATGTTCTCCAGCCATCTCTGGAGGTTAAAACAGGCTCAAGAATGAGTCACTTGACCACAGCAGGAACAAGTACAAGGTTCTGGGCAGGTGCTGTCTGCAGATCAAACACAGCACAGAAAAAGCACCAACTGACACCAGTGGGGTGGGAGAAGAGCTGCAACCAACATAACACCATTACCTAACACAAGCTCTTTTAGGAAAAGTCATCAGCACACTGAGATGCAGAAATGGAAAACAACCTGAGAGATACCTGCAGAAGTCCTCTGCACTCAGCGTTACCGAGCCCTCAGCAGGAGCACTGCATCCACACAAGTACCACGCACCAAGATAGATGTGGACCCAGTTAGCAAAAACAAAGTAGGAAAAGCACAAGACACTCAGCTTTAGAAAAACATAACCTTTAAGAAAAAAGAAAGGATTTGGCCTTGTGTGTGCTGAAGAGAAGGCAGCTGGGGCCTGACAACCAACAGTCTTCAAGCACGTAAAAGGTTTCTGGAGTGGAAAGGAATAATCTGTTCTTCATGCTTAAAGTGGCAGAATTAGAGGCAAGAGGCTTAAAAGTGCATCAAGAAAATGCTTTCCGATAGTAATGGTTGCAGTAAACCATATTGCTTTGGGCGACAGAGGTGACTTCATTGTTGGCAAACTTTAAGTAATTGATAAATATCTACTTAGAAGGAGGCTGGCATACCTGACCCCGCAGAGGGATGGGCTGCTTCATTCCCTCCAGTCCCTCCTATCCCAGATTCCCATGGCTCTGAACACACTTTTGTGCACCTGACTGTAACAGCACGTTTCTGTCTTTGACCAGAGGAAGACAATGGCCTTGTTGTTATGCCAAAGGTTTGGTAAAAAGGGGCTCTCACGTGGGTCCTACCACAGAATTGCTCTGAACCCTGATAAACCACTTGAAAATACAAAAGAGACTAAATCCTCAAAGAAATATATCCTGGAGACATTCCAAAGCCACCTGGACATGTTCCTGTGTAACCTGCTCTAGGTAGCCCTGCCTTGGAAGGGGTTTTGAACTGGATGATCTCCAGAGGTCCCTCCCAACCCTGATGATTCTGTTCTATAGGTTTTATTCATTGTCAGGACCAGAATATGGAAAGGTTATAATAACTCCTAATATTCCTCAGGAGACACAGGCTCGGAAGGATGGAAGTTATGACCTTCTCATTATGCTACTTGTTACAAACATGGACATACCCCATTTAAAACCTCCTCTGCATTCATTCATGACTCAACTGCACCAAGGAGGGAGGGCTTTTTACAGAACGAGAACAGAACAGAATGGGAAACAGAACAGATACCTGATAAACCCATCAAGGTTCAAATTACAAGGACTTCATGACACCACCAACTAAAAATCATGCCATAATAACCAAGAGAAAGTTTTAGCTATAGGAAATGAGGTTTTAAATTAAGCATTGATTTCTTTCTGAAAAGTAGATTCCTCACAACGCAGTGCATCTGAACAGTTACTGACCCTTCACTCACAGAACCAGGAAGATTAATTGCTCCGCATCAACAAACTCTGTTCCCAAAGAAGGGAAGTTCATTTATTCCTATGTCACAGATGAGCAACTAGAGCACAAACCCCAACCAGGGCAAAAGGATTTAGAGATCTGAGGTGGGAGCCAGGCAGAACTGATATACCTAAACAAACACTGGAATGCACAACATTTACTCATTAATCCCTTTGTCACCTGTATTTTTACACTGCTGTAGCTGTATTGCCACTCAGGATCAAGCAACCCTCATCTGAGCATCACGACAGCGCTTGTCTGCCACGCAGGAACAATCTGCTGAGCTGGTCCGTCAGAGGCCAGCCCCCCCCCAGCTCAAATCAGAATTTACAGCCATGGCAAAGACAGACCCTCTATTCAGCAGCAACAGTTTCACCTGTTGTCTGCAGGCTGGGGAATACTACAGAGCATTCATCACCCACATAAAGGATTGGGTAGAGATTCCCTCTCCCCTCCCTTTTTAAAAGGGGTTTTAAATAATTCAAATGTGGTGGCTGAGTCTCTTTTGTCCCACTCTGACCATTTTGGAGCATGAAGAACAGATTTCCACAAATCCTAGGCAGCTTGTGGAGATGGTTTCTTTCCTAATATACCTTCCAAACCCCCCATCAGTGGTAGCTTTGTGATATATAGCGTTAAATTGTAAAGTGTTTGACTGCTACAACAGTGTTTAAGAACATCATCAAACTATTTACATTTGGAAAGACTGAATAAATAGTCACTACCAACCCAGAGAAAAAGACTACAGATCTTACAGACTTGAGGCTATTTACACATAAAGCACCAGCTGAATAATGCTTTCTTCCTAGAGAAATCTTTTTGTACAATATTTGGGCAAGACAAGGTACACCTCAAAGGCAACAGCCACTGTAGGTACAGATGATCTTTTCAAGTACTGGTAAGATTAATTTCGAAGGGTGGAAACACTAAATATTAAGCAAATGAATTGGGGAGCTAAGACATTATTAATACAAACAGGTAATGAAAAGCTAACATTTGAAAGTAAAATCTGAAGGGAAAGAGGGAACTAACAGATACACACACAAAACAGCTCCAAACATGATGCAAACTATGAAACCAGAAAGTGATAAGTCAATCATGAATAAAGATAAAGGCTTCAGTGTTTACTTCGAGCTGAATTAGTTACTACTGTGACAACATACTTCATGAGTTAAGGTTTATTCCTGCTGCAGAACAGGTCACAAAGCCACAGCTACTGCTC
Source organism: Pezoporus wallicus (assembly GCF_028554395.1). Lineage (NCBI taxonomy): Eukaryota > Metazoa > Chordata > Aves > Psittaciformes > Psittacidae > Pezoporus > Pezoporus wallicus. Next base: position 2,396,964 of record NW_026636792.1, read on the forward strand.
ACAGCTACCAGGGCAATGAGTGCATGGATCAACTCTATTGTTGCAGTTGCATCTTCAAGAATCCCAATAAAATCATCGACCCCTTGGCAAGGGCTCTAGCCAAAGCAATTCCATCCGTTTTGAAAGTTCCTATATCCTCCAACAAAGTTACTGTTCTTCAGCAAGGCGCGAGAGGCAGATTTTAGTTTTGCTCTGCCTGTGCAGTTAAATCACCTCAAATGTATTTCAACCTATGAGCACTTTAATTTTGCCACAAAGCACCTAATACTGATACTGAAAGGATAATTAGTGATAAATGGCATGGAAAATGTCAAACAAAGGAAAAGTGGCTGCTTACAATAATAATAAAAGAAGCATATCTGGCATGGATCCTTTAAAGCCAGTTTTGAGGTGAGATTCTGAGGCAACACCAGAAAATCAAAAATACAGTAAAACATTCAACCCGCTGGCCCTTTAAATTTTCACCTCTTTAAGCGTGACCATAGATTTGTCACCTACATGAGATGATGGGCAGATAAACCAGAGATCACTTCACTACCTCACAGCTACAGCTGCAGCATTAAAGCTCAAGTTTGATGGTCAGTGGTATTAAAGAAAAATACATTTAGGGCCGTTGGAGCACGGGAACAACAGAGCACACTTGCATGGTCTGGCTGGAAGACTTTATAAATCTACTGTTCCGAAAGCAGACAAAGGACTTCATTCAGATATTTTATTGCGCTGCTATACATACACCTAGCCTTCATTTACATTCCAGATGATGCTCCTCCCAGGGTTGCCTTAAACCGATGAATACACCAGAGAACTGGCTGTCAACATGACCGGCTGTAGTATCACCTACACGGATAACCCAACCACACCAATCCCTGTATACCCCCTCTAGGACAGGCAGAAGCAGTGGAAAGATTTAAAAGGAACTTGTTGCTGCTCCATCTCCTGAAAAACTCGTGTTGTGCTCAAAAAACCGTGCCAAGTGAGCCCTGTGCAGCAATGGCTGCCGAGCCCAGTGGGCAACAAGGAGAAAGTGGGATGATGCCAGTGTTCAGAAAGCAAGCTAAGGCTGCTAATGCCAGCTGTCTCAGTGTTTGCACTGTAAGCTGTGCAGGGTGGGGGTGTCTCCTGCTGTTGTCACCGTACCTACACCTCTCATCGGAACAGTCAGACAGCTCAGCCGCGGGAGTTTTGCTACCAAAATCATGTGCCTCGAGACTCCGCAGCCTGGCACTTGTCACCCGCGCCGGGCAGCCTGGAGAAGCAGGACGGCTGCAGCCACCTTCTCGCGGGGTTCAGAGAGCCTGACCCAGCTCTGCGGGCACCAACCCCTGCTCCTGCGGGGCCGGAGCCGCCACTGTCACCCTCCGAGCTGAAACGGGCACACCGGGCAGAGCAGGACTGCCGGCACCACCTGCCCGGGGCACCGGCTACATCCCCTGCCCCGTCCCACAGCGCCCGAGGGGCCCACACCGCCGTCGTCACCCCCCTCGCCGGGGCCGGCCCCGCCACCTGCGGCCCCCTCCACTCGCCCCAGGGGCCGGGGCCGCCGCGGCCGCTCGGACTCGGATGGCGGGCGGGGACCCGCGCTGCCCCCACTAGCGGCCCCATCGAGGCTCAGCGGGGCCGGCCCCGCGGCTCCCCCGCCGCGACCTGCCCCGCTCCCCCCGCGCCGGGCCCCGCCGGCCGAAGGGGACAGGGCCGGGGGCTGCCCCGCCACCCCCCCCCCTCCTCCCCCAGGAGATGGGCAAAGCCCCGGGCGGGGCCGGAGCGGCGGCGGGAGGGGCGGAGCGGGGCGGGGGGGGCAGGTCTCCCTCTCTCCGCGGGGCTGCCCCCTCCCCACAGCCCCGCCGGCTCGGCTCGGCTCGGCCCCCGCTAGGCCCCACCGCCGCCACCCCCCGCCCCGCCGCCTCGGCGCCCGGGCCGGCGGGCGGTGCGGGCCAGCGGGCGGCTCAGTCCATGGGCCGGGTCCCGGGGGGGGGGGGGGGGGGGGGGGGGGGCCGGGGGCGACCGCGGCAGCGGAGGGAGGCGGCGGGCACAGGGCAAACACTAAAGAGAATGAGCGGGGCCAGCTCCGGCCGGGGAGGAAGTGACGGCACCGCGGCGGGGGGACTACAGCTCCCGGCGTGCCCCGCGCGGCGCCCGCCTGCCTGCCAAGATGGAGGCGCAGGGCAGCAGGGGCCCGGCCGCTGCACGGGGCCGGCACCCGCGGTTCCTCCGCGGGCCCTTCAGTGCAGGGCGGCGGGGGCGAGGCCCCGAGGGAGCGGAGCCCGGTTCGGGGCAAGCGGAGGGCGGTGGGGCCGCGGAGCTGCTCCGTGCGCCTCGGCTGTGCTCCGAGAAAGCAGAGGCGCGTTCTGGTGGCAGCGCCGCGCTCGTGGGAAGGGTCTGAAGCGGAGGGAGCGCAGGACGGGGCCGGTCCCCGGGCAGCGGGATGAGGAGAGGGGAAGGCGGAGGGCAGCACAGGAGCGCTCGGGTTCAGCGCCGGGGGAAGCCGTTTCCAGATGTGTTAATGGCGACCGGCGGCAGGGAGGGGGGGTTTAAACGAGCGCTCAACTTCAAGCTCTGCTTCTGAATCTAAGGAGTGTACGTGAAAGGTAACGCTGGTTGCTTGGACCCTGCGCACGGCTTTAGGTTGCCCCCCCCATCTATCCCCTGTTTCCCAAAGTCCCCCAACAAGTGCCACCACCGCAACCATGGGATTGTTCCTGCTGGACTCGAAATCAAGTCCCTGGAGTGAATCCATGTACATCAGTTGAGTCAAAGCCAAGATATAAATGTGTATTTTACATTAAGAAAGCAGAAGTTCCAGCATGTAATTCCTAATAATTGTAGACTTGCACAAAACGAGCCTTCAAATGCTGTTACATTGCCTCAGACACCACAGCTGGAGAGAAAACTGGAGACTACATTAACAGTAGTGTGCAGCTGTGCTGTTCACCTCTGACACAGCGGGAAGTTTCCCTTCCTGGGTCACTGGAACAATGGGAATGCCCTACGAGCTTTAAATAAATGGCATCATTAATTGCTTTAACGTTAAAAAGCATTAAGTGTATTAAAGACGACGCTTTTCCAGTGTGGTTTCTTAAAGCAATACAACTGCTTTACTGCAAAGCAGCAGACCAAAATCACAGTGCAGCATTCACCAGGCCCCTGGGGCGCTGGAATAACTCAGTCCCTTCTGTCAGGAAAAGATACTATGAGAACGTTTTGGTTTAGAAATACTTTATCTTTCTTAATAGGTAAAAATACATTTGAAGTCACAAGGGTGCATTTAAACCCTATGGTATCATTAAACTGCACGTCGGTAATTTCTGGCATTGTTCAGCAAAACAAAGTGGCCTTCAGCCTACATTTTACTGACCCAACACATGGAACTTAATGCTACAGAAAACACAAAAGCCTCCAGTTGGTGCAGAGAATCACAGACAGTGTTTCAGCAAACCCAATCAGAAATAAAACCCAATACACCTAAAGCTCCATATCCACTTCTGTACTTAACACCGATATGGATTCCAAAGATACCATAAAGAAAATACATCATACACTTAAAATCAATTGACAATAGAGCATTTAGAAGACATTCTCCAGTATATAAGTATATAGATATATAACCCATATCACATTTAAACACCTATTCAAATGTTCGTGTGGTCTGTTGCATAACAGTATGTGCTGTTTGATGCTTTGAGTATTCCAAGCCAGCAACAGTTATATTTCAGAAGGAAATGCAACTTCAACTGTTGTGTAACGGTTCCTATAACAGCTTCACGCTGTCTGTAACAGAAACATGGGTGCAGGTTTTGTGCTGAAAGTTCAATGGAGACAGGGAAGTACAAAGCTCACTTTCTGTTCCCAGATTGAGTTACATTAAAACTTCAAGATTTATGTTCTCTGGAACTTCTGGGGTAGTGTAAAATCCACAGGATTGGGATAAAAACGCATCTGCAGCCAGATTACAAAGTTGAACATAATTTAAACAAACACATACGGAATTCAGAAGTCCAAGGAACACCTGGCATAGAACCTCAAATACCCACATTTGTCCTTTCATTTGAAGGATATTTGCTCCTCTATTACATGTATGATTATTAGGTATTCAAAAATGTCACAAAAGATTCTTCACTCTTTATGCAGCAGCTTAAACAAGGACAGAGACTTATTTCTAGCTAACAATTAGTAAAATATTTGGGACTTTCATTGTCTTTTACGCAGCAGTCTGCAATTACACTGTTTTCAGCTGTTCATGTAGCAATCTGCTCTTTGTTATTGATACATTTTCTTTGTGAAATACTCATTTCAAAATACCCCTATATGAGGCACAAAACCAATGTGAATTTCTCTTCACAGCTTTTGAAAATAGCAACTTTTTACTAAGAAGCTAAATATAGGAACTAGCTGTGCTAAACCCCATTTTGCTTTTCTGACACATTACTCACTTGTAACAAAATATTTTTTACCTTCAATTAAGATTTATTACTTTATTAAAGCATTTTCTTTTATGCTCATCTTGAATACAATACAGGAAGTCCAGCATAAGCTTTGACTTCATGTGAGTTAGATTATTGACAAGTTTTAAGCCTGTAGTCACTTTGCAACTAGCTGTCAATGGAAGAACTGAGCCTTTCATGTACCAGGTGGTACCTGCTGTTACAGCCCACATTCCCCAGGAACACCTCAGATTTCCTCTAACTTATATTAAAGGCAATAATGATTTCATTTAAATAAGTAAGGGCAGAAAGCAAAGGGAAAACAGAGCATTTATCCTACTGTGAGGGCTGGTGAGTTTATAGGTGGATTTGAATTTCCAGAGAGAGCTCATGCCTGGAGCATGTCTCTGGCAGTTCACAACTGCACAATTCTACAAGCAAACACCTGAAACAGGAGATGCTTCGGTGATACTTCTGCTGAGGGCTAAAAGCGCGTTATGATTCTCCTCAGCTTTAATTTATTGATGGAATCAGCAATACAGGTAACAGGTATTGAGCACTCCTGCTGGTCCTACGAAGAAAGGATTAAGCTGTTCTAAGACAAATGTTAAGGTTTGACACTGGGGAGCTTTGGCACAAGAGAAGTAGCGGGCATCGTGGAGCACGGGGTGTAGCTATATCCAAACTAGCTTTCCATGCAGCACTGCACACAGTCTGGCAGAGTCAGCTCTGTTTGTCAGGTGAAACAATTTACTCCCCCAAATACAGCTGGATGCTGACATCCCCATACTGCTACAGCCAAGCTGGTTTTGTTATCCAAGCTCATGCAGGTGCACGGATCCCACGCTCCAACCTTCTTCCAGAGTTTTGTCAAAATGTTTTCCAAGTGATTCACCAGCATTTGTGACAGTTTGAAGCGTGCAGGGTTGGGACTGACAAAGGGAATGACACCCCTTTGCTGTACAAGGATGGGTGAACGTCAGAGAAAGGTGTAACTGAATGAACTGTAAACAAAGATTGCTGTGACCAGCCAGAATCTCACATCATGCCTTACGGCTAACTCGTGCTGGTTACAGCAGAGACATGCTCTGACAGCTTCAATCTGGCCTACCCCCACTTCTTGACAGTATTACAGCTCTCAGAAAGGCTGCTCCTGTTGGAAAGGTGATGGAATGAGTACAGAAATACACACCACAATCAAAGATGCACAGCCCAATAGAAGAGCCTAAAGAAGATCAAGGTGTCTGAAAGCAGAAGTCAGCTGAGAGAGGGTGCTTTGGCCTCCTCAGAGAATTTTCAGAATGAGATGTCTGACTCACTGAGAGGATGACCCCCATCTTAGCACATACTTGTATGAAGAAACAGGAAAATAGAACTCTACTTCAGTATGTGCTGCCACCGCTGTCATACAATGGCCCAATTACAACCCAAGAAAACAAGAATATGATTGGTCTTGAGGGTGGTGGTGACCATCGTCCCCTCACCTTAAACCAGCAATAAGGTATTTCTTCTGCTACAAAAAGCCTGAGGACATTATTTAGAAGCTGACAACCACAAGGCAGTCAGTAGGCCCCAGAAAAGGAGAGCAGATTATAGATAAGAGTTCTGTGGTGTCAGAAGATCTCACAACACGTGTCCCTTTGCCCATTTCATACTCAGAAAGGAGTGAGTAATCTTATTCCCCCTGCATTTGAATAACCTATTAAAGTTGCAAGGGAGAATTGGCTACTTATTTTCAGAAGAGTTTCAGAAGATCTCAGGCTAACATTGCATTAGATGCTCCCAAGTCCTCAGAAGATCCACTGACACCAGGTTGTTCCTAGCTTAAGCTTTCTGAAGCAACTGGCATTTGCCCAACTGTTTAACAAGGAATACACTGAAGGGTGGCCTAGAGAAGTTCAACAATCTGCAAGAACACTGTTAAGACATTACTTGCATCAGTTCCCACTAAAATTAACAGATCAATGTAGTTGGAACTGTGTTGCCTTCTGAATCTTGAGAATGGGAGGTATCAGAAGCAGCAGTAAGGTCTCCACCTAAACAAAGGTGAGGGCACTGCCAGTACCATTTACCTGTACCATGAAGCAGGGATACACCTGCTTGTCTGCACTACACTTGAAAAGTTCATTTCCCCGCAAGCGTCAGTGCTCTGCAGAAACACTTGCACGCCTTATGAAATGTGCAGAACACGTCAGGACTAAACAACATGTCACTAATAGTGCCACAGCCACATCCACAAAGTCCAAGTTACTTTGAGTGGACTAAAGGGCAAGTATGCCACTGGTATCTGTTGATCTGAAGTCACTTAGGCACTTACTCACACGGAATGTCTGTCCAACAACAAAAAGTCACACGTTGCAGAAGTGCAAGATCGTGAACACCGAGATTCACCAATATGTTTCCATTCAGAAGAGCCAATTTTTCTCTGGCTGCCTTTCAAAAAGGTTCTGGCTTGTTGCTGTAAATCCTGTCCAGTTCCAGCTATGTTGGTACTGGTAAGATAAGAAACATCTGTTAACTTGCATATCTCAGCAACCTGACCCCTAAAGGAATCTTAGAACTGCAGAACTAAAATGGTCTAATACAAACCCCTTGATATTGCATCATGCTCAAGAACCCATTTCAGCACAAGGTTGTCTAGCACACATGCATAATAGGCTGCCTGCTTGAAGAGATGCAAGGGTAGCATGTCACAGCACTGCTACACGACCACCAGTACCAATTTAATTCTGGTTCTTTGAGGCTGAGAGGAAAACGAGGTCTGCAAGTTCTCTGCAGAATCGTTCTCCCTGTTATCCAAGGAAGAAGACAGAGCTGCAGAGCAGATTCCTGAGTATCCTTTCAGCTTGCAGGTTTTAAATGACCACAGCTCAATTAACATTGACATTGGAGGTAGGCATTCAGTTCCTTGCAAATGTCACACATCTCTCATGTGGTTTCAGCCTGTCTATTGAAATTTATTCCACAAGGCGCTTCGGCAAACTTGTAACACACATCACAGTCTCTCTCATCAGCATTAAGGCAGATGCTTTTCTGATCACCACTGTATTATTTCACTCCTGAGAACTGCTTTCATTTCACACCTAGGAACAAAGAGGGTCTTACACTGCATGACAGACCAGATTAAAGAAAACCTGTTGACACTGACTCATTCAATCCATAATTAGGCACTTAGTAATTTAAATCCATTGTCTAACAAGCAACTAATTTGTGATATATAAGGAGAAATGGCCAGCGTGTGCTCTCACATGGCAGCCACAGATACTAAGAATGAACACTCGATTCTGCCCTCTGTTTTCACCCTCAGTAATTTCAGTGACATTCTTGATAGAAGGCCTGGCTTCAACAGGCATTTTAACTACAGAAAACCAGTCCTGATTCAAGTCATCTGCAGCATTTCTGTGGACAAGTAACTAAAATCTGTCACATAGGACATGGCTTAATATGACACTAACTCTGAGACTTCACTCTTATTCAGGAATTTTTCAGTCTATAATTACATCTATTTATACCCCTGCAGTACCAGTGCTCTAAAAGCCTGTGTGGTCTAGTAGCTTGCTGCCCCAGCCACATGAGAACACAGTGAGGCTCAGGCATTTAGTCACTTAAATAGCTGTAACTGCAAGGTAAACTGTTGCATTAGAATTCAAGGCTACCAAAGCTAATCCATATATTTATGAGGAGGCAGGGAGAACTTCTAAGTTAAGTTTAACTCTAAGATCACTGCTTTAATACATCACCAAAAATCCACCTGGAGACTGATATCCACTCTAAGAGGGTGTATTTGCTTTTACTGCACTCCACTGACTTATCTTGTTCAAAAGAGAAGGGGTGCACCTGTTGGTGAACATCAAGAGTGATAATAACTTTGGATCTTCTGCCAAAGTTTAAGATTTGCTCCATATGATCCTACAATGTACTTAAACTATTACTTAATGGATTAAGGAAAATCCTCACAGTCCCACTGTCTTATATTCTATCCTAAGTTTAAAACATCAGCTTCTCTTTTTAAACCAACTACATTCTTCTGAAACAGTAAGCGCACAGTGACAGGCATTTTAAACAAGTACTTCTTATTTATTCACAATTTAGATAAAGTTTAAGGAAAGACAAAAGAAATACAAAGGACAACATCAAAATGAAAAGGAATTTTAGTGACCAAAGTGAGTTTCTACAGCCAGTGCTCTCCATACACTGCAAAATGTTATCCAAACACTGCAGATTGCAAACAAATCCCATAACAAACCACTATGACTATTCCCTTCAAAATTAAACTGGGAATGAAAGTTAGCCACCTTTCATCTATGAGTACACAAACCACCACATTCTTTCCATTTCAGCTTAAAGCCACATTTGTCTTGTACAAGATGGATTCTGCAATACATTTTCAAGTAGCATTTTTCATTATGTCTGAGCTCTGCTATAAAAAAAAGTCAGTATCAACCTTCTGTATAACAAAACCGCTTTTGATCTTGCTTGTGGAATATATGTGCAACTCAGAGCAGCGTCACACTTGCAGCTTGGAGGTATCCCTGGAGATACTGCAACGCTTCTGCATTCAGACTAGTACTCAGCATTGATGGAACCTTAAAACATACGACAGAGCAGAAGTGTCAATGTGTGTATACATTAAACTACTGCTACAGCCTGTTAATCTGTGTCAACATACGGTATGAAGTCAAGCGACATTCTGAGAGCAGCAGTTTTTCACTGTGAAAGCGGTTGCTGGAATTACAATTCCTGATGCTGACAGTTTTATGTACTACTTAGCTGAATCAAATCCAAACGAAGAGTAAAGAACACCTTCAGTTATTAAAGCAGGTATTTGGATCAAGCAAACATCAGATGTCTCTGGCAATCTTTACTTACCAAAATCTTGAACAAAACAAAGATGCCTCCGGTTAAAACAGTTAACTGCAAACTGAAATGGTTTAACTGAATATGAGCTGCCCAGAATGTCCCAAGTACATACAGTTGAACTGGAGAGAAGTCTTAGTTATGTAAAAGCAGACCAATTTTCATTTAAGGAATGGCATATTTAACCTTATTGCTAAATTAGGTAAAGTGAAAATACTGCCTAAGGTTACTAGGGAAAAAACCTTACAAAAGCTACATTCCTGTACAGAGTAAGAGAGAGCAACACCTTGCATTCTGGTTATGATGTACTTCATTTTGGTGATTATCAGGCATCAGCAAGAGAAACCCATTATCAAAAAGACATTTTTTCTCTGTAAAATTCAGCATTAGCATGCATGTATAGAAGTTACCTACCCTGCCTGGGCACGCCGTAGACAGTTTGTGGAGAGACTGTGCCAGATGGATTCTAGGATTGTTCACCATTTGACCTACAGGATCGTGTTCTTTTTTTCCAGCAAAGGCTAGCTGAGAGAATGCAGTCTGATATCCTGGAGTATCTTCAATGTCAATGAAGTGTTCTTCATCAGGAATAGTGTCATCCTCAGGCAGTTCAAAGAGGCCAATGAGGGCCTGCAGCAAAGGAGTCCTTCATGGGAAGAGGGTAGGATAAAATTAGAGTGCTTAAAATACATTAGGACAGCAGGTATTTTACAAGAATGTTCAAATTACTTGGAACCCAGTACAATATAGCCCTTGCAGGTACTTGCTTAGCTAAAGCAACTGTAAGCTAAGCTAGAAGCATTGTGAATCTGTGTATTTTACAGGTGTCATGTAGGCCCCTACTGAAAGCATCAACAACGTATTTATTTATCAGGTTCAACTGTCACGAAGGATACCTAAAAAATTACTTTCCAGATGATATCTTTTCTCTTAGTACATTAAAAAATAAAGTTCCATTTCAGGGATGCAATTACTGTCACTAAATTCTGGCTGCCTGACATCCCAGACAGCCACACAGTATTTCCAGAGAGCTTTCCAGAAAATTCTGCTTTCAAGCTAAGATCTTGCTGTGCCTCTGTCAGGTCTCTTGACCAGTAGAACAGGAAGCAGTATGAAAAGCCTGAAACTCAGCCTCAGAACAACAGCAGGGGTGAATACATCACAGTGGAGTTTATTTGAAGAACTTATTTTGATGCTAGCTTACATTTTCAAAACCTCAAACAGCCTCAACTAACAGAACGCGAAGAAGTGCTCTACATACCACAGCTTGGTGTACTCGGTGTCCATCATAGCAGGACATTCTGTTAGTATTTTTGTAATGCCAACAGCACAGATTTTCTTTTCAACTTGCCCAGAAACTTTCTGGATTTCAGGAATTATAATTTTATCCAAAACCATTCCAAACATCCTATTGTGACATCAAAAAGAAAAAGTATTACGAAGCCTTATCAGTCATATGGTGAAAAAGAAAACCAGAAACAAGATGAATCCCTAGGGAAAAGGGAAAACCAGGTCATTTAAGATGCTGCCCTGTGGCAGTGGATGCCTAGTAGAAATTTGAGCATAGAAACTTTCCACAAAGGGAAAGGAATAGAGCCATGACTCTGCTGTTTGTAACTTGCTTAGGAGATTAATATCTTGAACTATTAACGAGGATCTATGGGCACCAAATCAGAAAGAAACATTGCAAGACAACCACACTAGAAGCAGCATTTTGTCAGTCAAATTAGCGACATACAGTTTGCAATTTTATCTGAGAACTCTTCCCTACTGTAACAGATAAAAATTACACAGCAGACTTGAATTAAAAAGATACTCATACTAACTTTGGCTGTATGCCATCAAATATCTCCTGCAGAGCCAATGCCCCGTATTTTATGCAGTATAAGTTAATGAAGACTAGGAAACCTGTAACAAGAGAAAAGTCAAATTAAAACTCAAAAGCAAAGAACCAGCTTTAGAGTAAGCAGCAAAATACACTCAAGTTTTTCAAGAGGACAGAAAGGGCAGTCTTTAGAAATGTTTGGTTTCACTGAAGTACATTAACTTGCTACCTTGAAACCTGTTTAAAAATTATTGATCTCTTCACATACTGCAAGACAACTAAGTCAAGATTCAGTCTTTTTTCCCCTTAGAGCCATTATAAAGCATTAGGAAAGCCATTTACAATTTTGACCAAAAGAACTCAACACTTTCAGCCAGAAACATAATGCAATGCAATTTTTCAGATCAGTTGTGAATCGCTTCGCTTGGCTTTTGTACCAGAGCGCAGATGCAATGCATTAATAGCACCACTTAAATTCTGTTTGTGGAAGACCATTAAAAGCAATCCTATCATTCTCACTGCTATCAGGTGGCATTAAGTAATAGACATTGTGTAATTTGTGTAGTGATAGTATCATTACATTAATCAGTATGACAATAGTTTTCTTGTTAGAGCTGGAATAACCAGTATATGTATTTCAATCACTCATCCCAGCTTTGCTAGCTTAATATAAAACCTTATCATAACTTAAGCAATATTAAGGTAGGATGACACGAATGGATAAAGTACTTAACAGTAATAGCACACAACTATACATGACAAAAGAAGTCTGGTCAATACGACTATACGACTGTGTTATGTGAGAATCTGCTGGTATTAGTGGAAGATTAAAATGGGAACTATCAGAAAATTGATGATACCACAGAGTAAGAAAGTAAGAGGAAACCAGAAGTCTTTTCCCATATTTTAGTTCCTTTCCTTCAGTTTTCATAAAATAAGCGTCACCTGCTGTGGCAACTGCCCTATATGCCACCCTTGATTATACAAGTAAGCTGAACCAAGTCACTGATGTTAGGAGTCACTAGTATCCCTCCATCTACATAGTCACAGGACACAACAGGATACTTCTTGAGTACTGCATGTTCTAAACTGCTGAAGCTTTTCATATAGCAAGGAACTTACTTTTAATAAATTTTGTTGTTTTGGAATTTTGAAGTCTTTGGAATAGTAGAATGAAGATCTGCTTCCTGTACTGGTCAACTGATTCACTGGAAATTTAAAAGAATAGTTATTCAATTCATACTAGGATTTAACTAATGTCACTTCACAGAAAACATGCATACAATTGAACAAATCCGTTTTACTGATGAGTCATTTTTCAGCTGTTAAACACTAACCATGAATTGTACAAACACACCATACATTAAACTCTGCAGAAATTAGTTTTCAATGTAATTTCAACTCATACTTACGGAGGCATGTGCTCTATGATACTGTTTAGGAGATAGAATCCTTGATGGTCATTAGCTTTAGAAGCAATCAACTTCTGGAACACACCTAACAATCCAGGCTGTAAACAAAGCAAATATAAAACTATGCAACAGTTCTTCATATGTGATCTATCAGAAAGTTGGCCTTTGCCATCTAAGACATACACCAAGGCAAAAGCTTTCATAACCTAAACCAGGACTTTGTTTCTGCAGTTAAGGACACGAGAGACAGGTTTCTACCAGGACCAAGTGATGCTGCTTTCAGCATTAAGATTAACTTTGAACAAATGAACACCAAAGCCAGTTTGAGTACACACGTCTGCTTCATCAGTGGCATGGTCTAATCAAGTCTGACTATAGCAGATCATGCAGCAGAAATAACAGAAGTATGCAGAATAAATCTCCCACTGAATTCACTAATCCCCAGATCTCCCAACATTCTGGCTCCTCTTCACTCACTCAAGACTGTCCTGAACAGAACTTCTGCGAGCTTTCCTGATACACAGCCCAACATGAGGCAAATGAGATGGGAAACTGTGGAAACCTACCTGCTTGTAAAAACTACGTGCAGGAATATTACATCTTACTTGGCAAAAGCACCATAGTCCAGAATTTACCTCATCCACATAACGAAAAAGCATCCAAAAAAGCCTGCATGCATAGTGGGTTTTTTTTATTTCCATGCAAGCACCATTCATTTAAAGTACAAGCACAAATTCTGCACAAATCCAGCTAGTCACTAAAGGAAATAGTTCCTCATAATTTTAAATCTTAAATCAACATGTGACTAAATCAGTCCAACTTACAATTTTGTCAGCAGCAGCACTCGCTATTGTATTGGCACCCCGCTCTAAATAAGCCTGCAGGAGTCGGACCAAAGGAGGAATGTTTCCTGTCCTTTCCCATAATACTGGCTGAAGTAGATGAGGAAATAATGCCATATAGGATGTTGGGATTTCATTTTTATGCATTTCTAGAAGTAGGGACATCACTTGAAACACATATGGAATGAACTCTGGAAAAGAAATTATGACATTTACAAATTCAGCAAATAAGGTCACTGTCAATTCCTGGGAACCACAGATCTATTGACCGAAATGACAGTTTTATGATATTAACACACAGATTTCAACAAATAAAACCCTGGGGGAATGTATCACTTCCCAATTATAAACATTCCCCAAATTTGCAAGCATTGTATATATACGATTTCTATTTCCTCTATTTGCTAATGTTTCAGCAGAACATGGAAAACAAACTACTAGAAATAAGGCAATATAATTAAGAATAACAAAAAGTTTGGGAGCAGTGATTGTTAAGTATTTTTAAAGTAGTCTGCTTTAAGAAGTTAATACAGTTGATACACCCTATGGAACAACCCAGATGCTTCCTAGAAGTGGCTGTGAACATGCTGTGTTCTCACTTGAATTTCCTGTGTTACAGAAAATCTGAGGTAAATCATAGCAATCAATTATAGCAGAGAGAGAGCACAAGCACTTACTGATTTTAATTTACCTTGCACATCATTCTGTAGAATCTCAGTGAAAACCATAAACAAAGCCTCTTCAAAGCTTCCAACTGCATCAGGGTTTGCTTTGCATGTTATCCTTATCGACAAGCATATTGACTCAAACATGTAATGGTTAAAGTGAGGTTTGCTTGGATTCTAAAAACAAGTCATAAAAAGAAATCAACCCAAACTTGCAGCCAAGTCATTTATTTCACAAAATACATTTTTCACTTCAACTGAGTTAGCAATTACGAATAAGGATACTTATGACTTATTAATATGCTAATGACATTAACTGCATAAAAGCAAACAAAAACCTTTACAGCATAAAGGAAGGGTGTGTTTTATAAATATTTTAAAGATACCAAGTGTTTGTCAGAAGCTCAACATAAACTGGCAAGCACATAAAGTATCACAACACAAAACCTGAAAAGTTATTTCTCAGTCCTGTGTCTCGTCAAACCTTTGTTGAACACTTCTTACATGCTGCAGTGAGGTTTAATACGTACACAGAAGGGTTCTCGATAGTTGATATTCTAAAGCATTCCCTAACATCAACATTGAAGATTATGAGTCCAGTCTGAACAAAACTCTAAACTAAGAATTTTACCCACCAAAAGTAGGAGGGCAATTTATTTAATTTAATGCCACATTTCAGTGCCTAAATTTAGTATTCAGCTCAGAAGCTTCATGGACAAAGGAAAAAGGAGCTGTGAGAATGACAGATCATTGTAATGGTGACCTCTGCACAAGCAAACATTCATGCTAGATTTCATATGAAAAGGATTTCATATGCTGTTTCCAAATTTCAGATGAGCAAGGGAAGAATGATTTGAAAGTATGTCCCAGAAGAAAGACAGTACTTCACTGGAAGGCTGCTTTAACTCATTTTAGCCAGAAAATACTGAACAGTATTCTAAGAGAACACAAACAACAAGGTATACATAAGTCTTTAGAAAGACTGCTCTAAAAGTTAAAAAGTGAACATTTTGCTCAGCCTGTTTCTTTACCTTACTGACAGCCAGCAGTTTCTGTGTAAGCTGTGTGATGACAGAAGGGATGTATGGAATTATTGTTTCTTGTAGCAGAGAAAAACTCCTCATGATGGCTGCAAATAAATCGACAGTATTACCTTCTGGAAGACAAACATACACTTCTGCCATCCATCATATGCCTAAATCCTTTCCCTTTTACTATTAAACTGAATCCCAAGGAATTAGGTACAATACAAAAGAGCACTTGCTGCAAGAACAATCAATCTGTAACCATGACAAAGGATAAAGCAAAACCTCATTATCCCCATTCTACAGACAGAGCATAGAAGATTAACCGACTTTGCACAGACCATCATTTATCTTGGGCAAGTATCAAATCTTGGCATACTATTAGCCATAACTCACTTGGATCTCCTACTGACGCTGCTCAGGTAGCTGTACTGACTACAGAGAATACCATTTGAGAAACAATTTGCCACAACACTGTTATGTTTAGTGTTTCACCTTGGTACCATAAATTCAGTCAGAGACAACTTAATACAGGCTGGTAAATAATGGTAGGCTGCGCAAAACTCTTCAGCATGTTTGGATAAATTAGGTTTTTCAAAGAAAAATCTCAGCAGCATGTAACTATAAGCCTTGACCTCAAGTTAACAAAAGTTACTCTTATATTGCAGACCACAAAGCATTTACCTTTCATAATGTATTCATTTTCAGATGAGCCAGGAAGTGTCAGCGCTTTAAAAAGGTTTGTTAATAGCACTTCCACAAATGGTGCCATTTCTGCAGCTGTAATGCTGTTAAGTAAAGCACAGCTCTTTAATGATGAAAGATATCCACAAACTTCAAGCATTTTACAATACTGTAATACTAAGAAATAAAAGATCCCCTATAGATATTTCTCTGTTCTTATGGACAAAACCTGTGTAGCAGTGAACTTATTTCTACTTGAAAACTTACAGGGTAGTATTATTTGTCCCCCTCATGGTAAACAGTCTTTCAAGAGCATGGGCTGCGTAAGTATGGACCACAATACTTTCTGCTTGAAGGTGATTGATTAAGAGAGGAATAGATATTAACAGTTGTTCTTTAGGTACCTACAAAAATATAGCAACAAATTATACATGTGTTACATAAAACTACAGATGGTTCAACACTAGAGCATAACCACACTGAGCTCATCAGCTGCAAACTGAAAGCTTGGCAAAGGAAGAAATCTTAGGAGGCTCCTCCAGTTGCTAAATTGCACCTTGACAACCAAGAGGTACCTATTTCTGTCATTGCCTGCATACTTCCCCCGAACATTAATGTTACATTTGTTCAATAGTAAATGCATATACTGCAAATGTGTATTTCTTTTTCCATTTTACTGTAACAGGCAATTAAAAAAAATACCAAGCTTAAAAGAAACCCAACCAACTACAGATATTTCACAGGAGATGAATAAAGGTAATCTACCATGTAAAATTACATTTTCATTACTGCATCTCACAAATCAGAAAAGCACAAAGTTGCTGTGCTCTGTTTAACAACCACTGCAATGATACGAGCAATCAAGTATATTTAGACTAACATTCACTTGGAAAAGCCTGAGTGTCACAGAACTGAGCACGCTAAGATAAGATGTTCAGTGCTCTCACAGCATATGGAGAGCATACAGACTACATGTTAACTGGATATTTATAACAATATCATTCACTTTCAAAACTAAAAATGCAGCTTGAAGTGTTATATATGACTGTGAAACACCTGTTGAGTTAACATATGGCCAAGTAAGATAAATTAGGCTTGGCAAGTATAAAGTAACAAAACTACAGTATGTTTTTTCCATAAGAGTAAAGGAGAAACTTACTTGGTTTCTAAAAATCATGATATATTTGATACCATCTGCTTTTAGCACAGGGAATTCATTCACTGCAATAGAAAAATACAAGAATTGTGTTGACACTTTTCATATATATGTGCCTACTGAACATATATATAGAGATGACATTAAGGCATGATTTTACTTTTTAAAAAGTAATACACACAGTGTTGTCCTACATTGCTTGGTTTCAGCATTTCTGTATGGGCACTGTTTGACAAAGTATCAGCTTTAGGTACAAATCATGCCCTAGTACCATTAAGTGTAAGGTCCAACACTTTCACATGACATTTCCCCTTTGGCTCCCATTTTAGCCTCCAATTACATATTCCAAGACAACCCACTACATTCCAAATATAAGATAATTGCTGAGGCATAAATCATGTGGCTTAAATCTAGACATCCCTAAGCTCGTAAATATGGGCTGATATTCAGGGGTTTGTATGGCACAGAAGTTTGCCATAGTCTCAAATACAGAAATCAAATCACTCTGATTCAATTACTTCAAACATGTAGCTAATAGCAACCATGTGCGTGCATGCTCTGATCTTGAAGATAGCATGTGGCAATCCACCTTTGTTTGAAAGCTCATTCACTGCTGGCCAAACAAATTTGAATTGCTTCTGTGTGCCAGGTGACACAGCCTTCTGTCTCAGATTATGCTGAGATAGGAGTTCTTGAGCTTCAAGAAACAATGGTCACTGTCAAGACTGTAGCTGTATCATAAAAAATGTCATACCAAAATTAACACAGACTTACCACTTGCAGACTTTAAGTCAGGTTGAATGTGATTCACAAAGAATTCTGTCAGATTTACAAGTTCGTTGGCTTGTGTTATTCCATGCTAAAAAAGCAAAAAACAAACCAGCTCTGGTTTTAGATGTTGATATCCAGCTAGTTTTATTAAAAGCACATAAAAAGGAATAGGAAAAGTAATCTGAAGTGTGCATGCATGTGATGAGCTTGTTCAAACTGTGTTTATGACAGAGAGCCACCCAATTTCTTTTTCTTAATGTTTTTAGTGTCTAGGTTTCAGCTGTAGCGCTACTGAGGTTCAAAGTTATCAACTCTGAGTTGAACAGCAGCATATAGCATAGTAATAATCAACCACAATTTTAGGCAGAAAATATCAGCATCTCATTAACTTGACCCTTCTTTTTATGATAGGCCTTTTAACAAGGGAAAGTTTAGGAGTCCGACTCCAATTCTGAATTACAGCCGCAAAATAATGACTACTTAAGTTTTCTCTTACAGAAAATGCAACTGATTTTTAAAACAGGGTTTTCAGATGCATATTTTATCAATCAAGTGTTCTAAGTGATGTTATCCCATCTTTGCCACTGAACAGCACAGAAATGAAAGATGTACAAGTTAGCAGTTTACTAACTGCTGGAAGACCCTGGTTCCCAGTACACAGTACTATTACTAGCAACTGCTGTGCAGTGGTTCGTAACTGGAGTTTCAGGAAAAGACCAATAACCTTCAGCAAAACTGTGCAGCGATGCCATGCGACATGTTTTACTAGGTTTGTCTCAAAGCTGTCTTGTAAAGCCACGGAGATCTGAACTGTAATAACATTTAAAAACTTTATTTTATTTGGTATTATTTGATGACATGCTGTGGAGCCAGGCTGGTTCAGCCTGGAGAAGAGAAGGCTCCAGGGGAGACCTTAGAGCAGCTTCCAGTGCTTAAAGGGGCTGATAAGAAACCTGGAGAAGGCCTTTTAACAAGGACTTGTAGGGACAGGAAAAGAGGGCATGGCTTTAACCTGACAGAGGGGAGATTTAGATTAGATATCAGGAAGTTCTTCCCTGTGAGGGTGCTGAGGTGCTAGCACAGGGTGCCCAGAGTAGCTGTGGCTGCCCCATCCCTGGCAGTGTTCAAGGCCAAGCTGCAGAGCGCTTGGAGCAAGCTGCTCTAGTGGAAGGTGTCCCTGCCCATGGCAGGGGGTTTGAGCTGGATGAGTTTTAAGGTCCCTTCCCACCCAAACCATTCCATGGTTCTATGATTAACTGTTGTATTAAGATCTGTCCTGAGACATTTGATACAATGATACTATTTCCAAATGTAGTTCAGGTCAGGTGTGGCTTTTCAATGTATCAAGCCAATTAGTTACTCTCTCCAAACAAGTAATGAGATCAGTTTCCAACCATCATTATAATTCACATGCCATTTCCAAATCATAAACACTCAAATAACAGGAAACTTAATGACAAGAACTGTAAGTCACTTTCCTTCTAGTCTGCTTAACACTTCTGATTATCTCCTGTAAAGCTAAATTTGGCCTTCCATGGCTTACAAACTGGCTCAGTACTGTTTAAAAGTTCAGAGGTTCTAGACCCAAGCTAATTGTGTAGCACTGTATAGCTGCTTCATACACGCTAGTAAGACCCACCAAATGGTCGTTGACTTTGCCCAATCTATCTGAAGATCAGACACCAACAAATTAACAACTGTAACAGGATTATATAATGGGCAACTTTCAGTCTCATCAAAATTAAACTACTAGAAACACAGTTACTGCCATTCTGAAGCAGCATAAAACGAATCACAGTCCTCATGCACACTGTAGTGTTTGAATGAATATGGATTAAAATGAATAGAATGTGCAAGTACCTTCTGTGTTTGAGCTTTGGATGCCAAAGACGTAACAAGGTAAATAGCTGCATCTTTGTGCTTCCAGTTGACAGATGGATTCTTTGCATATTCTTGCAGCATAGAATTAACATAGCCAGAAAAAATCCCTGTCACAGGTCCTTCAAAAAATCTGCACAAGCCTCTGACCAGGTCACAAGCTGCTCTGCGCCTGGTGTCAATATCTGCATGAGAACCAAACATTCTTTGGCTACAAGAAAGCATACAGCTTTTCATAGTAATGAACATAACACACAATATACAGATTCTCAAACTACAGCCACACCTTATGTTAATTATTGCACTCCTCCACACTGATACATAACAACACATTTTTAAGTCTTTTACTAAAAAGACTGTTACTATCATAACAGGGACTATTTGTACAACAAAGAGAGGAATGAACACCCACCAATACTGCCTGTGTGCTCACAGGTTTTACTGCCCTCTAAAGAATGTTTCCGCAGGCATGCAGGGCCAGGCTTTTAATCTTGACAATTATGCACCACAATGTACTTGGTCTGGTTGGGATGGAGTTAAATTTTCTTCATAGCAGCCCATGTGGTGCTGTGTTTTGTACTAGTGACTAAAACTGTTGGTAACACCCCAGTGTTTTGCTTGTTGCTACAGAGTGCTCGCACAGTGTCAAGGCTTTCTCTGTTTCCCTGCTCTGCCTTCCCAGCAAGTAGGCTGGGGGAGGGCAAGGAGTCGGAAGGGGACACAACCTGGACAGCTGATCTAAACTGACCAAAGGCTTATTCCAAGCCATGTAACACCATGCTCAGCAATAAAAACTGAGCAGGGATTTTTGGGGCCGCAGCCATTGCTTAGGGGCAAGGTGGGCATCAGTCTACTTGTAGGAGGCAGCAAGTCATTGACTTCCTCACCCCCCTTGTCTTTTCTTCCTCTTTCTTTTACTCAAACTGTCTTAATTTCTATCCAGGAGTCTTCTCACTTCTACTATTCCCATTCTCTCCCTCATCCCACTGCTGAACCAGTGCAGTTTTGAAAAGAAAAGAAAAAAAAAGAAAAAAGGGGAGGAGAGGATCTGTGAAAATGCCTTAAAAAAAAAAAAAAAGAAAAAGAAAAGAAAAAAAAAGTCAGATGGCCTTTACTACAGTGTACTAACAGAAGGGAGAGAAGGAAAATAAAGCAAGTCAATTTAAGTGCAACAGAGGACATTTCTAAATTTATCTCTGAAGAACACAAATATTTCTTGCCTCTATTCTCCTAAGAGCAGAAGTAGCTGACAAACAAAAGCTTCACAAATACCTAAAATGTAGCTAATCCTGCATGCCTATATCTATTCATCTTAATAGATTTAAGAATCTATTTCTAAGATTATTACTGTAAAAGTGTTGCTCAGCAAACCGTGAGCAGCACAGAACAGCATATCCAGAACTGTCACACAGACCGAGATCTGGTTCGTTTGTGCTCTGACCTGGCTGAAGCCCAGGCAGCTACAATCAGAAAATCAAGTAGCTCTCTTAGCACAGCAGTGTGCTTTCAGGGCGGTTACTGTATTGGTTTGAACACAGTGCCTGTGTACAAGGGCTGGCTGCTGTCCAGCTAGCTTGATCACAGATTTGCATGCAACACCAGTCAGAATTTCAGTTAAACATGAGAGACTACTAAATACAGACACAGTCTCTCCATGTTATTTAAAACTCTATGCATAGGAACTAAATACACAACTGTGGCTACTATTCCGTGTTGACTTACAGGCTATATTTGCTGAAATGAGAACGTGTGCAGTGCAGGAGACATACCAATCCAATTAAGGAAAAAACCCCATAGGAACATTTTTAAAATGAGAAGACACTGTGATGGGAAATCGTGACAGCAGACTCGATCAAAACCTGGATAAAATCTCTTGGAGGAGGTGGGGGGAACCTTCCCAATTTAAAAATTGTTTCAACTCTTCAGAGCTACATTTAAAGACCAAGTATTCTTAGTATAAATCTGTGGATTACCAGATCCTTCCAAATCCCTTCTTATATATTCTTCAGAATTATCTTCAAATGCTTCTTCATCAGCAGCTGAAAATACAAAATGCAGAGATTTAAATACCGAAGTCTCTAGTGTTTTTTTATGATAAAAAGGTGTATTACCATCAACTTGCTATTTCTTCCAAGTACTTTCCTATAGCACTAATACAAATTAATCATAAGTATCCCGAGTAGCCTGTTTAGCTTGCTGCTGCCTCACAAATCGGTCTTTCATACTCCTGAGCTGACTCATTCCAGGTTTAAAAATTGGGAAAAGCACAGATAAACAGAGGCAAGCCATATTCAACACTAAGTGTATTTAAAGAAGATTCCTGGCTCAAAGACTTAAGAAAGAGGGAAGTTTCTATCACTGCAATATATTTTCACTGCATTTTATATATTAGGATCAATGTGACCCCCTCCAAACGTGGATAAATAGATGTTACAATTTAGTAGGCTTAATATCCACACCTATTTATACTCCTTGATACAAATGTTAAGCATGAAAAGTTATTAGTGGTACACAACCTACATTTCCTATACTAGCATCTCAAACTGAAAAGTAAGAGAAAAAAATTACTAGATATATTCACACAATTCTACTTAGGACAGCAATAAGTTACAGAAACTTAGTTTTGAATCTCGTACTAAAGTACATAAGAGATAATCCTTGGTTCTTAGTCCAGCAAAGCAACATATCATAATTACAGTTAGATATTATTGTGTCTTTGAAAACTTAAGACTCAAACAGTTACCTCTAAATTCCATATTGGGAACAATAACTTTTTCACAGATGCTTGTCAATGTATTCTGGTCTTCAAACAAATGCTTATAATGGGGTCTCTCACAAACAGAGGCCAGAAACTGGATTGCATTACTAACCAGCTAGAACAACACAAACAGAACATACAGTTTTAGCATGTCTGACCAACTTATAATTCACTATTAGACTTAACAAAATCAGTTTAAAACAACTTACCAAATCATACTTCACTTCCTGGCCCGTTGTGACTAACAGATTCCAGATTGCTGTCACAAAACGTGGCAGGTAGGGCTGGAATTCTTCATCGTATTTTTGGGCATATAGCGCAGCATTATCACAAATTTGTGATTTCAAGAGCTCCAGTAATCCAGCTTCCTCTTCATCCTCACATAAAACAAAACTAACAACTTAAAACATCCAAACTTCAACACTACATAAAAGTATAGACATCTCTGAAGGAAGTATTTATGCTATTATTTTAGCTTGTTCTAAATAGGTGAAAGAAATCCCTCTCATGTCTCTTCAATTAGAGTATTTTGCTGAAGTATACTGGAACTGCACTGCAAGTTATAAATCATACCTACATTTCTAATTAAAGTACTATGCACTTTAAATCATTTAGACCTGATACAGTTTGACATGAAATTAATTTACAAATCTAATAGGGAAAAAAGACAACACAAGGCACTGAGAACAATATGCTTAGAAGACATTGTATCTTGCTACTTCAAAAGGCAGTAGTTGTAAAAGTAGTCCCATTCCCCATACCAGCACAAATGGTCATGGAACCACAAAGGAAAGTGAACTGGGAAACTGAGCTGGAATTAAAGCAAACAAAACCCCAACCAACCAACCACCACCCCAGTTCTGTCTCCATCCAGTCCCCACTTTTCAGTTTTAATGCCTATCACTTCCTGACTCAGTTCAACACACAGCTGCATAAATGTCTGTGCTGGGAAATAGCCCACAGACACAAGAGAAAAGAGCAACAAAGCTTCTCCCAGCAGCAGCGTTAGACTGAAACAACTGTGGAACTCAGAACACACTCAACATGCCTCCTTATGTAAAGAAATTTACAGATTTGATTTGTCTCCACCACGTGGCAAACTATTGTACTGCATCTCAAAGACATTTAAAATGGAGAAAGCTTGCACAAAATTCAGTTGAACTTTGATGACTTGGTATCATCTTTCACACGTAAAATTACTATTTCTCATAACTAGACAAAATGCTAAACTGAAGTACTTAACGATGTCATGCCTTCTATGTTCAACTGTTTCAAGTTAAAAGTACCCTGGTTTTCTAAAACATAGTGCATCGAAACACCTGAAAGATACAGAAAACCTGAGCACTCTGACTCTAAAGACCAAGTTACTTCAGCAGAAGTCCCTTAAAGAATCTACTCATTGATGAGTATCTGTAATTTGCTTTCCATGCACAGCTGGGTATACCTGTAACTGAGATACCGCTTCAAGAACTGGACCTCAAATTTAGACAATGCAACTCCTCTTAAACCCCATCTCCTTATCCTCATT
Source organism: Pezoporus wallicus (assembly GCF_028554395.1). Taxonomy (NCBI): domain Eukaryota; kingdom Metazoa; phylum Chordata; class Aves; order Psittaciformes; family Psittacidae; genus Pezoporus; species Pezoporus wallicus. Next base: position 2,420,783 of record NW_026636792.1, read on the forward strand.
CTATTCCTTTGTTTACCCAGTAAAGGAAACATTGCATTGTTCAGAGTTAGATTAAGTTCTCCCTCTGCACTACACAGATGCAAACCAGGAGGTTTATGCAGTACTTACATCAGTCTGCAAAAGTTTATTATCTAAAGTTAAGAGACTGTGAAAATTTGTCATCCACGTTTCCATGTTATCTTCAAAAAACTCGGGAAGATCCTGTGAAGGAAAAGCATAAATCTAGATTTTAATTTCAGCTTGCATTGCTTAGATAACACACCTAGTAAGTAGTATGTATCCACCTTATAATCTAATGAGAAACCACAAAGTGTGGAAAACAGTCAGCAAAAAAAACACTTCTCCCTCCTCCTCCCAAATGAAATCCCTCCAGATAGAGGCTTTCGAATGGTTTTTCCAAATAAACTAGTTGCTCACACCCTATACAGCCTACAGCTTTGTAAAGAAAGGTTATTGCTTCTTACTCTCAGAACAAGAAAGCACAAGCCTCCCGTTTAATTCCAGCTTGCTCTTTTGCTCAATATGGAAAAAAAGCCCAAGCAATCAAGGCACTTCACAGACTCCTGTTCATGTTGAGACACTAAAAGTATATGTCACCTCAAAGTAGCTTTTTAGCATTTTTTATATAGTGCATTTATTTAATAATGTTAGACATTAACATCCAGTTTCAAAACAAAAAACCCACACTCCTACCAGAATTACTCACTGTTACAGTGCTACAGAGCTACTAGCTTTTAACTGACTTTCATCTACATGCCTGAGTTCATGTCAGTAAAGACGTATGTATTAAGAAGGACAGTGAGTACAAACTCAGGCACTTGACTTCTTTCACAGCTCATACTCTGGGAACTACCTGCACAACACCTCCTTGCTACACCACCAGCTTAGACTCCTTGAACTTTTTAGATAGGGCCAAACTAATGTGTTAACTAACCCCATCCTTACTGTGCCTTTACTCCAGCATTGATGCAGACTGTCAACTATTATTTTTGTGATAAAGCATGGCCTTAAGAGCTGCCTCAAATTGATTCTATAAATAAGAGCATAACAGCTCCACGAGATCAAAGTAGAACTATTAGAAGAACAAGGAGATTCACCTGAAAATTTAAACTGTAGAACAGCTTCGCAATTAGAATGAGGGAAGAAAAGAGAACCTTCAAAGCACTAGCATCATTTGCATGTGTGCTGCAAAGTTCAATAGTTGCCTGGAAAAAGACATATGATTCAGTCATGTAATACACACAAACCACATTGGCAAGTACACTGAAAAGTCATGTAACTTCATTCCTTTTTTAAACCAGAAAACAGAGTTCCTTTTCCTCCCCTTTAGTTCGAACCCCATTAAAGTTTCAAAGCAATTATTCCTGAGTTTTCATTTTACAGCATTCACAATGAGCATTACAAAACTTTAAACCTGTTTTAGAAATGACTCAACAAGAAATACCTTAAAGAGATTTGTCAAGGGCAAAGCAAAGCCATCGAGGACAAGTTTGATCTCTGTCCATAATTCATTTGACTTAAATTCATGGCGGTACCTGAGAAGTGGAAGAGAAAATAGAATACAATCTTCACATTCATTACTATTTTAACTTGCATACAATTCAAGTGCTGGACCTTAAAACAAATACTGTCAAGTAAACAAGAACTAAACAACATAGCTCAAGGCCATGCAAGGTGTAAATTAAATAAGCATTTAAAGTCTTACTAAAAATAACAGTAAGTACAAGTAGAGACCACAAGTGTAGACTTTGTAAATCTACAAGATTAAGCCTAACGGTAAAAATTTAGAGTTGAACAGCAATTTTACAATCCATATACTAACTCCCTTATTTCCAATACCTTTTAAATAAAGAGTGAGCAGTGCGCAAGACCCCATTGATGACATAGAAATCTCCACTTTGAAAGCGATTCACCATTTCTGTCAGCAAGTCTGGCCATTTCTGAGGAAAGTCTTCCCGACCAATAATACTAATAGCATCACTTAACTGGAAAGGAAACAACCATTACATGATATAAATAGTGAGTTCCTCACAGTTACATAAGATGTTGCAAATATCTGGGAAAATACTTGTTATTGTTGTCAGATTCAAAAATCATTGGGTTAAATACCTACTACTTTTCATCACAAATAAATGTCACATTATGTTTAGCTGCCTAATACTAGAATGTAGCTATAATATTTTAACTACCTTTTAAAAAATAAAATTAAAGCAGTTAGGAGTAGCTATAACAATACACTCCAAGTTATGTGGACCAGGATGACCGTGTTGGTAAGAGAACTGAGCTCTGCTAATAACCAGAGCCTCTAGACATGCTTAAAATACTCCAAAAGCCTCATGAACACAACCAGGAATTGACATATTACCTGTTTTTGAATTTGTTCTGGGCTGCTAAGCATCAAGGGCACTATGTTGGCTTTAATGGCTATCCTGTCTGATTCACATATTTTGTTCGGTTCATCCTCAACCTGAAATTAAACCAGTAATTAAGTCAGTACACTCCAGGAAACAAGTGACTATCAGCATTTCAGAAACCAACTGCTTATACTGACTTATGTAACTATGAGATTGTTAAAGAAACTAATAAGACCTGTTTAAAATATTGCCTATAGTGAATCTGTAACAGTAGCACCCAAAAAAAGTTGGAAGGAATTAAATCCTTCTGTAAAACTTTGAACTAGTTCTTTCTCCTTCTCTAATAGAAACTTCTCAAATCAGCAATTCAGCAGTAGCAAGGGTGGGTGCATTTGCCAATAATACACATGTTTAACCAACAGTCTCCTCTTCCACCACAAAATCACACCTCTATCCTCACTTCTGCTGACATTGAAGATCTGTTTTGTGCTAGCTGCCTCAAGCCACACTTTCTAGAAACTGTACATGAAGATGCAAGTTACACAATCAAAATCATAACACTGACTTTAAGAGTTATCCAATCAAAGTATCAATCAGGCAGTAGTGCCAAGCAGTAGTAATTACAGTCTCTACTAGAGACATAAAATACGGAGGCTTGTCACCAACCAGTGACAGCCATGATAGTCACACTACTTGTGATGACAGCACTGAAGTTTAGAAACCTAGTAATTATCCAGCAATTAAAATAGGTCAGCACCTACAGAGAGCAATTCAATGACCTTTAGATGCCATTACCCTCCTTCTCATGTCCCTTTTATCATGTTCCTGCAAACTTAAAAAATAACATAGCAATTTCAAAATTTCCAGTTATGCTTTGGCTCTTAACATCAGTCAAATGCGATGTTCCTCAGGGCTCATTGGTGGGGCCAGCTCTGTTTAATATCTTCATCAATGATGTCAATGAGGGAATCAAGTGCATCCTCAGTCAGTTTGCAGGCACCACAAAGCTGGGTAAGAGTGTTTATCTGCTGGAGGGCAGGAAGGCTGTGCAGAGGGATCTGGACAGGCTGGATCCATGGGCCAAGGCCAGTGGTATGAGGCTCAACAAGGTTCAGTGCTGGGTCCTGCACTTGGGTAACAACAATGCCATGGAATGCTCCAGACTTGGGAAGAGTAGATGGAAAGCTGCTCAGCAGAAAAGGACCTGGAGATGCTGGTCAACAGTCAGCTAAATATGACCCACCTTGTGCCCAGGTGGCCAAGAAAGCCAACAGCATCCTGGCCTGTATCAGCAATAGTGTGGCCAGCAGGACTACAAAAGAGACTGTCTCCTTGTAGTCAGCACTGGTGAAGCTACACCTTAGAAACTGTGTTCAGTTTGAGGCCCCTCACTATGAGAAAGACATTAAGGTGCTGGAGCATGTCAAGAGAAGGTGAATGAAGCTGGTGAAGGGTCTAGAGCACAGATCTTATGAGGAGTGACTGAGTGAACTGAGGTTGTTGAGCCTGGAGAAAATGAGGCTGAGGAGACCTTGCTCTCTACACCTACAACGTCCTTTCAGCTAACAAGGTGGGGGTCAGTCTCTTCTCCCAAGTAACAAGTGATAGGACAAGAGGAGATGGCCTCAAGTTGCACCAGGGGAGGTTTAGATTGGATATTAGGAAAAATTTATTTACTAAAAGGATTGTCAATCATTGAACAGGCTGCCCAGGGAAGTGGTGGGGCCCCATCCCTGGAGATATTTTAATGATGTGTACATATGGGACATGATTTAGCAGTGCACTTGTCAGTGGCAGGTTAACAGTGGGACTCAATGATCTTAAAGGTTATATCCAACCTAAATGACTCTATGATTATATAAAGAAGCAGTTATAAAAATAAGTCACACAGAACTTGCTTTTCCTCTTCTATCACACTGCACTAATCAGAAGAATGTACAGAATAACTATACATACATTAAAAACCGCAAAAAGATGATATCTTTAAAACCTAAGGTTTACAAGTTCATATCATATGAAAAGCAGTGGTCAGAGTATGAGGCAAGCTCCAAGCAGGGAGGCAGGGCTCACTGCTATGTATTCTGATACATGGGGACAGAGAAAGTGGAGAGCTCAGCAACAGCAAATCCTACTCTGGAGTTATAGATGAGATTTTTTCAAAGAAATGAGACCTTTTAACAGGACATGAGAGGCAGCACAGAGCTGAGTGTTCTGTACATCCTTCAAAATAAATTTAAACAAAGCAAACTCTTTTCTCTCCCCAGAAATGCCCTGTCCCTCTGGCTCTCCATGCTCTACCAAATTGAAGCCCTTGAATAGAAGAGACCCTTTTACTTTCACTGGGCTTTGTATTAGTCAGGTTCATGGCTGCTGAATTAAACCATGTGATGTAGGTAAGCCAGCCTTACAGCTGTATTTTATATTCATACAGCTGCTCATGAAATAAAAGCTTCAATTTTGGACAAAACAATGTACTTGAAGCCACAGAGCAATCGTAACAGCCCTCTGGATGCGCCTACTGCATAGCATATCCACCTACTCCAAAACAACATGTTACATCAGCAATCCATAAGAAGGAAGCCACTTATAGATTTTTCCATAACAGAACATTATTTCTACTTACAATATACTACAGATAAAGATGCAATCTGGGGGAAATGACTGAGAACACAGCATTACAGAAACCAAGTTCTAGAAATTTCGTGCCAGACTGAACATGCTGATCTTATCAAACATCACCAGTTCTAGAACTGCTACAGCTTCCTAATGTTAATATGAGGGGTAGGGGAGAAATCACATGCAAATCTGTAAGTAGGTACTAGCTAAGATGTAACGATGAAATACCAGTTTCCCCTATAGTAAAGCAACATTATACATTTGCTATTTTCCAGATTCAAACAGTACTTTCAGTGAGACACATTCTGTTTAATCAATTAAAACCTCTCATTGCTGAAGGAGCTGAGCTCGTAAATGCAATACTTTCTACCACAAATTAGATTTCATGAATGTTAAAAGCTGAGTCAAAAACATTTCTGAACTCTTCAAAACAAAGGATTAAAAAAAGGATTAACCAGCAATACTTCTGTCTGATGTCTACAAATACTTCCAAGTGTTAAACTGGCAAGGCCACCAATATAAACTGCTCCACACTATTCTGTGACCCAGAAGCATTAACATGAAAGAGAAACTAGTATCATCACATTCAGCTGCAGGGCTGGCTTGAAATCTTTGTAACACCAGGACAATAGATACAGGCCAAATTGGCCAGCTCCTCTATACAGACACTTCACAATCATTTCAGTTTAAATAATATTACTGTTAGTTAAATGGGCTTTAAATATTCTGTTCTGCAAAATATGCATATAACAGACAAAATTATTTGTTCACCATTTTATCACCCAGCTGTAGCTCTTTTTAATAAAATGGACTCCAATAGTTCAGGTTTTAGTGCCCCACCAGTAAATTACACCTTGTTTTCTCTCTGAATGATTAATTTCTTTCAGAGTACAGACATACGTACGTTCTTCAAGGTTACTGTAGAATACCTTATTATACCTTAAAAGGATTATTAAATCTTAGCACAACTATTCACTAGGATACCTACAATTCTCCAGTTCCTTTTAATATAATTCTTGAATGTTACAGATGCACAAACTTTGATGACATTTTCCTGTGATTTCTCCAGCAGTGTTAAGAGTAACAATGGATAATTCTGGTTTCCTTCAACTGACTCAAGAAACTTTTCCGCTGTAAGAGAATACAGGAAGGTTAGCAAAAGCTGGACTGATTTTTCTAATAAGAGTCCCATGGTTCCTCAAGTGTCCACTTAAAACAATCAACACATGAACACTTCCCAGAGTTTCAGAAGAACAGAAACACAGAGCAAGTCTGACAAAAGGTACTGTACCTTCTTTACTAATTAGCCCTTTATAATGCTTCTGCTATTAACAAAAGCTCTCACTTCAAAGCAGGATGTGGAAATATCGCCTCCCCACCATTTTTAAAGGTCATAACCTGGTAGAAGTAAACCTTGGAAGAGCCGGAAAGAAACCAAACCTTTTTTGGTCAGTCATGAGAATCACTTACCAGGACGCCTTATAGCAGGATCTGGATCTAGTGTTTTCTTTAGATATTCAGTTAAAGTCTGTAAATTGGCATCACTCAGCTCCATTTTGGCAGAACCTAAAACCCACAAGTAGTTTAGTTATAAATACAGATCAGGAAATCTATCCTATTAGATACATATATGTAAAACTAGATTCCACAGAAGGCACACATCAGTTCTTTCTGACCACACCTCATAAATCATGGCCCTATCTTCCCTACCTCACGCAATAAAACAAGTTACCATGCACTAAGCACAAATCAGAACACATTCTATTTCTTCAATGACAAGTAACTGTTATTTTTTAGTTTACTGAAACCAAACTCCTAGAACAGAATCACAAATACAGCAATCACAGGTACAGCCAAAGATGATCTCTTGCCCTTTCAGGACAAGAGTTTGTGTTTGCTTTTGAGAACTACTCTCAGCCCTAAAATCATATTCTTGGTTGAAAAAGCAGAATAGTCCTGCCCTACAGAATCGTAAATATAACACTTCAAAGTACATTGGAGAGTCAAGGCTTGCTTAAAATTAAATACACTTAATGAAACACTTAACAGAAACTTAATTTTTTATAGAGACAAAAGACTGTGCAAAGCCACAGGGTTTGTCCACCCTCTAAAATTACCTGAGAGGAGGGTGGGAGTTAATTTAAACTGCAATACCTATTACAGAGTTACTCTGTGCAATAAGTCTAAATTACTCCTCTCTAGTAAGCCTCCCACACATATTCTCACACTAACCTCAGCGATCTATTTACTTCACAGCTTTAATTGGAATAATTAAACTTACAGTAACACTAAACCAGCAGCAAGTCATGCTTTAATGGGCATGCTCAGGATACCCTCGTCAATCTGTCCACCCTTCTTACCACCAGCAGCACAGTTCACTCTCTACAGAAGTAATGAGGAAACAAAGATTTCCATTTTTAATCTGGAGTTTCTAATTAGCAAAAGAGACTGAAGTTTGCCCATCTCACTTTCAATTTGTTCTATGTTGATTATCAGTGCAATAAATAGTTACTATTTAAGCATGCCTGCAAAGGCAGTGGGCTTTAATGGCAATTTTCATTTGAACTATGCCTTCTGCATCAGTAAAAGAGACAGCAGCAGTACCCTCAAATTAACCGAATATTAAAGGAGCAATCCAGATCCCAACATATTTTGCTAGAAGTCAAAAATCTACCTAAAGAGTCTTGTCTCCCATGTTTCACTCCCTTCACCTTTTGGTGGTTTACTTGTCTGCAGTCCCATTCACCAAGTCACATCAAGCAATAAAACCCTGATAAAATTCAGCACCAATAACAGCTGGCTCACCTGTTTTACAAAACAGCCTCATGCATCACTACTATGACGCTGAAACGAATACTCAAATCTTTCATAGTTAAAACCAAGTAAGTTATCTGCTCCAGGGAAGTCTGTGCAGCTGAGATGCAAACCTATGCAGAAATCCTTTACGGAAACTAATCTTGACTCAAATAGGAAATCAAACTGAAAGAGATGACAGCCCTGAATGGCCTTTTACAAATACCTCACACACAGGTGCAACCCAGGGGGCCCATGTGAGAAACACACACCTGCAGCTGACCCTGAGATCACTCTAAAAGCCAAACGTAAGGATCTGAATCCATCACTCAACCCTTCACACAAAGTGACAAATATTTTCACCTGCTCTCTACTTGCTCTGATTTCCTTCCCTTTCTCTAACTGTTCTCTTATTCGGTCCGTTTTCCACTACAAAAGCCTGGTGGTACTTGCCCGAGTGACACGATGCTTTTCCCTGCGTTGTGACATACAACTCCCAAAAAGGCCACAGGAAATAAGAGTATTTTCAGACCACCCCTCCAGACGAAAACCCATAAAATATGCTTAATGCATTAACTCCTTCAGGCACATTAATGACAGACCACCTATGGAAAAGAAAACCCCCCAAAGACCGGCTGCGCTCCACAGCTTGTGAACAACTCCAGAGAACTCTGTTCTTGCATTCACTCATCACAGCACCCGCCAAGCACCATCTACACGCCTGAGGACATTCGTGGTCCAGATTTAGCGGGGAAGGTTCTCTCTACACCGCACTGAGGATCATTAAGCTCACTTTCTACTTCACTACACAGCAGGGCCCAGGGACCCATCACTCCCTCGCCGCTGCCTCGAAGAGAAGCGAGGCCACTGTGAGGCGGGGCGGCCGTCCGGGACAGAGCGGCGAGAGGAGCCCTCCGGGCCTGGCCTCAGCCCGGCTGCCCAGCCCCAGCTCCCAACGGGGCGGCCCGGCCCATCACCTCCCGCGCCGCCTCAGCCCCGCACACCCCGGCCCCGCGCTCGCCCGGCCTGAAGCCGTCAGGCGCTTTACCCGACGGACGCAGCCGCTCGTCCCGCCCGCCGCCAGACTGCGCCTGCCCCCCGGCGGCGCTTACGCTACCTCATGCGGTGGTGGCGCGCCTGAGGCCCCTGCCCGCCCGCAGCCGGGCCGGGCACAACGCGGGCTGCGGTTCCGCCGGGGGAGCCCCAAGCACCATCGAGCGCCCTCAGACTAACTTGCTCCCCTCCCCCTCCCCGCCGCCCCCAGACTGGCAGCAGCGAGAGCCAATGAGAAGAGCAAACGGCGCAGGGCCAGAGGCCTGGGACCAATCGCGAGCTGAGGGAGGCGGGCCGAACCACCCCAGCATGGTGAGCTGCACCTCTCGCTGCGCCCCGGGCCCAGCGCCCGAGCGCAGCGCGGAGCAGAGCGGAGCGCACCGGAGGCAGGCTGCGGGCCATGCGGACCGCCACGCTGCGAGGCAGCCCCTCCGCCAGCATCGCCGTTCGGCGCGGCTCGGCCTCACCTGGCGACTCCCCCCGGCGCTGGCGGCGGCGGCTCCGAGAGCTCCGGCTGCGCTTCACATTCAAACCGCGGTGAGAGGGCGCGGCGGCGGCACCGTGACCGCATCACGCAGGGCGGCTACACCGCGGGGCCGTCGGACCAATCAGCGGGCTCTCTTTCCGTGACGCGCTCCGCTGTGAGCCAATCCTTGCCGCCCTCCCCGCCACCAATGGCCACACTCTTCCCACAAGGCCCCAGGGCGCCCCTCGAAGCCGCTGGGCCTCCACCGGGACGGGCGTGGGGCTGCGGTTCCGGAGGCGGCGGCGGGGCCGTGCCGGGGTACGAAGAGGTGGCCGCGGCGGAGGGACCGGGCTGGGGCGGGCTATGGGAGGGCAGAAAGGGGGGAGGGCCGAAGGGCGGGGGCTCTTACTCGTTAAGAAAGGGGACATGGCCCCTAGGGCGAGGAGCGGGCAAGAGGAGGGAGGACGGCGGGTGTAAGGCGTACTTAAAAACACCCCAAAACACAACTGAAAACAAGCCCTAAACCACCGGCGATCCCTGCTCCCGGTGGAAGAGCAGGCGGGAGGCTCGCTGCCCTTCTAATAAACAACGTGAAAAAACGAGCAACACTTCTTAAAACTTTATTGATTTACCACTTGATTAAAGCATGGAGTATTATAACAGTATTATACACAGTATTTTCATGTAGAAAACTTTACATAGTTTTTTTTTTCATATTATATAATTTTGTTATTCTCTCAAAAATGTATACATCCATTGGCAAGGAATACTCTCCTTAAATTACTCATATTAAATGCACTTAATACAGAAATCTTCAAAAAAACAAAGGACATAGGGATTTTAAATATGTGAAAACATACATTTTACACAGAAAGAAAGGTGCTGAACAAATGGAATTAACATACTAAAGGGAGCTGCAATTCTGACAGAAAAAGCTTAGTTCTACTTCAGACTGAAAGTTAATATTTTTAATCTTTCTCATTCTTCATAGTAAGACTGAGCTAAAGTTTGGGGGGTGTTTGCCTGTATTAGTGAACATGGGTTTAGATGGTTCTGGTGATCCAAGACAGGGATAAATGGCTGTAACTATTTTCTTGTACTGTAAGACACAACAGAGTCAATATGAACAGGAGTTTTTGAGGTTTCCTCAGCATCCACCCCCTGCCTAACTACGTCCTAGAGGGTTCCAAACAAGATTAATAACAAAGATCATGCAGTCTCCCTACCTATACCACTGCAGGTAAATCAGTTTATGTTTTCACTTGTTGTGTAACACTACTTCAGAAGTGTAAGCAGTTACTTTTTTTACTCCATGTATTGCACTGATGCCTTGGTCTGCACTGGGCTGTGCTGACACAGAACCCTGTTCTCACTCACAGTCCTAGTAAAGCTAATTAAACCATTACAGGCAGATAGAATCTATGTCAGCAGAGTCAGGACAAGATCTGGAGCAGCCATGAGAGTTTTGGCTCAGCGGTTTTAGCTTCATTCAGGTGTCTATGGGTTATGTTGTTTCTGATTGCATAAGGGAAACCAAACAACTGATGTGAATACAACCATCTTGGGTTATCACACTTAACATATCATTCTTATTGCTTTAGCATGTACAATAAATTCCAGACAATTGACAGGATTAAGGCTGTTATAATCCAGTTGCATTCCAGTCCCCTTTCTCCTTTATGCGTTACAGTTTAGGAAGTTTTGATACCACACACCTAATTTCAGCAGTTTATAAATGGTATAAATTCAACAAAAGCTTTAATCAAAGAACATTCTCAGAACTAAGGCTGAAGGCAAGGATTGATTAAACACCCTTAGTCTATATGCGGAGATGGTACATATGTTGCACATTACAGTAAAGAAAGCCCACAATGCAACTAATCTAATTGAAAATTGAGAGACTTGTTTCAAGGTACGAGTTGTAAGGCTTTCAAAACTGTAAGATCCACAAAAAGCATGCAACGTCAGAAGTTTGTGTCTGGATAGGAGATAGGGGTATACAATGAAGCAGTGACACATTCAAAGGCTAACAAAGTTTCAGATATTTTCTTCAGGACTATCTAGGACCAAAAGAAAAGGAATAGCCTATTCTTACAGATTTAAATAGAATTAAAATAAATACTTTGCTTTTACTGTAATGGATGAAGTGACATTACCATGGAATGAACAACTATACTTAAATGCAACACAAAAGGACATTTCAAAAGCAGCAAAGTTAAAAATCAGCATTGCTTTTTTTTTTTTCAGTCTCTTCCTATTGTAAAATATAGCCATATATCCTTTTACTAAATAGTAGTGTATAGATTTAATCTAATGGATGTTTAAAAGTTAAAGAACTACAACCATTTATTTTTCTTTGGTTAAAAAATAAAAATGTGAAAGCCTTATCACTACTATGGACTGCAAATCCATTCCCAAACAATGCTTAGGTAAAACAACCCAGTTTACTGCAGAGCACCATATGAACCCTTTGGAAACAGCTAACAGAATAAAAGGAAGGAAAGAAAAAAATTCTAACAGCTCTGAGAGTGAAATAGCCCCAGACAACCTCAGCTAAGGCCACCCTACCAGGAAACTCAAAAGGCAAAATAATAAGTTAATACCATTCAAGTAGGTTGGTTGGTTTGGTTGGTTTTTAAATACTGTTATATTTTAGGTTTGTACTATGGATAGCACAGCAGTTAATATTTAACACCTTTGCGTGCATTACTTCAGCCAGTACTGCTCCCATCCTATCACTCTTCCAGTCAGAAAAGTCTTAAAACTTGGTAATAAATTATTTCAAACGACAGACCTCAGTCCTGCAGTGTTTCAAGTGTAAACTGGCATTCTGTCATGGCAGCAGTTGTCACAGAAAACGGGTTCACTTCAAAGAAAGAAAGAGAAATCTCTTGGGCAAACAAAGCTGCTTCACAGATGCCATCAAAACACAGAAACATATTTGTAACTCTTACAGTACATGGATGAACTGCTTTAGTTTTGCAAGAGCAGTTTTGTGGGAATTCAGGCTTTTTTAGCTCACAAGAGGAACTAACAGTTGAGAACAAAACTCACTTTACACAAAAAGACAAATCAGAAGCTGCAAATCTGCAGTAGAGGCAGAACCTCATATGTATTAAGGACAGGACTTTCCAAACAGACACAGTTACTACTAAATGTACTCAAGTGTAAAAAAGGTGGGTTTGTTTGTTTTGAACCTTGTTTTTAATATTCCTGTATATGCTCTGTCCATGATCTGGCAATGTATGAAAGTAAAGGGAAAGTCTAAAAGTTGGTTTTGTTAACTCAAGACTAACAAGCTGAACAGGGTATTAAATTGTTCACTATTGTGTGCTCTGGATGCAAAACCTTCCATAAAACCTAAAGTAAGTCTTAGAAGATGAAGCACTGATACTAAAAAAGTTTTACAAGTGACTTTAGCTAAACAGGAGGAAAACCCCTTCCCTAAGTATCTTACAGGCTGTCCACTTCAAACACCATTAACACGCTGCCTTGTCTAGTCATGTACACACAAAGAAAGACCCAGAGTGATCTTAGGTGGTCATCAGCCACTGCAGTATAGTTTATTATTAATACATGTGCTAACATCACAAGGCTACACAACTATATTTGTTGTTTCCAAGGGGCATAATTTCTATTGAGGAATCCAGCTGATTCATCAGATTTAGCTGAGATGTAAGACTGAACAATTGATAAAAGACTAGAAGAGACAGACTTGATCATAAGGATGCCTAGCATTGAAACAAAGACTTTACATCTACTGTATTAACTCTGTAAGCAATAATTTAAATAAAACCGCTGATCGTTTTGTAGGATGGACAGAACAGGATTTTGTTTTTCCTCTTCCCCAAATGCAACTGGTAAGAGTAACTTGCTGCTGTATTGATGCACCACGGTCCCATTTTTCCCCCATCCACTTTAATCCATCTCTGGAACACAGCTTCATGTACAAACTGAAGTAACCAACCCTACACTTAGGGCTACCATGAAGGTAAGTTCATCCCAGTTGTCCGTATCTGCTCCTCTGTTATGCAGATTTTGAACACAACACCTATACGCAGGAAGAACTTCCGCAGCACAGCTCGAAGCTCAGGAATCAGGTCAAACTGCATGATTTCACACAAGTATGGATAATACGTTGAAGCATGTGCCTTAAACTACCAGAGATACAAAAAAATAATGTTACTCTCTATTACTAGAGGGAAGCAGAGATTTTTTTCTATGTACATGGCTATAGCAACTCATTAAAACACAAGTCCTCACCCAATCAAAGGCCCTCCTGGGTGCCCAAAGGGCCAGCAAGCGCACCGTTTTCTGCAGCAGCCTTTGCAGATGCCTACAGGAAACCACCCACTGAGCATGCACTTGGCACAACTTCCCTAAACAGAGTCAGACTGTTCTGTGGCTCAGGGATTGCTCAGGCTGGAGGTGGTAGCAGGGACTACTTGTAGAAACACCCACTTCTGGTGTTACTTTGTCCCATCTGCCTCTTTAAATAGCCACGGTATGTAAGAAAGCCTTCCATAGCAGAACCAGTGCATGAAGAGATCTCTCCATTCTGCGTGTATTTGGTTTTTTTTTGCCCTTCGGTGACTTGACATCTGCAGAACATTCATTCACCATCTCTTCCAGTGTAAGAATCATCAGTCCTTTCCCTCTCTTCATGCTAATAGTGACTTTATGGGTGTCATTTTTATTTTTTTTCCAGGTAAAGGATAACTGAGTAAAAGTCTAACATACATACAGTCCCACGTATGTGAGCCAGTCTATATGCCTTTTTCCTGTTAAAATCTCTCAGCCCTTTTCCAGCTCTATGACACCCTTTTGACACGGGAATCAGAACTGCAAACAGTACTCAAGATGCAAATCTATCATGACTTTATACAGTAAGAAATACATTTTGTCCTCTATCCTTCCCTAATAATGCTCAGTGTTAGTTACAGGAGAAGTTAATGGGACACTTTCACCACAGAACTTTCTATAGTAAAAAGATACTGGGACTGTGTACTAAGGAATGGCCAAACTGGCATTTTACCTACAAATAGTTAAAACTATTCTCACAGCACACTGTAGCCACAATGCTATCACTGAATTGCTGCTCCACAGACAAGCCAAGCCACCACAAATATTAATAAATTGCCATAAAACATTCCAAACTTCACAAGAAAGATGTGAAATTACACACTCTGCAATACAGGGCAAAAAACAAAAAGGGAAAATACACTTGAAAAAACATGGAATATTGGAAAGTTAGAAAACCAAAAAAAACCCAACTTCTAGAAGTTTCTCTGCACATCCTAATGTAGTGAATATTTGCATTCACCTTTGCCTCAAAAGGGCTAAGATCCTGAACATTATTTTTTTGTCATCACTGTCAAGGAACCACAACTGAGTTTTATAGTGGTGAAATTTACCTCTACCCTTCTTGTGCAGCTGTAATGCAGCACAAGCCCGTCCTCTACTGCACACTCAATGTACTTTTATACGCAAGTCCTACACAATCACAGAATCCTAAGGGTTGGAAGGGACCTCAAAAGATCATCTAGTCCAACCCTCCTGCAAGAGCAGGGTAACCTAGAGTACATCACACAGGAACTTGTCCAGGCAGCCCTTGAATATCTCCAATGTAGGAGACTCCACACCCCCCCTGGGCAACCTGTTCCAGTGCTCTGTCCATTAATGTTTCTATATGGCTGTGCATTTCATGGATGCAGTTTGACTTTTACAGTGTAGAATGCTTGCAAAAAACGGATGTAAAAACTGCTGTATTTCAAGGAGTACATGTAATGAGAGTAAGCAAACTGGCCACCGTGCATTACGGATGATAATAACAACTGAATCCAACAGAAACAGAAATGAAAAAAATACTTGAATGCAAAGAGAACCGACTTCCAGCCTGCTCTTACCTTTTCATCACTGATTTTTAGTGTTTTGGTTAAAAGCAACAGGAGGAGACTAGTCCAAGCTTCTCTGTGGCTTTCTGAATTCACGGTAATAAAATATGCCAGGGCTTCACTGCATACACTGAAGAGACAACACAGTTCAAACAAGCCATAAAGAAAACACATGAAAAGATTGTATAACACATATTGTTTGTCCTCTCATAGTGTATTTTGTTTCAAAGCAAGATGCATTCCATGTGAAGTCTTCAAGCACTTGCAATAACTTAAATTACAAAATTTGTCTCAAATATTTTTCTGTCACAGTAGTTGTTACAGATAATGGAACTGAAAGTTTCAACAAGGAGCCATGGAGTCAGAGATGGAAGAGTCCGATTTTCCTCATAAACATTATGTAATTAAAGTGTTGCCATCTTCAACCTGCAAGCATTATTTCCTGATCCTTACACTGGGACAGCTTAGGCAACAGCAATGGGAAAGAGCTCTCCTTTCACATCTAGACTGCTTTATTAAAAATCTGCTTGGCATCATGGATTAAAGAGGGATTACTATGGCATTAATAAGTTTCTGGTCCTTGATGTAGACCGTCAACACAAGGTATAAACTGTAGCACTTAGCAGGGCTTTTTTGGGGTGCCACTTTACCTGCAGGAGGCATGGGACCTCCCCTTTTACACATGAAAAAGATTAGTATGTCCACAGATGCTGATAAATCGGAATGCTACTGAAATCCACTGCACTAGTGCCAACAGAGAGTTTAAGAGTTCTTCACATTCGATTAGATCTTAATGTTCTGGACTTCTATGTACCCACAGCTCCTCAAATAAAGGGGACCCCAATAACTTTTTATACTAATTTGAGTGTTTTTATACCTTTACCCAAGTTCCAGGTATACAGCAGCTCAGACTGCACTCTGTATGCCTCTGAACAGCATTATGTACTCAGATGTGAAAAGTGTTCATGCACCACCACTTTTGTACGTATATACCTAATATATACCTTTCATGCTCTGCTCAGCAACTGAAACCAGAACATTTGCATGCAGGGATGCACCATAGTGGCTGAGAACAGAAGGCAGCAGAACCAAGTCAGCTTGCTCTCACCTCAGCAGCCGTTGCTGTATCACATCCCAGGAGTCTCGGCGGTTTTCATCCACATACATTCGAAAGAGTATTCTCAAGCAACAAGCCAAACTGCTGGTCTCTTGTTTTAAGAGATTGGGCTTGGATTTACCCTTGAACCCTAGAAGTCAGTTACACACAAGGAGAGAGGGAACATTCACATTTGTAGTTGCCAAGAGGTGAAGTTTATCAACAATACCTCCGCTAATGTACAGTAATGATTTCTTGTCCAGATAGTATTTCCTCCTTGATTTTAACTGAGACCAAATCTATTTATAAAGATATTTAACTACAGTGGTACCAACTGTGTATCTTTAGTCAAAAAAGCAGATAATTTAGCAAAAAGAATTATCCATATCATTAAGAAGGAGACAAGTAATAAAAGCATGCAACACTCTCAGATTAACTGCAGTTTATTGCAATGGTGTAGTTTTCTCTCTCCATAGCTAAAGCTCTAAGTGGAGCTCTATTTTTTATCAAACACAAATAAAAGCCTCACCTGCTCTCCATAACACAGTTCGCTGCTCATAATTTGAATTAAAGGCTTTTGAAAATGAATGAGACTCTTGCAGACAATCCAGTAACTTAAAGAGGTGATGTGAAGACATATATTTATACATTCCTTGGTCTTCTGTGTCAATGTGGATATCTGCATCCAGTGCATCTCGCTAAAGGGGGTGAGGAGGGAAGGAGGGAAAGGAATGTCAATAACATTCTTTTTATATAATCTTTAGAGACTTTGATACTTCACAGACCATATACCTTTAACTCCAGATTCCATTTTTACATAGAAGCAAAACAGTGCAATATGACACCACAGATTGGTCTCGCAATATGACACAAGAGATTCGTCTTTCAAATATCAGTTATACTCTTTTCAGTAGGATATTTTACAAGAGAGAAGTTATGATCTATCCTAATTAGTGATAACACAAAAGAAAAAGAAAAAAAAAAAACAAAAACCCAAAACCAAAAAACAAACAAACAAAAAACCAAAAAAAACACAAAAAAACCACAAACTAAAAAAACAACCACAAAACCAGAAACAACCCAAAACCCTCAGGACAACAAGGAAAGAATCTCCCTTATCAAGGCATGGAAAAGTCCTAGCAATACAATATAAAACCTTTCCTCTCCTGTACAAGCTGACTGAGTAGGTCTGCTAAATTCTGAAAAAACACCAAACGTGGTGCAAGTTTAAATGCTGCACAGTGTAGAAGTTCCCCATCCTCGGCTAATGTCAAATTTCATTAAAAACGGTCAATAGTTTTAGCTAATTTCATTAGGAATTTAGCTATACCATTCCCCAAAACACTACCCTGAATGCACAGCTTAAGAGTAATGATACACATTCAGGGTAATGCTCAGTTAGAAACAGGAAGAGACTGTATATACTATTTCATAAACACACTTGAGAGCATGCCATGCTCTTAATACTTTTATTGCCACAACAAGGTTGTAAGTCTGACCATACCTGAGCTGCAGCCATGTGCTCAGCATCTTCCTTCTTGCTTGTTGCTGGATAGAACACTATATTATCAATGGTCTGTATCAATTCCAGCTGTACCACACACTTTATAAGGAGGCCAGCAAATAGTTTCTGGTCTAAGGAAATGGAGTAATACAACTTTCAGAAGCAACTTACGACAATTCACTTACAACAGGTTAGCAAAACGCTACATTACCATTAACATTTTGAGATACAGCAATGCTGTGAATTATCTTGTAAAGAGAAAATCTCTGCAAGGCATAAACACAAGTTGTACATCTGTACCCCAAGTTTAAAGTGCCTCAAAACTTTCTCTACAGAACTACAAAAATGGACTAGGAATGGCTATGAAAGTTTATTTAATAAACTTGAATGTTTTCCTTACTTGTATAAGGACCACCTTTCCAGCTCTCATCTGTGGGATTTGAAAATTGACTTTGTCCTCTTTCTGAGGCGTTTTTATCCATGCTGCTTAAAGACTGGTGATCCAGGTCTATATCCTAGAAGAGAATGCAGAACAGTTCTAGCAATCCAAAACACTACCAAACAACTATCAGTTTGCAGACATCTTAGATTCAAAGGCTTCCTGCGTCCATTCCTTATATTAAATGCAAACTGATGTACTTGACAACAAAAACTGGAGTTTACATTTTCTACAGAAAAATATTTTGAAAACTAACCTAACACAAACCATTCAAGTCAGTTTGTTGCACTGAATTAACTCTTACCAAGTGTTTTTCACCTACATCTTCCTCCATCCCTGCAGGCCTCCACGTCAGCAAGCTTCAAAAAGTAAAACAAAAATAGATAAAGACTGTTGCTCTTAAAGCAAGTATTTGTATGAGAATTAAGTTTATGAACTTACACATGAGGAATAGTAGTTTTGAAGATTTCTAGCATACAATTGCATGTCTGTCCCCAGACTTCAGGGCTGAATTTCTGTCCATTTAATATGACCAGGTTTTCTAGGCAGTTTGTACCTGATCGAGCCAACTGCTCATTATCTATGAAAGAAATGTTCCAGATTTATCAATTCTACCGTATCAATGAAAAATTAAACATTCTCCATTACTGCCCCATTAGACATTTTTACCAATATTGTGAAATTAATGGTATCAAAACCAAATAAAGTGTACTAAAATATCAATGTTAGGAACCTACTGACTAAAAAATAGTGTTTAAAACTAGACTTCACGAGACTGAAATCCAAACAGGGAAGACAAAGGACAGAAGAGAAGCAGAAAGGAAGCATACAGTGAGACAAAGGAAGGAAAAACACTGATTAGAAACTCATGATTTCCTGAAGGTAGTCCCCCCCATATTCCCTGTTGGCAACATGCAGGATTTCAGGCATAACAGTTGAAGCACAAAAGAAAGCACATTCTTTAGGACGTTGTATTTGTTCTATGCGGTTGAGTGAAGAAAAGGGGGAAGAAGGAAGAAAAAGAAAGGAAAAAAATCAGAATACATATGTACATATATGTGTGTGTATAGAAATAAATGAGGTATTTTATCCATGCAGCCAAATAGATAAAGGTTGTTGAGAGAAGATCAATGCAACTCTTCAAAAGCTTTTGCTTTGTACAATAGCACAATAAACAGACGCACCATTAAGAGAAGAGCTACCTAAACGATTAAACAAAAAGATGCTCAAATATTTAGGACAGTGCATTCATCTGTGACTTAACATATTGTCCTAATAATAGTTTTTATTCTTCCAAAATTCAGCTAACTTTTCCCTTCTTAATTAATGGTCATTTCAGAAAAATACATTAAGCAAAAGATACAAGTAAAATAAGCTACCTTGTTTTACACACCAGTGTAACTGTGCAAGTATATCAGGAAGAAGGATCTCATTTAAAGCTTCATAAAATTGTGTAAATACATCACAGATTGCATAAAGTGCATGGTTGCATGTTGTGGTCATCCATTCAGATTTCTATGAGAAAAAAAGAAAAGTCTGTGTTTTTTATGTGAGATCTCTTCTGTGATGACAGCACTTGGCTTATGCATGGCTGTTCAACAAAGGATGTGGCCTCTGAGGAGCAGAATTTAGATTAAAGCTTCAGTACCACAGAAGGCTTGTCAGAAGCATTTAGTTGGTCACATGAATGCTGTTCAGAAAACTATACATTTTCATAACAAAGAGTGAATATTCTCCTTGCAAATATTCAGACAGACATAGGTCACTGGATACTATGACAACTTCATACACATCACAGAACATCATTATTTTGGGGGCAGTATGGGTTGGAAATACAATGCAAGACAAAAAATACCAACTGCTGCTTTGATTGTTCGAGTTCTTAAAAAATAACTCGAATATTTGCTTGCTTTTTGGGTTTTTGTTTTTACCTCTGTTTGTTGTTCAGGGAGCTTCATATTATCAAAAATCCGAAACACAATTCTGAACAGATCTTGCCACCAGTGCTTTTCAAAGGTATGGCCATAACTCTTCATTATTTCAAACATCACTGTTAAGCCTCTATAAACAAACCCACACAAGTGAATGAGGAGATGTTAAAATGTGCACCTGATCTCTTCAGTAGCTGAATAATAACAATAATAATAAAGCTTTATTACCTTGTTCGAACATCTAATTTGCATCGATTGATGATACAAGAAAGTTCAAATAAAATGGGAAACCATCCTCTGACCCATACTCTGTCCCCAGGAGCAACATTCATGTCATCACTTGTGTATTCTCTTAAGACCTTAAAGATGGGCAAGAAAGAGATTAAAAACAATAATCTCAAAAATCTCTAAATTTGACAGATTCAGACACCATTAGGGGCACAGAGAGACTTGAAAAGTTAGCTTAGTTTCTTCCATAACACTCTAACCCTGTAAAATATTAAGTATAAAACTGAGATATAACTATTTGAGAAAATACTGGGGGAAAAATACATGGAAAATGCGTATTTAAATCCATTTTACTTAAGTCCCGATAAAGGCTTTACAAGTTGCAGAGGTTTGGACTTCAGGACGCAAGTTTAACAGTGACATGCAACAACTATATAAATACAGATAATAAGGAAATTCAAGCTTGGCATAAAGCAGTTCTACACTTTTCTGGCATATGGAATACAGTGTACATGTCTTGCAATGGTAACATGCTACTGCAATCTAATTCCAAGCTCTTTTCAGGGAAGTGGTTATTATATTAAGTATTCACATAATAAACTGATATGTGTTGGTAACCAAACATAATCAGGATGACAGAACAAGAATACTGTTTTCCAGGTCATCCTAATACTATTAAAACAAAACAATTATTTCATTCATTTATTTCAAATTTGGCCTGATAAGACTCCACATTTTTTAGTTAGTGCTATTTTACTGCTTACATAATACCACACTGACTCCTAATTCTGAATAAGCTTTTAATACATATACTTGCTGCTGGAAGACTGAAGTTTGAGTCCAAAAGCTCTTCTTAGTTACAAGGTTAGCCTCAGTTTTAACAGTACAAAATAACGTGAGAATACAAAGGGGGAAAAATTAAAACAAAATACCTGTGGTCTCTCTGAAACATATTTTGCACAATA
The DNA here is from genome assembly GCF_028554395.1 of Pezoporus wallicus. NCBI lineage: Eukaryota > Metazoa > Chordata > Aves > Psittaciformes > Psittacidae > Pezoporus > Pezoporus wallicus. Next base: position 2,442,122 of record NW_026636792.1, read on the forward strand.
GCGAATAAGTCTGATGGCTTCCATGCTGGTGTCCGGAAATGCAACGTTACAGGCAAACTCAGAAAGACATTTTACTGCATCCTGAAATGAGTCAATTGCTGCTGGGAAGTGCTGTTGGAAAATATTTGCTGTGAAGAGCAAACACACACACTGTTAAAAATTCACTGATATTGACATCCATAGATAAACTGGCATTGAGCTAGGTATGTCAGAAATGGTATATCACTACCAAAGGGACAAACATGAAGGGCCCAGAACTTCTAGATTAAATATGGGTCTATCTTTCCTTACAATTTTCCCATCCCACCCCACTGCCCCAACTGGTCAGCATAACATTCTCTCAGGTTGGATAATTACCAATTTTATAATCTAGGATTATTTCATGGCTTCTTATATGGCTCAGTTTCCTCCCACACCATATACAAGCCAAAGCTCTTAAAATATTTGAGAAATAACAGGAGTAAAGCTTTACGTAAGCTTGGGAATAAAGTTGACTAAATTTACCTAAATTACCTAAGCCTGCAACTATTCATATTCTGTAGCAACAGAGGAAAAAAAGAAAAATCAGCATGGAAGATCATTAAATGCATTCCTTAATGCAAAACAAAGTGTGACAGATGGAGCAGCATACAAGCTTATTGAATCTATTCCAAACTTTCAAAGTTCTATAGCAGGATATCTGTATCTAAGTCTTCCTGTCCATAGCAATCAGAAGACTTAACGGGTAAGACACAGCTGCACAGTTTAAACTGTCTGGCTGCAAGATCCTGTGTTTATTTACCTGGAAATACAAAAGTCTTATTCAGACAGGCCTTTTAAATCAGAGTCACAGCAGCAAATCTTATTTTGGGTACTTGCATCTGCCAAGCATTACTTACTAACTATGTGTGCTGTAGTTTGAAAGGCCAGCTCCACTATATTCCCATCATTATCTGATGCTGCTTGGTGGAAGACTGCAAAGATATTTTTCCAGCCTGAACGAATATTACCAGCTTGAGAGTTCACCATCTGAGCAATACAGCGTATTACCATGTCCCGAATAGTTGGAGATCTTAAAAAGAAAAAGGGAAGCAAGACTTTCACAAGTGGCACAACTTCACACAGCCACAAAGTAACTGCACCACTTCCATGTACATGACAATCTAACCCACACCAAGTAGCATCTTTAAGCAGGACTAAAGCAAGCTAACACACAGAGTGCAGTGCATCACACCTGTTTTTCTTCATAATATGCTCAAAAGGCCTTAGGAAGTCTTTCTGGAAGCGGAAGTTGGCTAATTCTCCCTTCTCAAGAAATTTCATTGACAGTTGCCTTAATGAGTCTACTGCAAAGATGGCGACATCTTCATTAGGGTTACATCCAACCTAGAATGAAAACATACTTTCAAACACCAGCTGACGTATTAGTTATGAGTAACAAATTCATCATTCAAGGTTTGAGTCAGTCTACTAAAAATCATTAGCACATTCAAGTTTTCAGATATTTAGAAAATAGCCATTACTTTCAAAGAGGGCTTTCTCAGTCATTTGACCCAACTAAACAGACCCATGGATTTTGTATGCAACAAATGAAGAACTATAATAGCCAGCTAGACACTAAAAAAATAAGCTCAGGTTAAAAAAGCCCCACTCAAACATGGTCCAGTTTCCAACAGAAAATAACTGTTATTCCAGGATCACCTGTATATTTTTTACAGAAATATAATTTTTTAGGAAAACTAACTTGGCATTTGATCAGAAGGGATAAGACAATGACATAAAGCATACTTACAAATACAAAAATCATGTCATGAAGTGATTAAAGATCATTGCCATAAGCATTTCCATTTCTATGCATACACTCTAGGTTTTTAAATAGGTGCTTCCTTTAAATGCCTTTACTGGATGCCTACACCACTTAGAACATAAAAGGTAAAAGCTGACTGAGTCCTGCTATTCATGTGTGTTCTGTAACTTGATTTTTAAAAATACCTTATTGAAGTGATCTCCAATCACATGCCAAATCCTTGACCACTGCAGCCTAATGCGGTTCATGTTGTAATAGGATATCTCCACTATCTTCTGCAGGCTGAACATCCGTGGGTGGTGTGGGGAAGCCAGCTCATCCATGGAAACAGCACACAGCCATCGGACAAAGTCAACTAACATTAGAAGACACTACAGTAAGTTCAGGATGTTACATTGCAAGAGTTCCTGTAACCCACAAAATGGCCAGCATACATACCAATTGCATTTCCATCTAGACGTGTTGATCCTGTAAATATCCTACGGAACAAATAAGTAAGTTGCAGTTTTAGCTGCACATCCACAAGAGTCAATCACATTTTACTGCTGTAGGCAAACATCAGTACATATCCTGGAGGTACTTGACAATCCCCCATGCCATAAAAAGCAACTGTTTTATTCTTACTCCTTGGCAGCAGTTCTTGTCCTGTCTCCTAGCCTAAGCATTCTTGTCCCTCCTGCTAGTCAGTCTACTATGCCCCTGCCCCACTGCAGGGAAGAGGCACAGATTCACAATTTTATCCAGAGCACATAGTCCTGGAACTCTCATTTTGGTGCCAGCATGTTAAATTTCATAGGGAGAATAAAGACATTAAGAAAGCTTTGCTGCAAGACATCACTGGATGCAGCCATCTGCTTGATCTTAACACGGTTCAAGAATACTAAAGTTGGGGCTGTCAAAACAAACAGCAGACAGACTGTGAATGCACCATTGTTCCTTCTCAAGAAGTCTTGAGGGGAGTTCAGACCATGTAAAGGGAAGAATGTTCCCGAATCTTTTAGACTTCGATATGGTAACAGACAAATTTATGTTACAATGAATACTGCAAGTCTCAATATATATGATTCTACAGACTTGCCCAATAGTTTCAATCATTATAAAAAGAAGTCCCCTTCCAACACATGGTTTATGATAGAAGCATCTCTTTAGGCAACATTTTTAGGACTGTTAAGAAAGATAACAATTCAGACAAGAATGCAGTGACAAATAAAGAGCTGAAGAAGAGCAACTAAAGAAATGTTGAAATACTGATGTTCAGAAGACCAAAACTGCATAATTTAATTGGATAATACACATATTTGCAAACCAAAAATACCTAAATACTGTAACACCAACCTAATTCTGGTCTTCACTAGCTTACTCTGAAAACACATGCATACAAACAGTGCCCCTTCTCACAATATACTACATTAGTTGTACTGCTATTTAATGACAGTCTTTGGCTTGTGACTATTACATGCCTAAAGAAGTCTACTTATTGGTTCCAGAGAAAGCACCTAAGTATCCGCATCTGCCTCGCAAGAGAAATGGGCTTTGAGAACAAAAGCCCTTCTCAGAGTCTGCAAATGAAGTAAGGATGGTCAATAACTTCGGGTCACATTTGCCCCAGATAGAGATGATACCCCCAGTACCTGTCTACTGCTACCACTACGCTCTGTGAACTGGTCTCTCCCACAGACTCTTGAATGCTCGCCATATGCCGTTTATCAGCTCCACTTCCAACGAGGTTACCTACAATAAAAACCATTAAACCCCAGTATTTAGCATCACGAAATCATGATTTTATATTAACCCCAACTTTATACAAGCAAAGACACATGACTACTGCTTCTAATTAGCTTGGAATTTATGTGAGCAGATTGTGCCTTTGCCTCTACCAGATTATTACAAAACTAAATATCCACTAAGAAGTATGGATTTTTTTTCTTAAGGCGTTGTGTTTTGACCATCACATTTATTAAGATGATAACAATGCTGTTAAGATTAGAAATGATAAAATGTTATTTTAAAATACGATCTCTAAGTCAGACACAAGTAATCAATGCTGGGCACAGCTGTTATATTCAGCATTATCGTGCATAGCATCAGCTCCAGAGTGTTTTCAAATGGAAGTAAATATATTTTAATATCCTGTAACACTGATCTTTCTTAGCCATCATACTTGATTTATATATGGATCTTTGTGAAGTTCAAGATTATTACTCTCACCTAATCCCAGGCCCATGAACTCTTCCCCTCCAGATGCATAACCTTTGATGCTTCCTTCCCTTTCACGCCCAGAGCCAGATAAATATCGGGTTTTCACTCCAGTTCCTATTAGTTGTGCTAGTTCCAGCTGGCTAATACATTTCAAGATCTACAACAAAAAATATTTAAACACTGTGTTTCTGGAAACCGTCATATTTTTATTCCTAGCATATATATATATTTAATATTTGTAACTTTCCAAGTTATAAATATTTTAAAGGTTTTAAAGGTTAAAAAAACTTTAAAGGTTACTTTCTCTAACCTTTAAAATTACTTTGACAACGTTAACAGTTGTGATATAGCTGAAACATTACTAATGCAAATGGAAATAAAGTCGAGTGATTCACTCAAGATCACCAGCTGCCATGAATCATTCCAAGACAAGAAAAAAAAAAACCAGTACCCACAAAGTCTAACTTGGATCTCTAACTAGTAGAGGAAACCTTTTTATTACTTCTCACAGCATCAATTTCCAAACCCACAAACTTGGAGTTGATCTTTGAGAGAATTCATTGTCCCAGGGAGGTGAAAAGACTGAATTATTACAGCTACCACTTTGAGTAACGATGTTCCAACACTGGCAGTGAGAATGCCAAAATCGTGCCTTGCCATCAGGACAAAACTGACTTCCTTCTTACTCCCCCACATAATCCCTCGGATTGGCACAAGCATTTGTGATGGTATGCTGTAAACCAGGTCCAAGCAATATGCCAGCTAGAGTACCTTCTGGCTCGAATTATCACATAGCCAAAGAGTGATGCCACAGAACATAACACAGCAGTAGTAGTAGAAGAATAAAACCCTTCAAAAGTTTTCAAAGAAAACACAGTTGCACTATTTAAACTAATCAAGATTTACCTCATGCCAAGAGTTCCCAAGATAGTTGCCATCTGTGTGAGCAACTGTAATAAGTGTCTTAATGGTATCTATGTTCTTCTGTTTCATTTCTGTAATACTGGAACTGGCAGTCAACAAGGAAAAGCGAGCAAGGGCCTGTACGTAAGCATCCCGTTCAAGCTACGAAACAGAAACAAGCATAATCAAATCCCTGTAAAGCTAGAGAAAGCTACCTCTCCAGCATGCGTACAGAGTTTTCTATGTATGTGGCGCTATGAGAGCACTTTCCAGTTGAAGAAGAGTAGGATGCCAGTTAGCAAACACTCCTAGTAGAAGACTCAGCAATAAAAGGAAAGCAGAGATGAAGAAATGCTTGGTGGGATATCGAGATCTTAAACTAAAACAAGATGATAATATTTTATTTTACCATTTCAAGCAAGTAGGTAAGACCGCTTATTTTCTATGCATAAGCTTGTAATTCTTCATTTGTCTCCCAGGGCCTACACTGCCCTTACAAGCCCCATGCCAGATCTGACACAAACCTGCATTCCAAAGATACAGGCTATTCTGACTGCACAGCGTATTCCTTCCAAACAAAGGGATGCAACTTCTGTGTCATCACAGTTCTGCAAGCCAACACTGTAAGCTGCCAATAATGGAGTCCATACAAGCTAAAGAAAGGAAGAAACTAAGGTCAGAAGTCTATTACAATTTTAGCCCAAAACATGAGATAACTGAAACAAAGAAGTCCAGTGTTGCAGCACTTAATTCTTCAGAGTAGTTTTCCACCTTTTTTTTTTTCATGCTTAAAACGCTTAGCAATGAAGGTACAAGGAGAACTTCACACTCACTTTGAACATGGGTCTGACATGATCCAGATGAGTGGCACTAGTAAAAGGAGCCTTTGCGTGGCTTACTGCTTCCATGAGGGCTTTAGCTGTTTTAGCCATTTGTTCCATTTCCAAGTTGTACAACAACCTCCGCTGCTTCTCATTAGCTACACCTACGGGGAACACCACACAGTTGCACTGGTTCCTTTTTTTATGAGAATACTGCATGTCTTCGTATTGAGCATCACAAAATGTTAAAAGCATTGCAAATAAAATCTGAACATAAAAATCTTCCAGAACATTCAAATTCAGGAGGCTCTCATACATTACAAGCAAGGAACTACAGCACCAAAACCCACATCCCAACTTAAGACTTAATTCTATACAAAACAACTAATTCAGCCCTTTATTATATGCCACATGTTAAGATCTATCATTTGAGAGGCATACACCATTAATTCACTCTGCCAGCCATTCTGAGTAAAAGAGTACAGCAGGGGATACTGGTTTCTAGTGTACACTACGCAGAGTAATCCTCATTTGGTCTAGATGAGGATAGGTGATTAGGTCATGATAAACTCTGATCTCCTTTTCAAGCATTATCACAAGGAATGTGGCACCTGCCAGCCTCTGAACTATGACATGATACTGACAGGGAGGCAGAAAAACCAACTCAAACCTGTTGTCTAACACGTGGAAACAAGACGTTTACTTTAAAAGTGCCACCTTCAGTTATTCCACCATTTTCCCCTGTCTGAAAACAAAACCCAAATCTAGTTCCTAGTGCCTCTCTGCGATGGTGCCAGATGCACTTATACAGCTGTTTCTGTCACAGAAGCAGCACTAAGTAATAACTAAGCCACTTTCATTCCCAGTATCTGTATTAGCCATTCTAAATGTAATTTACGTATCGCACAAAGATGTTTCCAAAAAGGAATGTGAACTCCACCATGACATCCTGAAAGTTACTACAATAGTTCAAGAGCACTGTGGTCTTTCCAATTTCTAGTTCCTTCTTACTTGGTTTACTAGTCTTGGTTGTAATTGCATATTCTTTTGTCTCTTTCATTGCAATCTTCTTTCCTTCTATTTCTTCATAGATTGTGGATAAATACTCTACTGGCAGGTCTTTACTGTCATTGATTCCTCGATTCATTTTAATGTATTGCTCCTTTGTCATTTTATTTTTTACCTGTAAAAAAGCAAGGAAGTTGGATATCTGATTCTGAGCTCAGTTCTAGGGAAATTAGAACTTCGGGAAGTTTGAAGTTTGGGGGGTTTTAAATGCTACCTGTGGACTGTGCAAGTCTGTAGTCAGCATTATAATAGAGTAGGCCAAAACATAGGCAGTGTCAGCACTAGCAAATAGTGTTTGCCTAGCAAAGAGGAAAAAACAAAACAGGGTTTTAGAGCTCTACTTCCTCAATCCATTAGCTCTATTTCTACCTGCAAGAAAAGTACCCAGTAGTGCTGTGCATTCAACCAAAGAGATAACACAGCCTAAAATTGGTCTTTAGAAATGCACGAAGCCTCAAGTGTTTTAAAATGCAAATAAAAGGGAAATAATATAAAATCATCTTCTTCACAATTTCGAAAACTAGCAATGAATGGAATTTTCAAGTACATACTCAAAAGATTAAACATTATCCTCCTTTGGGTAATCCCATGAAATCTGAAGAACAGCTTATTTTTCACCACCAAGGTTTCATAAAGAATTATACAGAACCAATGCAGTGATGCATCTACTGAACTAAGGAATAACATCCAGCTAAGCCTGAATATGTAGCTGAAATTCAGTGCTAGTTAACTGCATTAGAAACAGGAGCAACGCTGCCTACTTGATGTCGACTATCATATGTACATTTTGTTTAACATCAAATGGGCAAGCAAAGACATATACCATCTTATTAGCTATTTATGCCATGCATTTTCAGTTTTAGCAATTGCTACTGCTTATTACTGTTGTTTATACTTGACTGATCTACATTTGTTTAAAAACTGAACAATTAATACTGAGAGACTTTAACATACTTGGGGCTTCCTCTTCCAATAATTCCTTCTAGCAAGGATGTGGGATTTAATGAAATGTCAGCATCAGTGTACTCCCTACCCAAATTTTCCATTTTGCCTAGGTTCAGCACCAATACCAGCAACAAGATGTGCTCCTCAGAACAGCCTATAGAAATTCCTGACCCAATATGAGTACAAGCTGCGTCTTGCCCCTAAGGGCCACAAACAATACAGCCCTCTTCAGGAACTTATCCAGTACAAAGGTTTTGAATTACCGTTGGTTGCATTCAATATATCTAGCAGCAAACTTCTCCATTAATCTATCAATCTTCTGGGCTTCACCTGGCAGACGAAAACCTTCCAGAAATATACGGAGAGCAGAGACAAAGTCTTTTCCACAGAAATCAAGCTGGTCTACATAGGCGTACATCACTTCCTTGTTAAACTTGTTGCTTTCCCCAAGAAATTCCCCTACTTGAGTCTGAAAACACAAGAAACAGTTATTACTGTGCAATCCAACTGCCAGCTTTGCAAGAAAGTTTATAGCACAAGAATTGCATAGCTGACAGTTTTGTAAGACTGATACGCTTCACTGAGTAAGCAGAGCAACCGTTAGAGGGAAGACAAAAAACCAGTGTCATTGGAAATGCCTTTAGTCTGCATATTGTTGCTTCCTTCACTTCCCAAAGCAAGATCTGCATTACTGTGAGCCAAGGAAAGCTGAACTGTGCTCAAATTCATGTGCGGCAGAGAATGCTTTGCCACTGCAGTACCTGATATTCCTTTGTTGGCAAGACACCATTAATGCAGAAATAGAAAAAAATGCATGTTCCCATTTATGGGGAATCCCTCCAGTGCTTTAATGTAAGCAGAGCTACTTTACTAAAAAGCCTGGGACAGGAAGTAAATAGAAATTAGCATTATTAAGTACCTTCATTAGAACCCTTACACTTCCAGTTATCTATTAATGAGATATGAACTACAGAGAGAGAGAGTGTATACAGACATCAGAAGAGAGGAAGATGATGATGGGGCAAGAGTATTTTATTAATTACAATGTAGTCTTACAGAACAGAGGCGTTCTTCTTGGTGCAAAAATTGCGCAATGTCCTCTGCCGTAGTGCCAAGCATTCCCTGCTCCTGAAGGTACTGTATTCCTCTCTTTGGTTTTTTGTTAAACCTGTTCAGACAAAAACATGGTGAAATTGAGACATATAATTGTAAAAATATCACATCCTATAAAATGTTAGTTTTACAGAGTCCTTATAAACCAAAGAGAGCAATAGCACAGGATAGTTTTCTTTTTCTAGTTAGAAGAAATGTATTATCCATATTACACCATAGCTTACATCTCAAAGTACATTCAGTTGCTAATAAGCTTAAAAGCTATTGCTGGAAAACTCACTTAACACCTGACCCATTTAAAATATTAAAAATTGGAGACTTCCCATGAAATGTCAAAAATGTTGCTATTCAAGACCTTCTTATAGCATTTATAGACAAAGATCCTCAAATTAAGGAAGAAAAGCTGAGCTGGACAATGATTTAATTCTCCAAAGTATTTCAATAAAAGACAACAAATGATGTAAATGATGAAACAACATTAACTGCCTGCTCACATCAATTTCTCTCAAGGTATATACAGACACTTTCCTCTCTTGTGCAGCTGAACCATCACAAGCTAAAGCTGTGAAACCACCTTTTACTCTAGATTTTATCAAATTCCTTTTAACTACAATAGCCTCCAGTGTAAGCTAGATTTTGACAACAGCAGGCAAGTGTTTTCAGCATTAAGATCAATTTGTAAGTGTCCCTGCAGGTTTGACTGTGTGAAAACCACAGCAATATGGTTATACACAATATTTATTTTACTAGTGAACTTCCATTTCCTTGTTACACTAGACTCACAGTTCTATCCCATGTTCAATTATTTCCTTTTGTTGCTTGATGACTTCAAATTGTTCAGGATCATCTGGGACAGCAGTCTGAGTACCCACACTTCCAACTCCTGACGAGACAGTGGAGTCCAAAGAACTGACGCTACTCCGTCTCCCTCCACTGTCAAGGCCTTTACCTTCAGCCATTTCCTGTTCAGATGGTTTATATGAGCCTATTCATAAACAGGGTGAGACTTCAGTTATCCTGTTCAGTCAAAAGCTTTTAGTTATAGTATTTTTTAGTTGAAATGTGTGAATCAATATTCTTATTTTACCATGTCTACTTCATGGCAGTCTACACTATATGAAGGTGCTTATACTGATGCAATTCTAAAATGATCCAACAAAAAGCAGAAGAACAGCAGCAGCTATGGAAAAAATCTTGCATTTCAACTTAGGAACTGCAAGATTTGTCAATGTTTTGTTCTGCATGAGCCAGCTTTTATAGTGTAGCCAATGCCCTGGCTAAAGCTCTTAAATAGAACCTGGTTATCTGAAGCAGACACCTGGGGTGTTGGTTGTTGCAACAGCATTAACAATTGTTCATAAAACACTTCATTTGTATAAATGAATTGTTATGTAAAAACCTATCATCTACATTTCTGAAGAGCTTCTAACCACTGAATAAACACAAGTGCAAACTTGTTAAAGGAAATAGTCTCTCCATAAAAAAAACAATCTTACCCAAGCTAGCCTGATGATTGGGGTTCACATAAAGGTCTTTGCTCCATTCAACCATACATTTTAAGATAGAAACCAAACATTCAAGTCCTTTTTTCCTCAGGCTTAGTTCCTAAACAACAAAACAAAACCCAACACCAAAACCAACAATTAAAAAAAGCCAAACTATAACCAAAAGACCCCCCGCACCACCCCCACCAATATAGGTATACCAACAAGCTTTTAGAAGGCATTACATGACACTATTCAAATCTTAGGGATTTTGTCACTTGGGGGGAAATCTATTGGTTATACAAAGTTTCTGCCCCTTGACCATTTAGGTTGGATACATCTGGGCCAAAAGCAACTGTAACCATACTGACACCAGAACACATTCCAGCTTTTTTTGTCAACTGATAACTGACAAGTACAACCAAGGGGCAACAAACACCAAATCCTAAATACAGCCCCTCTACTGTAGGAATGATTATGACCATTTACTGAGTCTCTACAGTGTCAGATCCTTCCAAAGAAAGACAAGTGTCTCACTACCTTAACTGCACAGCAAACAGTTCTATTCAAAATCTGAACAAAGGTGTCCTGGTTTTAAAACCCATTTTCAGATCAAAGAAGCACAGTAAAACATTGAAACAATTCCAGTGGAACATGTGAGGTGCATTCAGTTCTAAGACCAACTTGAGCAACAAGTTCATTTCAGCCCTGAAAGCCATGAGACTGGGCTAGAGAAATAGTGCTGCAGGACAATGCCAACATCAGAATAATGTGTTCTTGCTGAAAGCAGTCTGTACTCTACTCTCCCTCTAAGGATTGGGAAAGTGTAATTTTAAAAGCAAAATACTTGTGGTGGAGATATGGCACAAAAAGCTTGGACAAAGCAAACACAAGATGAAGCTACTGAAGTAAAAGGTACAGAAAAAAAAGTTATTTCAGTAAGGCAGAGAAAGGCTCATCTGATTCTCTCCCATGGCAGCCCAACAGAACAGCCCAGAACAAGCCAGTCTCACAATGAATCAAAATTGATCATGCTGCTTCAGCATCCAACTGCAAATGAACCAAGTAGTAAAAAGTACATAACATCAGTAGGTTACAGACAACACAAACCACTGGAAGTATCAACGATGACGCAGAGACAGCACCATTTATGGAAAAAATAGCACCTTATCTTCAAAGCTTTTTCTTACCTGTAAAGGTGTCATTCCCAGCTCATGGCCACTTCGTCCCTGTGCGATTTTGGACAAATCATTTACAAGGCGTTCAAATATATTAGCAGCATTTAAATCACAGTCATAGTTAACATAAATATCCACTACACACTGAGCATCTGGGAAATGAAAGAAAGTGTGAGTATTAGCATTCAGCGTAACTGCATTTTTAAAAGGATCCAGCCAGTTGGAGCAAGCAGCGGGGATGAATCCAGACATTTAATCCAAACACTATGGCATCAAATTTAGTTTTTCACACTTAAACATGATACACGACGCTTGTCTATGCAATAATTTTCATCTGCTGACAGAGGAAGTGACTGCTGTTCACAACAATGGCAATACCTGCACAAATCCTAGTTAAAGTCTGAATCACCATCCATTTGTGTTCAAATGAGCTTGAAGAAGTCTCTAAAATATTCAGGAAGATCTCTTTGAAGAAGACCTGCAAGATAAATGAAGTAAAGGACTTGATGATCTGAAGCTTATTAGAACCATGTCAAATGTACAAATCCATTTCTACCCACTAATTTCTCTTGAAGAGTATCATCCCATGTGTATAAGAATTTGAACACAGTCGTAATATACTAGTTTAGTAAGCAAACAAAACCAAGACATTAACTTCAAAGTTCCAGTTATCTTTTTATCATTGCAGTAATTTTGAGAACTAGAGCATCATACAAATTAAGATAGAAAGTCTCTCACCTCAATCTGCATTTTTAAATGGGTCTTAAAATTTGAAAGCAGCGTGAGAAAGATGGCAAGAGAGAGCTCAAATACATCAGGAACAGAAGAGACTCCATTTTTAGATAATGCTACACAAAGATATTGCTTGATTGCATTGATGAACATTTCATGTGTCCTGAAAACTGGACCAGCATTCTGCAGTACCGAGAGAAGAAGCTGCAGAGACACTATCTTAGAACGCAGTTCATGGGATCTAGAAAAAATTCAACATTAGATATCTTTTTATTGTGTTTCTGAATACATACTTGTATTTAACATGAATGCTATGGCATTTGCTCCCTGTCAGAAGAAATGACTGCTATTTTAAGTCATTTCAATGTGGGGGTAGGTGGGGTAGAAATCAGCCCGCAATGATTTTGGACAACATCCACCACCTTAATTTGGAGATTTTCCAGCTGTATTAACATCGTAGTCTAGGACAACAGAAACAACTCAGTGCCACTGAGAAGTATTCCCTTACTCCCCCATCAAAAGCACCACAAAAAGCAAAATCAAGGCCACTCTGACTAGTAAGATTAATAAGCCCATTACACAAAGAAACCCTCAAGTATTTAATTTTTAATAATTTGAAGCAAACTTCAATCCTAGGTTCATCGAGTAACTAAAGGGCCTGACAGGTGCATTTTGAATACCAGCTTTACTCTACAGCAGCTACTTAACTGCCTCCAAAAGCTACCTGAAGAAGACAATATAATAAATATTGTCTCATTACTTGGGATCTGGTGGTCCATCACCAAGTGGTTTCATAGAGAGTTTGCACAACGACCTGAACACAAGGAAGGCATCCTTTTGTAGTACATGGGAAAATCTGGCAGCAGCTTGATGTCCAGATACATCTGTTTCCTTGAAAGCAAGAAACACAACATCAGATCCTCAGTGAGACACAGGAAGGAAGCAATTAAGAAGATTCCACAGCTCCTCAGAATTATCTACAATTTTTTTAACAAAGACACATTTGGCAAAGTTTAAATTAAACCTAAACAGGATTACAAGATATTCGGATCTTTTCACGTGTGTTAACTGACTCTTCCTTTCTGCCCCCACCCTGTATTAAAATACAGCCAACATAAGCAATTTTAGAAGAGTTTTCAGTATCTACTTAAATCACGGTTCCTGCTTCAGTTTTCAAACTCAAGGAGGACACATACATCAAAGCTTCTGCCCCTTCTCTCTCCAAAATCCCACTGTACTAGCTGGCATGATAAACACATTTCTTCTTTCCTAAATATATGTTAGCATCCAGTGAAGTTACTTACCAGATTATCAGTCGAGGAAACAGACTGCCCATCATCTGGAATCCCATTTGTTTGTACATTTTCATTACTAGAGCCAGAAAGAATTTCTGCAGTCTCTAATGCAGGTAGAGCTTTAACTGTTTCTGTTACCTGTTTTTCTTCAGCCACTAAAGGGGAAAAAGGAAAACTGCTTAAAATCACCCACTGAGGTTTTTGTATCCCATGGCTTTGCGAAGCTCTACAACCAAGTGGGACAGAATTAGCACAGGTAAATTAGAAAGTTTATTAGCTACCAGCAAAAGAATAATATCGAGAGACAAAAAACAATTCTTCCTGCCTCAATAGGTGTTCTTGACAATATACTCAGTAACAAAAAATAACTTCCATGCTTTTATATTCACAGGAATACAAGTTTGTCAATGCACATGCATCTGGCCTATTTTAGGAGATTTTGTTACCTTTCACAGCTGACTTGACCACATCTTCTAAGATGCCTTTAACCATTTCCTTTTCTCCATCTGTTGTGACCTCTAATGAAACACACAAAGAGACAATTTTGAATCTAGTGCTTTCATTTTTTAAGGAAGATTAAAAGGAGAAACATGACAGAGGTAAAAAGGTTAAAAATTGTAGATTTTCTTTAGCAGTTCTCCTCTAAAGCCACTTTCAAGAAGTCACACAAAAATACTCATTGATGTTATTTCTATTGTTTATATCAAAGCACTCATTTTTAATGCCGGGATTTTGTCATCTGTCTTTCTCAACAGCTACAAACTTCTAGTTTTGGAATATCCTACATTCCCAATTTGGAAGCAGTATTTGCTTATGACAAGGTCTTCATAATACATATCATTTTTACCACAGGACTTCAATTACCTCAAAGTGATTCTGTCACTTCCCAAGAATTGCCATTATTCTCCTCCTTTCCTTCCCTTTATCAACCTAATCAAGTCTAACTCCATTATAATTCTAAGCAAATAAACCATATATAATTTTAGAATTCTAGGGATAACATGAACCCTTCTTCAACAGCTATAATGTAGACACTATAATGTAGAGCTAAGGATGGCCTGTATACTTTCAATAACTACTAAGAAAAGCCAAGCATTATCTGAGTCAATAACCCCAGTCACTTCTCCCCAAGATAGCCTAAAAGAGCATTTTCCAATAGAAGGATTGTAACTGAAAGCAGCAGACACAACTATTCTTGCTCACCTGATGCTGACAGAGTCAGATCCTGCTCCAATTTCATGTCTCCATTTTCCACCCTCTCAGGCTCACCATTTGTTAATTCCACACTTACAGGAACAGTGGGTTTGCCTTCCTGATAGCTGTGCTTTAACTGACTGATCTTGGGAGACTTGGACACTGCTTGAATTGCAGGAGACTGGGATTTCTGCTGACTCATTTTTTCTACTTCTCTGGATTCCTGTATCTTGAAAAAACAGCATGAAAAAGTTAATCTAAGGCACAAAACAAGGTAAAGGAAAACGGATGTCTATGATGACTGATGTTCCTTTGTGAATTCACATGTTAACAAGAAAGAATCAGTGAATATGTAATCACTTGGCCAGTCAAATTAAAAAGATGCACTTCAAGCTTATTTTAAAAGCATCCCATCATTTGTTTATACCATGCCATTTGGCAGAAACTACAATGTGAAACCTTGTTATCAGAATAAGCTTCATAATTTAATCAGTCAGTGTGATTCACTGCAGGATTTAACTGGGGTTTTTGAAACTATAAATCAATAGATACCCAAGTACAATGGCAGACCCATTAAAAATAAAGACTTTTCTGTTCATTTGTCAAACCTAAACATTTGAGATGAGCAAAAGTAATCGCTACTTACAGCTTGATTTTCCATCCGTGTAAAAATGACATTTAACATCTGTGTAAGGGTAGCTTTGGCAGTTGTCTGATTAATAAGATTTTTACTGGCCAGATAGATGTTGTAGCAGGTTCTAACAGTCTGCAGAATTGTTCCTTCATGAATTTCTATATACGGAGATGTTACTGCAGTGAGGAGAGCCTGAAAAAGTCCATAAAATAGTAAAAATGAAATCTAAGCAAATAGGCAGCAATACACTTCATGCAGGTCTTCCATACTGATCAGTGGGTTTGTTATGAAACACGTATCTATTCATAAGGTACTACTATGCCTTGTTGAGAACATACACTGCAGATCTCTCTAGAAAAACAGACGGGAGAGCAGACAGGCTAGAGCAGCAGCCCATGATACTGCATCACAGTTAGTGCCTTCAGATGAAGGCTGATAGCAATTCATTGGCCTAATGAACATGGACATTACCAGCCTAGATGAAGAATATCAAGCTGTCTGCAAGATAAGTATCTAGGCCACAGCTTAACCCAGAAAGAAGAACAAAAGTACTCTGCTTCACCAAGAGGAAATACATTTCACATGCCAATTCTGACATTGTAATAGCCTCCCTGTATTCAGTGACACATGTAACAAGGTAAGAAGTGGAGAAACTGGGCCTAATAATGCTTCCCATTATTGTATTTTTCCCATTATAAAATCAAAGACAGAGAAAGCAAATCAATACTGCACCAAAATGAACCAAATAAAATACCTTAATTATCTGCAGTTGTACTCCTTCATCTGTTTGAGGACCCTGAAAGCAATTGCAAATGGTTTCAACTATTCGGTCAATCAGCCGTTTTCCAGGAGCTCCACTGTCTGGAGCATTGCCAGTGATATGTCCATATGCAATGAGTTTCTAGGTAGAAAGAATGCAGGTTAGACAACCACAGATACAGTTAGGTATTAAAAAGACGTTTTAGACAATATACCTCACTTAACCAGTTTTAACACAAATTTAACAGCACCAGTAGTCTGGCTACCAGCTACTTGGAATTTGCATATCTGGAGAAAACAAACTTAAGTAAGTGATACACAAGCTTTTGCCACCCATACCATTTCTTCATACTATAGCCAAACAGAACTTTTAAACATCAATCTTTATACCTATTAGAATCATAGAATAGTTAGGGTTAGAAAGGAGCTTAAGATCATCCAGTTCCAACCCCCTTCTATGGGCAGGGACACCTCAGACTAAACCCTGCCACCCAAGGCTCTGTCCAACCTGGCCTTGAACACCGCCAGGGATGGAGCATTCACAACTTCCTTGGGCAACCCATTCCAGTGCCTCACCACCCTTACAGTAAAGAACTTCTTCCTTAGATCCAATCTAAACTTCCCCTGTTTAAGTTTGAACCCATTACCCCCTCTCCTATCACTACAGTCCCTAATGAAGAGTCCCTCCCCAACATCACTATAGCCCCCCTTTAGATACTGGAAGGCTTCTATGAGGTCTCCATGCAGCCTTCCCTTCTCCAGGCTGAACAGCCCCAACTTTCTCAGCCCCTCTTCATACATGAGGTGCTCCAGTCCCCTGATCATCCTTACGGCCCTCCTCTGGACTTGTTCCAACAGTTCCAAGCCCTTTTCTTCACAACAGAAAGGTTCTGCCCACGCAATTAGCTGAAATTAAGCTGCATTTATTTTTTCTTTAAGAATCTAACAAGGAACAAGGTAGAAAGATTCCAGAGTCTGACCTCCCATCACATCAGCTCTGCAAGAAACACCATTGCTAATACTCCTTTTAGAGCACCACAGATGAAATACCTTTACTGAATAATGTAAGCATTCATAAGCTTCAATAAAGGCTTACTTCACTGTCAACACTTCTGACTATGACAGGACACGCTTTCAGCCAAGTCTGATGGTAACCTATTTTATGTGGTTTATGCATCCAGATAGCCACAGTGGGCATCTGCACAGCTGTGTGCACTCTGGACAGTCTTACTGCTTCACTCCAAGAATGCACACAAGACATTTGTAACTGCGTGTTTCTCCATTCCACTCTGCCATGTTTAAACAGAACGCTTACCTGTAAACAATCCAGTGAAGTGCTGACAATGCGTGGAGACTTTGACTGGCAGGCTAGTTCAAAAGGAAGGAAATATTTATCTGCTTCAATGAAGTTTGCCTTTGGTGGAGCAGCAGTGCCTTCTCTAGGTCAGATAAGAAGAGTTATTAATTTTTCTAAACATGTGTATCACAGCAAACTACGCTTCCTCCTTTTCCAGATTTAAAGCTGAACGGTACCTAACAGCATACAAATGCAATGCAGGTTTATCTCACACATACTTTCTCAAAGGAAATTCAATCTTAAAAAGCCACACAGAAAACATTTTACACTTATTTATATTGCATCTGACCTCTGCATATATTCTTCAACTTAACTCTTTCCTTGCGACACACCAACACTGCTCTACTACTTGAAAGACTAGGGAACTCCTACAGCTTAAATGATAAATCTATCAGTTATTTTTAATTAACTAAACAGGGCTTACATGAGGGATACTAAACCAACAGAAGCCCATTTTGGGGCTCATTTTAAAATCATAGCACAGTGGTGGAAGAGTGTTTTAAAAATGTATTCTAGAACTAGGAAGTTAAGAGGATATACTATCAAACAGGGGTTACCTACTGCTCTTTGCGATTTCCTTTCAGGCTATATTAAGCCCAGTAAAAGGAAGCGAAAAACTAGCAGCTTTTAGAAGTTTTGCAAGTTTTTCCATAGTGAAATTCAGAGGCAGTTATGGCTTGAGGAGCCATAGCCACAAACATTGTGTAATTGGAACACATGGGCCATATGTTTTTGTCAGGCAAGTATGTAACTGAGTATCCACAAACTCACTGCTGTAATGTACATGCACTCTTCAATTTCCACTATCAAATTATTCCCCTTGCTGTCTTCATGCATAGCTTACAGCAACTATTTACCTTTGCTTTTCCAGCTCAGTTTTTATCTCATCTGGAAGAAAGAAAAAAATAATCAGAGCACTGAACACCCAACATGTTATCATTATCCATGACACACATAAAGCAAAGCTGTTTTATACCAGAAGTCTTACACTTCAGTATTTGCTGCTCCTTTGCTGTAACATCTTCAGAGACTGTAAACAGTTACTGGAAGGTGCATCTCAATTTTTACATGAAAAAGCTAATTTTTCCAAACATTCTTAACAAAAGATACCTTTAGAACACACAGGTATGGTATGCAATTTTTATTCAAGAGTAAGTCTACATCACAGAGCTCAGGTCTGCAGAAGTCTTTAAGCCACTGCATAAACCATTAGTTCCTGTTAACTACAATGCTAGTTAACCTGCCTTTGTTAACCCTGACAACATGACATCAACTCACAAGAGATAAGAAATTCCACATGCATGCTGTCATTTTGCCAGCAGAGATTTTCTTTTGTTTGTTAATTACACGTTTAGAGAGCTTTTCATAAAATTAATTACAGAAAGAAAATCCAACCAAACCATAAAAGTTTCTTGTTACTCCTGTACACAGCAGCAAATCCCAAAGATCCCAGCATGGCTTTTTCAGGATTTCCAACATATCGCCATGATGCACAACACAGGCCAGAACTGCACTACCCCCCCCACACACAGCCTAAGCACTTACTGTGAACACTGACATAAAATCAGCCAAAACAGCACACGCAGTAAGGCTGCACAGCTACTATCATTTGTAACACCACATGGGTTCCTCTCCATCTCACCCTACATTATATGCTGGCTCAGAATCACGCCTGCAGAACTTCTTTTAATGGCGAAGTTATCAGAAACAGATCATTCACCCAGTACGTGTTTTCCACAACTCTGGAGGGGCACCACTGGTTGGGATTAGATGTGCGCAGTTCAGATTATTTTGGTGCTCTTTCTGAGCCTCAGTTGATTCTTCTGCGTCAGAAGCACCAACACACAAAACATACTAACAAACAAGGACTACAACAAACACATACTACAGTATGTTTTTGCATAGTCCTACTCTTCAATGGACATTACAAGAATTAATCCTTGCAGAGTATGCCTTTTTGTAACTTTACTACCCCTATTTTATAGGCAAAATGTACAGAAAATGCAGAGGAAACCTGCTATTCTATTTGCCATATTCTCTCATTAATGAAAGTCAACCTGACATCCATTAGCAATAAACGACATAACAAGACCTGAAATAACATTATCCACCCTCCAGTCAACAAAACAGCCAACAGAAAAATTGAAGAGTCACAGACCCACAGGGCTCCAAGGCTCTGTACAGAAGGCCATTTCCTCATGAAGTCCAGCATGTAAACAACCATGTCCAGCAGTTTTAAAGGTGAGACAATTCTCACTTGCCAGTACTGCATAAGCCAACAGCAAGGCACCAAACCCAGCCCATAGCCCCAGTGCCTGGGATTACAGAATCAGAAGTACCTTTGTAGCTCTGTGACAGTGCAAAGACAGCATCATCATCCCCTCATACTTCAGGCTTCAACTGATAAGGAGAGTGAACAGAATGGAGACTGTCCATAAGAAATAACCAAGGTTTCCCATGCCAAGGAGACTGACACTGTCAATCTTAATACAGCACCACTTCTTGGATCACTGTTTACTTAATTTCAGTATCCAAGCTGGTTTACCAACAATGCGCCCATTCAGAAGTCAATTCAGCAAAATTTTAATTCAGTTCTCTTGATTTTATTAGTTACCCCATCCTTAACACCACGTTATGATCCACAGAGCTCCTGAGAACAACACACATTAAAGGACCCAAAGATGTACTGGAAAAATATGTAAGACTAGCATCCCATACAAGAGCAACAACCATCTCACTCTCAGAGATACTCCATAGATTAAATAAATAAATGTAACCCAGGCCTAAGTTCCCCACAATTTTATTATATAAAGGTGTTCTAAAGCCACATGAAAACATAACAGTACTTCAGTAGATAATGCTGGCAGAAAAGAATAAATGAGAGCACAAAACCAAATTGCAGGCATGCCTCTGCTACTGACTGCATCAAACTGGTTTGGAAATCTCCACATCTGAAATGCTCATTTGGTGCTCTGACAGCGAAACAGAAACCATTGCCTTATTGAAGTCCATTGTCACGAACACCTTGCCAAGCTCTGACCAGGCACAGCCAACTTCCAGAAACCTACTGCCGCTGCCACTCTCCTCTTCCAGTCATAGGACCGAGGGACACAGCTCAATTCCATTCTGCAGAAGAGAGTGAATTTTGATCAGCCTCTGGTCACTACAGCACAACGCTGACCCCTAACTTGGTGGTTTTGCTATAGAGCTACCTGCTACTCCCAAGGCCAGAATATACCAGCATACATCCCACCTATTTAGCCAGAAATATCTCCAACTCAGGCACTATGTGTGCTGCCTGCTCAACACAAGTCTTTCAGCATTCCTACCAGGCAAAAGAACTGGAATAACAAGCAAAGCCTTGCAGGAATTTCTTCCAGAGCTTCTGGCCATAAAAAACGCAGGATGAAGCTCATGCTGTGAGCAACTACCTTCCCACAGTAGATGGATGGTTTAAGTTTGCTTGTACTGAAAACTACATATTAAACCAGAGGAAATACCTGCCTGCCTGCAACTATATGCATCCTATGCTAATGTCAGTCAAGTTTTTTTTCTCAGTAGAAGCAAACTAGTTCCTGTGCAGAAAATGGCATCGCTTGTGTTAGCACAAGGACACAAGCAATGTCTTCCCATAGCTTGTCACAACTCCAGACAGCAGTGCCGATACAAACACATGGAACAGCAGCAAAAGCTTTCTTCCTCCCAACCCAGTCAAGTCTACTGCATTGCCTAATTCCAAGCTACCTCCAACTTCAATAAAAAACCCCTGACACCCCACGTTTATTGATTCTACTGATCTATAGAGAAGCCTTTAGACAAGGCTGACACAATGAAGCAAGACTATCTCCTCTGCCCTGGAGCTGTCAAAACATGCTAGCCAAGAGGCTACTAAACTAAGAAACACAAACTTGTTTTAGACATCCATCATCTATAGCCAGGGACGACTTAAACACACAACTAGATTCCCAAGTGAAAGCATGGCTTAAGAGATGATTTTTTAACAAGCTAACTAAGCAAAATCTGTTCTTACAAAGCCTGAAGATCTGTACATGGAGGTGCACAGGCAATCAAAGGACGTCACATACCCAGGCTGGCTGCATAGCATGTCATTAAAAATAGCCCTAGTAGGGCAAGAGTAGTAGTTTATGAGAGGCTCAGGCATACAATTAGCATTAGACCAATATGAACTCCTGTGATACATACTGTGTTCCACTGCAAAGTTTTCAAGGTAGCGATTATTTCAGTACACTTACTAAGAACCATGTGTACCTAGAGCTCCATGTAAATGCTTATTAAGCAACTACTTTCATACAATACGCTGGCTGTCTGCTAAAAACAAGTTTTCTTAAAAACAGTTTTCTAAAGCAGAGCAGAAAAGCTGCTCTGTTTAAAAACCCCCATTTCTGTCTCTCCTGGGGCTGACTGGCAGAGAGTACAGGATACAACCGTTACACCTACTGATGAAGCAAGAGACTGAATGCCCTATTCAAACTCTGCTTGCTCAACATTTAACACTGTATATTTCAAAGGAGGGAGTGGAGAGAGCGAAATAGAATCCCCCCCCAAAAACACCACTGGGAACTAGTTCTGTTCCCTTTCTTCCATACTCCTTGTGTTTATGTCCTGTTTGAGCCTATATTATTTTTCATGTCTACAAAACCATGAACATATTCTGCAGTTCTAGACTGACCAGTATTAGTCCAGTGGAAGGTATAGTACTAGGAAAGGAAGAGAAAAAAAAAGGTAAGAACATTTTAAAATTAGAATGAAAGAAAATCTGCATTTCCTTCATAAGAAGGACAGCAATTTTCAGTAGTAAATTACTTTAGTTCTCAGGAGTTGAACATACTCAAAACTATGAAGAACTTGGGTAAAAGAAAACAAAAGCATCATTCCCACAGTTAGAAGTATAGTCCTCTTTCTCACCCAGCAAAAAATTTAAAGCATGTGCAGTCAAAAGAAACACTACCGCAGCAACGCTACAGCAGAAACTGCAGAAGTGGCTGCAGGTTAACTTGCATTAGGTAGTTGTAGAACACAACTCTCTACTTAGAAAAAAGATACCTCATCGACTTCCCTACTTCCAACAGCAGATATAATTTACACACGTGCTGTCTCTGTGTTGAATGGTTTATAAATGGTACAATACCTCAAGGCTCCATTAAAAATACCATTGTACACACAATACAGCACAGCAAATGGAATTTAGTAAGAGGCAGAAAGGAATTATTGATAGCATGACAAGGAGAAAAGAAGAAAGAAGACAACAGCTGACACAATTACCAGCTTCATAAAGTTAACTTTATATTTCTCTCAAACTGAATTAATTTGACTCAGTTAACTCAATTTATTATTCAAAATACTGAAGCATCTTTCATCCAAAGCAGTATGTGTAGATTATGAAGTCTGGCCTCAGTTCCTCAGGCTGCTAGTAATGTTCTTCCCACATTTCTTAGCATATTTACAGGGCTTGATAATTAAGCTAACACTTTTGAAACTGAAATCATAGTCCGAGTAAACAAAGTATAAGCTTAACTAAACTATGAAAGTAAATCTGATTTTTTTTTTTCATTTGAGCAAAAAAAGAGCTTAAACAGAACAAGGGGGGAGGGGGAATCACATGTAAATAAAAGAAACAATATTCCTCTTGGCAATTTAAAATGATGCAACATTCACCAAATATAACAGAGACCCTTTAGTACAGTAACCGGGGCCCTGCTAGGGCAGGACAGTTGGGTAACGGAAGGTTATCTGTTCATGCTGACCTCTGCTTGTTTTAGTCCAGCAGCGCACATGGACTTTTTTTTCCAAGTGAAATTAGCAAAAAAATAGTCCATCATCACAGTCATTAACTACTCTCAGATGTACTGTACCCTAAAACATGCAGACACAGAATAGTTACAATCTACAATAGGTGGCTATTGCACAATAACCCTCTCCCAAAATCATAACCTTTGATGTGTTAGCAAACATAAAGACCTTCACTGGGAATCTTTCAAGAAAGCTCCTTTCTCACCCTCTAAATATATTTACCTAACAGCAAAACAGTTTCCCCATCCTGTAAACGGTTGGGAGCATGCTGGGGAAGCTGGGGAAGATATCAGGAAAAGGAAGCAGTAATAGGAGTGTGCTGGGGCACACGTGTTACAGCATTGCTCACAATGTTAACTTTAAACAATACTAAAGAATACCCTTCTATCTGGTTAGCTTTCTCTAGATATCTCTACAAGGCAGGAACTGTAGGAAAGATGAAAACGACAGCTGTTTCTCAAGCTCGCTTTCACAGTGCATTGGTCAGAACTTGCATCTGCCCACCTTATGTACTCAACCTGCCTTCACTTCTCTTCTCCCAAAAGGCAGCGTTTCCAAATTAAATGAAAGATATTGGTGCAAAGCAACCAAAACTGTAGGAGATAGGGCACTTTTGAAAATTAAGAAAGGCCATAGCGAACTCCAGCTGCTTTAAGCAGCTGCCTTTTCCCCCCTTCACGGCACACCGTATGCTTGCAGGAACTTTAACATAGACATCTGTATCACCAGTTTTGTACTTGCAGATTTCAAGATCAGGCTGCCAACTACACAGAAAGTGTTTTCAGTTCTGCAGGACACCATACACACCGTATGTATTTGTCTACACTGCTGACAGTCTTTACGCAGTCAAAACATGGGTTGAAGATAAGAAGTCAGTAGATTACCAGCCCTGGGAGACTTAAGATGCCACAAGCCGAGGGCCTTAAACACCTTGCTTCCTATTTTAAAAGTTTATAATTAATTTTCCCCAAACCAGTTGCAAAGTGACAAGCCCAAATCCCCTTTTGTTTCACATAGGGACCAGAACTTAACAAAACAGGTATATGGGGCTTTCCCCTCGTTTTTGCACGTCTGGTATTAAGAGAGAGAACTTTCTCCCCGGTCTGAAGTGCCGAGCCGCAGCCTGTCAGCTGGGGGCCTGGGGCTCTCCTGGCCCTCCGGGACCCGACGCGGCGGAGGGCACCTCCCATCCCGCCTCCCGCGCTCGGGCCGGGGGCGCAGGGTCCGTCACCCCGCCGGGAGGGCTGGCGGCTCCAGCCGGTGGCCGGCGGAGGCGGGGCAGTCCCGCGGGCCGTGCCGGGCGGACTCACCCAGCGCCACCTGGCAGGCTGTCCGCAGCTGTCCGTGCGGGGGCCGCTTCGCCTCCTTCTCCGCCAGGATCTTCTCCAGGGCCCGCGACACAAACATGCTTTTGGTGCGGGCATCCTGCTCCCGGGCCGCAGGCTGCATGGCGGGGCGG